>NC_140381.1:4540000-4985000 GCF_054491055.1 Hypomesus nipponensis | reverse complement strand
TCCATCACCCCTCTCCCCTTCCTTTCCCCTTGCGTCACTTGTGGCAGTGACTGTGGGGACACCAGGGAGAACACTTGCTCGTCCTCAGTCTGGAGGAGGTAGAGAGAGACCGGACTACTTTTTATGAATTCCACCCTCCGACTCAACTAATCCGAAACACAAAGGGGAAATGTGTCTTGTCGCAGTATATTAATTTGTCTATCGGTCCATAAAATTGGTAATTAAGATCACAGCTCTGATCACATAGCAGGTGTCCGGTGAGACCGGTTCAACCGCCGTCCAAATGGCAACGCAGACCGAACCAGATGCTGACTTTCCTCAAAGGTCAAGGCAGCTACGTACAGCATCCAAGTATCTTTGAGTTGCCCTGTCAATTTTAATGAACACCCTGACCTTAAACAAAGGAAACGGCCCAGTCAGAATGCCGAACTTACATTACAAGGAGCCTCGGAATCTCCATGGGAGGGCGGGGAGATGTAAGGCGAACACCGGCGAAGCTATTTACCGCCAACGATAATTGAACTTTGCAAACAAAACACATCTTCAAAGTTTCTTTACTTTCCTTCCTGTCTCATGTTGTGTTGCGAGCATAATCCCCCAGGCGATTGAGTGGCTACTCTGCATTAATTATCCAACCGACACATAAATAGTTATGGAAACACTTTATGGAGCCGTGTATTGCTCTGAGAATTTCGCCGACAGGTTCCGAAGACGTGTTACCTTGAGGAAGAATCCGGCATTTTCTCCAGGAGGACCCTTCAGACCTTTCGTTTAGAGGATTCAAAAACAACTTTCACAGAAACCAGAGGTGGGATTCATAAACGGAGCTTGCAGCCTTCAGGTCTCCGTCAGCCAGACATACAGTCTGAAACAGCCGGCTGCCTCAACTGCATGTGAAGACTCAGTACGAGGTTACTCAAAGACATAATATAATAATACTAATAATCTCTGTCCCCACAAAATGAAAACAACCAATTATATTTAATAACACATTGAGATCGATTTTTGTCGTGGTTTTTCATGTAAACCCTCTAGATTAATTCATCCACTATGATACTGTTACTGTATATTATAGTATACAGTCTTCATACATTTGAATAGGCCTCCCTCAGTCTAAATGCACAGTGTAACCATGACGCTCTCCTCTGAGGTGCGGCGACACAGCATCTTTGACGTGCGGTTCAACGTCAGGTTCTTGACCGGTGACGTATTCGGGCAAACGGCGAAAGCTTTCGTCAGTTCTCTCCAGGTCATTAGTACACACTTTCACACTCAAACCATGGTGCATCTGACGACAATTCATCTTAATTGGTTCCTTTTATTCTTGCCTTGACTGTAGAAGCTCGACTGGCGGATAATACACGCATCATCTCAACTTCTCTGTTCCCGACTGTCTCAATAGTGCTCTGTGTGGTCGAGTCATCATTTGAAGATAATTGACCTGAATTGTGAAAAGTGTTGACTATGACGTGATATGCAATGTTCAGACGACGGGGCATTCTTTGTCGGCAGTAGTACAAGTTGTTCTCCCTTGATCCCTGTATTGTTACGGCGTGGTGTTCGGTGACATCAACCCTGTCTGGGTGTTCAAATGGTTCGTCTTTTTTCGTGTCCTTGGAGAACACCACTCGACACACTTCCACACCTTCGGACGTTTGTCTGAAGTTGTTCCCCGACAGGGTCTCCATGCTGGCCGGGGCTGCGGGAAGCCGTTCAGCCTTCCGTCCCGCTCGCTCAACACACAGTGACTCATCATGTCATCACGTACGCTCCTGGAGGACCTACGCTCCACCGTCGCACTCCGGTCCTGTTCCCACAGGGGATGTTGCAGAGCTTCCGGGGGTAGCGGGGAGGAGGAGCCAGGGTGCCCGCTGAGCTAGAGCCCTCGCGACGGAGTGGGGAGGATCGCAGCAGGCGGAGGGGGGAGGAACCTGGACGTGGTAGCCCCCTTCCCAGTGTCGGTTGTGAGAGGGGGGGGGGGGTTCGCCTGTCAGGGGGCACCGTGGACAAAGAGACGGTGGTCAGACGTCAACCCACTAAGCAGTGAAAAGAAAGAATGACAGAGAGAGAGGGAGAGGGAGGGAGGAGAGGGAGTGGGCGAGGGAGGGGCCGATCCAGACAGAACGAGAGAAATCCGCTCTGAACCGTCCCGCCCCTGGGCCATTTACTCCCTCCTCCTTCTCCCCTGCCAACCCCCCTCCCTCCCCTCCCCATCCATCTCCTCTCCCTGTGTGCCAGGACGAGGTCACCCAGGGGTGAGAAGTGACATCCCTTCAAATTGCATCATTTTGCTGAGCACGCTTATAGGCGGTGTGATATTTCACAGGTCAGTGCCTATAATAAGAAGCCCTGCCTCTCCCAGACCACCCACCTGATGTCTCTGACCTTTTACAATTGGACTTGGAATTTACTTCAAAATTTCGACTCCAGAACTCCCCCCGCCCCCCCACTCCTCCCCCTCCCCTCTCTCGCTCTCTCGTCTGCTTTTTGAACCCTCTACGGTACCTTTCTCTGATGTCGTGGTGGGGAAAGAAAGGGGATCCAGAGATCAGACAGTAGAGATTTGGGCTTTAGTTTGTAGTTGATATTTGCGGGTATTGTCGTGGCTTTGCTTCAACACCAAAGCCGTAGGAACACCGTTGTGGTTGCGGCGCCGTGACTTTTTTACTACGAAGATCAAACGCGTCAGTCAAGCAGGGCACAGACATTCCACGTCTACATTATTCATAACCAGATGCCAGTCTGGACCCGGCTCAAAGGCAGGATAATCACATGGAACCTTGTGTCAACAGGTCGTCTTTTATTCTGCTGAGTTATTGTTCCGAATTTGCTGTCTTCGATGTTTTGTTTAAACAGCGGGTATACAACAAACATGAGGGATGTTATTTACAGTAAAGGATTTCTAGTAGGTCTCACAGGCCTACTTTTTTCTTTCTCCTTTGCCCGAGGCTGCCTACATAAATCACCCATTGTATTATTAAAGAGGTCATTTATTTTTGCTCCTTTCTCACAATATTTAAATTCTTACCTTTTTAATTACATACTCTTGGGCTTTTCCAACTCCTCATATCCTGAAGCGCCCGCTAATTTACTTTCTGTCATAATAGTAAATGAAGAATTTCATCAGGAGGACTTGTACCCAGCGGGCAATATTGAGTTTCAAACAATTGCGATTCAAGAATCTCTCTCTCTCTCTCTCTCTCTCTCTCTCTCTCTCTCTCTCTCTCTCTCTCTCTCTCTCTCTCTCTCTCTATCTCTCTCTCTCTCTATCTCTCTCTCTCTCTGTCTCTCTCTATCTATCTCTCTCTCTCTCTTTCTCTGTCTATCTCTCTCTTTCACCCTTTCATTTTCATTTGGCGGTAATCAAGTTAAAATCTCATCAACCTGCCAGATGCGACAGTGATAAAAGCAAAATTATTTGCCACTTCAGCGCCAATGTTAAGCTAATAGATTGTTGTGTTTCTCACACAGCAACAGAAGTTATGTACAGCTTGGATTTTACTGACATCATCCTTTTATATCGTTTATTATAGTTTGTGATGTGGAAATGTTGTATCATAAAATGTGTATTATTATTAATTGATCTTTAAACAGATATCGACATTTTGGCCGATGTTTCCACTGATTACAACACCCCGCAATATCCATAGCATGTGGTAATTGGGTCCCATATAGCAAATTATCATATATCAGCAATCACTGATAACCCATGACGAAATATCTCTGGAATATTCCAGTAGATAACCAGAGAATCAAATCATAGTTTCAGGTGACATTTCTCATCAGACATTCCCCCTGGGGTGTGACGTTGGGTTTTGTCGCTCCGCTTAGCGATCGCCCCCGCCGCAGAACTGCAAACTCAGCGAGGACCTTGAGGCTGAGGCCTCATATCCATTGAGATTGAGATTATGGGAGATTATTACTTGAAACTCTGGCGGGGACAGTGAGGGTGATGGGATAGTGACAGGAAGCACAAGGTTTTGCCAAAATGACTCATCTGAAAAAAAAGTTAACTGTTTCAAGAAAATATGATTCAAGAAGAAAAATGCATCTTACTCTGCCTCTCCTCACCTGAAGTTTTGGGCACACTTAAAAAAATCGCTTTTATTAGCTACTCTTATTTAACCTAAAAAATCTGCCGGGAAAGCCAACCCAGGTACATTTAGGCCACAATTTTCGGGTCCGGTTTATTCCCTGACTGATTTATACCCACCAGCGAAATGAGGAAAATGATTTAATGTTGGATTGTGCATAAAGAATGCGTCGAGGGTAAATCAAACTGAGTTATGGTGCGGTGTAAATCATTCATTTGTGACCCGGACCTGAGGAACTGGCCAGAACAAACACATCATCTCCATCATTGCTATTTCTCAATTGTGGAAGAAAGAGAGAGAAAAAAATAATTCAATTTCCTCTTACTTGCATAAACAGTTGTTTTTTGTGTGTGATTTTCTCACAATAAGGAAATAAGAGAATATATGAATACTGTTGTCGGCTTGCAGCAGGTTGGCAGAATCAAGTGAGGCCAACTATTAAATTGTCCCAGAATGCCACTGGGCAGGTTAGAGGAAGTGATGCGTGTAAGCACAGCTGCCCACCCTCCCCCTCCACCTAGCTTTATCCTTAACACCTTTTTGCAAACTGCCTCAAGGCTTATACCATAGTGCACTGCCAAAAAATATGGAGGTGCATTGGTTTGTTTACAGTAAAAAAAAAAAAACATTAATTTAAGTTATTTGAGATAGTAATGCAGTTTTCTTTTTTGGGGGAGAAAACCTATGGTCACAAAAAAATTACGAGACAAAATGTCAAAAAGCAAGCAAGGAAATTCATTATTCATTTTACATTCATTAGTTAACATTTCCTTGTTATCAATCATTCATATTGACATTAAACAAAACACAGCGTCTTTGGTCACTTGGTTCACAGAATACTAATCCTCCACTGACCCGGCGTCACTTCTCACACATCCAAGCCCTACACTCCCCAGCCAAGACCAGACCACAGGAGACCTGCCCTACATCTGTGCACTCCCTCCACCTGTAGCACACACACACACACACACACCCTAACACACACTCGTTCACACACACACACACACACACACACACACACACACCCTGTGTGCACCGCCCTCCCCCAGATGGACACACTCACACAAACACACATTTGTGGACAACCCATCCCTCCACCCCCCACTTGACTGTGGCTCTCTCCTCCACTGACCCCAAGGTGTCACTTGTGGTCCCTAACAGTCCACCCGAGAGGCTCCGGTGCCGTCCAGACCTGGGCAGGCTGTAGACCCCCAGGCTCCACCCCTCCATGCTGGGCACAGGCCTGGACCTCCCAGCTTGTTACCCGAATCCAGCCTGTGCAGCCTGCTCTATCCAACCGCCTGTCAATAATGAATGGAAACCATTTCTGCTTGTTCTCTACCTGCTGGAAAAAAGGACTAAAGATCCCACCTGCCAATCACCCCCCCCTCCCCACACACACACACACACACAGTCACATGCACAGATGCACACACTCACATGCACACACACACACACACACATTCATATGCACAGATGCACACATACACACTCACATGCACACACACACACACACACACTCACATGCACACAAACACACCCTCACACGCACACACACACCTCACATGCACACACACACACACACCCCACACGCACACACATACACACTCACATGCACACACACACCACACACACAGTCACATGCACACACACAAACACTCACATGCACACACGTAACACTCCCTACCTTACGTGAATGCTCCCTGCCCTCACGGAATTGTTCCGGGTCACCGAAAAAAGAAATCCGCGATCAATGGCGAGGAAGGCCTTTGCCACGGTTAGGTCTCCGTGTCAACGGGGAGGAAGAGGCGTAACGGAAGGGGCGGGGGGGGGGGGGGTGTTGGAAGGTGACCGGGATATGAGTCACAGGATCTTTCTGATCAGCTCTCACCCCCTGTGATCCCAGAGACAGCGGAAGAAGAGGAGGAGGAATCTCGTGTCACTGGCAGGATTTGTGTCTGCGTGACCTAAAAAGCACTCCTTTCCTTCTCGGCCTCATGCAAAAATAATCACGCCTTCAGGGGAAACTCTAACTTTGATACGTTTTTTTTTCTTCTTCTTTATTTAAAGATACGTTCTGAAAAGTAAAGACAAAAAAAAGTAAAGAGAGTGATGTGTGAGTGGTGATCGGATAAGGAACGGGACGCCACTGTGTGAGGGACAGAGAGACATGACGTCACCTACATTTATCAGACGCTCTTATCGAGAGCGACTTACAGTCAGTACAGGGACATTCCCCCCGAGGTAAGTAGGGTGAAGTGCCTTTCCCAAATACACGACGTCGTTTTGGAACGGCGGGGAATCGATCCGGTAACCTTCTGATGACTAGCCCGACTCCCTCCCCCGCTCAGCCATCTGACTCCCTGCTTTTCTCCTTCTCCTCCTCCTCCTCTGAGCCTGGGCCCAGTCCTCAGAAGCACTTTGTCACCAGTGTGTTTGTGCGTGAGCGCATTAGACTGATGTGACGAGGTCCCAGCGACATGACAGGTTTTTTTTTGGGGGGGGGAACGTGCTCTCTCGGTTTCTTTTCTACTTCGCGATGTAAGAACACGCATTGTGTCTCGACGGTCGCTCGCGGTTGTTGTTTTTTTTTTTTCACGTCTTTGTTATTAGCTGCCGCGTCTCCTTCACAGAGCCATGAAGTCTGGCAGAGGTGGAGAAGCTCTGCCAACGGACACATATTCCCTTCTGCGGTTTGTTTCACGCGTCGGGTGTTTCGTTTTTCGACTCGCTCTGCTTCTCTCTCTCTCTCTCTCTCTGTCTCTGTCTCTGTCTCTGTCTCTCTCTCTCTCTCTCTGTCTTTCTCTCTGTCTCTCTGTCTCTCTCTCTCTCTGTCTCTCTCTCTCTCTTTGGACTTGTTTGTCATTTCCAGAGGTCACCTCGAGTGTTAACAGAAGGTAAAATAGAGAAAGAGAGAGAACATCTCTCGCAGATAGGACTCAAGTCTGCCAATGTTCTGTTGCTACTATCACTCGTTCACGCTTCACTTTCCCCTCCCGTCCTCTCTTGCCTCTTACTGACGACTCACCGCGCTCCGCCCCAGAACACCTGCAAATATCTCCCTCTGTCCTAATGTGGCAATTCTCCAAAGTCATTTTCAATTATGCTTCAATGAATCCTGTTATTAGAGGAGAGACTTTGCTGTGGTGTGCCTCGGGTGGAAATGTGTGTGCGTGTGCCAAGTGTGTTTGTTATGCTCTGTTCATACGCTACGTACACACACTCTGTGTGTGTGCGTGTCCGTGTGTGTGTGTGTGTCCATGCGTGTGTGCGTCACTGCTCGCATGTGTTTTCAGTCACGACCACTGTGTCGCGTGTATGATTCCGTGTTTCAGTTACAATTGGACGTGTATTGTGCGTGCGTGCATCAGTGTGTGTGTATGTCTGCCAGTTTGTGTGCGTAACCCGCACGTGTGTATACATGTTCCACAGATAAACACCCTGACAGCTTGTACAATGCGGTTTTCTTGCCGAGATAAGCGGTGCTGATGGTTGTGGAGATTATTAAAAGTTATATCTGCTGCCTTTGCTCCAGACAGTCCTCTTTGACGCACTCCTCATATTTCTCTCCCCCTCTTCTCCCTGCATCTCTCGCTCTCTCACTTCTTTTTCTCGGTGGCTTGCATCACTGGCAGAATGGATTTTCAGAGTCATCATAAAACTTTCAGCTCCGCTCCAGTATGAACTCACAGCTACCCTGGCAGGCAGTTTGCTGAAAGAGCCTCTTCTCGTTTCTCTCTGTGATGCTGTTGACAACTGCTAGTGTTGTCGAAGCATCAGGAACCTTACCGAACCTCTTGAATGGGAATCTTATTATCGCGTTAGTCTTAAACCCCGCTAGGGTTCTATACAATTGGCTACTTCAAGACATGAAATGCAGAGTTTAGAGTTGGAATCTGGAGGGTGTTTTTGGAGAGACTGGAGAGTGGTTTTTTCAGGTCTCTTTCAGTCCTTTCTCCACTGTTCCTCTTTGTTCCTTTTAGATTTCTTTTTAAAGATGTTTTAAAGAGAGAGACAGAGAGACAGAGAGAGAGAGAGAGAGAGAGAGAGAGAGAGAGAGAGAGAGAGAGAGAGAGAGAGAGAGAGACAGAGAGAGAGAGAGAGAGAGAGAGAGAGAGACAGAGAGAGAGAGAGACAGAGAGAGAGAGAGAGAGAGAGAGACAGAGAGAGAGAGAGAGAGAGAGAGACAGAGAGAGAGAGAGAGAGAGAGAGAGAGAGAGGGGGGGGGGGGGGGGGGGGAGGCATGCAACAAAGAGCCAAGGCCGGATTTGGACCCAGGTCTCTGCGGTAAGGCCTCAGCCTACATACCACCCTCGCTGTGTTCCTCTCTGCTACCCCACTCCTCCCCAAACCACACAACTCAGTGTTTTGCTTCATCAGCCCTTATCATTTTGCTGGCAGGCCCACTTTGCCCAATACCTGGTCTTTTGCGCTATTGTTAAATCTCAATTGCTAAGCTCTCATCACTCAGTTTTGCCTGAGGTCTGGCATCCTCCATCAGTCAGCAGGAGTCGGCGTTGAGGATCTGGGACTGCAGCCGACTCACAGCTAATGGGTTCCCCTTGTGGTCTAGCTTTGGGAGACAATGGCCTAGAATCTCAAATGATAGTCCTAGGTGAGTGAACATGTGTTCAGTTTTGCCCCCTCCCCTTCCTCCTCTCCTCTTCCTCCCTTCCTCTGGCCCCTTAACGTGGGACACTGTGTTTGTCCAACGCACTGTTTGTCCAACGTTCTGAACTCATCTCAGGATTTACGTCAACGGGAGATTGACGTCTGAAGCCGGGGGGGGGCTTGATCCAACCTCAGGGTTCTTGGACAAGAAAAGTTTTCTTTGATATTTTCTCTCTGTCTTTGCCTTTCTCTCTCTCTCTCTCTCTCTCTCTCTGTCTCTCTCTCTCTCTCTCTCGCCGTCTCTCTGAGGATGGACTTAGCAAAGTTGTGATGTCAGGTGAGCCTTTCGTTAATCCGGTCTCGACATTCGGTCCTCGGCAATACCTTGTTTGCCACGCCGGAGGAATTTCGACACAGCTCCCTCTCCGCTCCCAGCTCTGTCCTCTTTGGCGTCTCTCCTCGCTTATCTATGCAAACACAGAGTCCGTATCTCGCTCTACTGACACCAGGCAGGTTCTCTTCAAGGTCTTCTGTCTGCCTACATTGCCAGATAGATCGCTAACCTCTCTGTTTTGCCTCGGAAGCGAGCAGAAGACTTAGAGTCCAGGTTTAGGTTTCCACGCACTCGCTGGCTCTTTTATCTTTGTGTTTCTGTGGGGGTGAGGGACTGAGGTGATTTGGTTGGGAGTCATTTTGTTGGTGGTTCTCTTTGAAGTCCTGGGCTTTTTCCATCTTCTCTCTCCCCCTGGAGCTTTGTCCGCAGTGTGCGAGCCGCATACCGCTGAAATGTTCTGGTTTGCTGGCAGCCATCTGGCGGATCCTCACCACAATCCCTAATGCGATTTTTGGCCACTGATTTTTTTTTCTTTTCCTCTCCATTTTTTAGTGCTTGTTCGTTTTGATGCTCACGGAGAAACACTGACACATTTTGCTCTGTCTGTCTCTCGGATTCTCTCGCTGTTTCTAATTACCCCCTTCCCCAGCCTCTCCGAAAATGGATTTCAACTAATCAAAACGCCCCTGCTTTACATTTGCTGCGGATGGCAGTGGTCAATTTCTTTAAGAAAACATAACACATTCTGCCTTTTTCCGGGATTGATTTAGCAGGATCAGAAGAGGACTGTCACATGGGTTTTAGGACCATGGAAATAACTTTTTTGTTGGTGTTGTTGTTTACAGGGATGGTCTAAACCAAAACTGTGTGTGTGTTGTGCTGAGCTTAAACCAGACAGACATGAGAGAACTTCCCAGGCTGTACAGTAGCAGTGTACAATATCAATGGTATATGGAGCTTCCCCAAAGCTCTGTTTACCTCCGAGAGCACCACCACTTCACTGTGAGAAATGCATTGCATCCCCTCCCGAGGGTTTTTTAACTGCTAACAGACACTCATGCACCGAAACACACCTACGCGCGACTACACACGCCGACTCTCAACTACACGCACCCCCCAAATACACACACACAAAGTCACCCTTAATCCCCTTTACCGATACTCAAAGAATATTTCCGGCATCCCTATCTAACATCGCAAACAAAACTAAATCCATTAGTTTCGCCGACTCCAGAAAGACTTGAGATGTTTCTTAAACTGTCCAGCAGAATGAAAAAGGGAGTGCTGCTTGATTCTGTTGATGGGACTTTGGCACGCTCAGGCTCAGTCCATAAAAAAAAAAAAAAAAGAAAAGTAAACTGACAATTCTCAAAAGGGAGATTGCTTTTTTTTCTCTTGCCTCGCTCGTGCAATGCAGTACCCTTCGATGCCTTCCCACGATGCACCTCGACCGCAGCCCAGTCACAGCAACAGGTGAACATCAGTTCGGACGGACGTGAATGCTGGAGATGAAGCGACTGCAGAGCGTGAAGACAACACTCCTCCTGTCAGCGGAAGAGGGAGCCTCTGTTGCTGCCTTAATTGCTGTGCTTATTATGACTGCTTTCTTCCCTGGAGACACTCATGAATATTTCGCTGTTGTGTTTTGGGGGTTTGGAATAACAAGAAGATGAGAATGAGTCGGTCTTGACTGAGGGAAGTGGGATAGGAGTTTGTCTCCCTGTCAGGAGTTAGTTTTGTCTAAATTTGTGAACAAAGCTTCTGTGCTCCACCTGCGGAGGACAAACTGGGGTTATAAATGGGGTTTATCATTTCATGGGATGACTAATGGACGATACACGTTGCCGGGGTCAATTTTGCGTTATTACTCAGTAGCTATGTTGAGATATTGGGATACATGTGTTGTTGTGCGGCGACAGTTATGAGAGATTCACTGTGGGACCAACACGGTCCTGCTAAAACATGCTAGCATGTGATACCACGGTCCCTAAAGGCATCGTAAAACAAAGACACAGCCCTCCAGTCAGGCACCGTACCATGCGCGGTCGTAATGTCACCCAGAGGGGGACTCGTACAGAGTCATGGGGCCCCGGGGGGCTCTCGTCTAACTCTGTTCCACAACCTGGGACTCTGTTCTAACTCCCCGGGGCCCCGGGGGGCTCTCGTCTAACTCTGTTCCACAACCTGTCACCCACGATATCCCCCCCACCCCCCGCCCCTCATCCCCATCCTCCAGCACCAAACTCCTCTCCCCTAACTGTCTTTTAATATCCTGTAGAAGCAGCGGGGACGCCGCGTCTGTCTGTCCCATTATTGTAATCATAGCCGCCGTCTCCTCCAGCGCTCTCTCTCCCAGGGAATGAACTGCAAGGAGAGCAGGGATCTTATTGTCATTTCCAGCCAAACCCTATTACCGCCGGAGCCAAGCCGGTTGCCCGCGCGCCCGAGACAGGAAGTAGAGAATCAAAACGGAGCCTTCGGAAAGGAAATGGGGATCATCCTCGTTATTTATTCGCCCCTTCCCCCCTCTCTCTCTCTCTCTCTCTCTCTCTCTCTCTCTCTCTCTCTCTCTCTCTCTCTCTCTCTCTCTCTCTCTTTCTCTCTTTCTCTCTCTCTTTCTCTCTCTCTCTCTATTACTCTCTCTCTCTATACATCTCTCTCTATACCTCTCTCTATCTCTCTTTCTCTCCCACTCTGTCTGTTTCCCTCGCTCTCTATCCCTCTGTCTCTCTGTCTCTCTTCGGTGTGGGTCACAGATCCAAATGGGAGTTTCTGCGTGGGTGGAAGTAGTGTTTTTCATCACCCCTCTGTTCTCAGACTTAACAGTGTTATGGGAAGAATGATTTCATGACCAGCAGTTAGGATGAGATGGAGAAATTTGAAATGTTTCAAGGGATTAAGCTAGCTAACGGGCTCATTCGGGGCTGCTAAATTATTTAATCCCCAGGATTCTGATACATCCACGTGTTTTTGCACGCGTCACATTCCATTTCAAAGCAGTCATTGGGGCGAGCGTTCATTATTCACTGTGTTAGCTCCCTGGATGTCCCTGAACGGTTTGCTTTCCCCGGGACATTCGCGATTGGTTGTTCGTTGCCGGCAGGCGTAACTGATTGGTTAAGCTCTTTCATTCTGCAGCCGGGTGGGTTCAGCCGTTCATGTTTCTGGCTGTTGGTGACGGGGTGCACCATGGTCACATACTCTGATCAATACTCTGCCAGTCTGGCAAGGGAATAGGGGAGGGGGAGGGGAAGGGGGAGGGGGTTTAGACAGTTGTAAACCGTCCTTTGAACCTTGATTCAGTGTTCCGTCGAACCTTGATCCGGTGGTACAGTCCTCCCCCCTTGATCCGGTGGTACAGTTCTCCCCCCTTGATCCGGTGGTACAGTCCTCCCCCCTTGATCCGGTGGTACAGTCCTCCCCCCTTCTTCTCTCTTTCTGTCCACGCCTCCCTGAAATGTCACGGCTTTCGATTCCTACATTCAGATTCACCCGCTTGTGTCTTTTCCTCCCAGGTCCACTGACTACGGGTCCACCTATGAGAAGATGAATGACAAAGTGGGGACCAAGACCGTCCTGAGTTACCTATACGTCTGTCCCACCAACAAGCGCAAGGTAGGAAACAGCTATCAAAAACCCAAACTCACCCAAAGAAAGAAATGGGAAAAAATGATGGAAAAAAATAAATAATAATCTGTTATTGCACTCGCATCACCGCCTGCCCCTCGCTCTCTAAACTCCCTAAGGGCAGGCCTAAGGTCTCTGGTCCAACTTCCATGAAAACGTTGTGTATGTCGACAGTGTGCTTAGAGGCCCCAGCTGGCTCCATGGTAACCTAATCTGATGGAGGGAGTCAAATCCTCCCACAGATCAGTAGCACTGAACCTGAAAAGCTGCACCTGAAGAGTGGGTTAGAGGGAGACTGAGCCTGCAGGCTGCTGTCAGGGTCAGCCTGGGACTCAGTAATACTGCAGGCTGACCCTCTGGCTCTCTCTGGCTCTCTCTGGCTCTCTCTCTGGCTCTCTCTCTGGCTCTCTCTGGCTCTCTCTCTCTCTCTCTCTCTCTCTCTCTCTCTCTCTCTCTCTCTCTCTGTCTCTCTCTCTCTCTCTCTCTGTCTCTCTCTCTCTCTCTCTCTCTCTGTCTCTCTCTCTCTCTGTCTCTCTCTCTCTCTGTCTGTCTCTGGCTCTCTCTGTCTGTCTCTGGCTCTCTCTGGCTCTCTCTCTCTCTGTCTCTCTCTCTCTGTCTCTCTCTCTCTGTCTCTCTCTGTGTCTGTCTCTCTCTCTCTCTCTCTGTCTCTCTCTCTCTCTCTGTGTCTGTCTCTGGCTCTCTCTGGCTCTCTCTGGCTCTCTCTGGCTCTCTCGCTATTATGCTGCCTCACTCTTTTTCTTTTTTTTACTCTCTCTTTCTTTTTCTTTCTTTTTCTCGGTATTACACTGTCTCATTCTCCTCTCTTTCTTTTTTTTCTCTCTCTCTTCCTCTCTACTTCTCTCTCTCTCTTTCTCTCGCCAGTCTGGATAGGAGAGCTTATCCAGTATGAGGTAGTGTAGTGACTGTGAGAGGCTTTGGAAGGGAGAAGACACTGGATCTCTGGCTACACGTACACACATGAACACACACACAGAGACACACACACACAGACACACACATTGAGGCCCGTACGCGCAAACGCTGTCAAGGTTATTTTTGCTCATGCACTGAGCGCATTTGAGTTTTATTTCCAACTTACTCACGTGACATTATCCCTATCATCATCTATTTTTCCACCAAACGAGATGATCTTATTATCCCGTTGAGTGAGTTGAAAAATGCGGGTTTAGGGGAGTGTGTGTCCATGTGGGAGTACACGTGTGTGTGGGGTAGAATGATGTCACAAACCTCCTCATCTCCATGACGACCCATGGCCTTGACCCCGATCCCTCTCACCTTATCAGTTGTCTCGTTATGTTCGATTTCCCCCCCAGAGAAGATGGAACACCACACGTATTTGTTTGTTTGTTCGTTTTCAATTCCCCAAAATATTAGTCTGAAACTGTTTCCTAAAAAAGCTCTCACACAATGCACACAAACGCACACACAAAGAAAAGTAGTTCTCACCTGTTGTCTAAGAAGAAGGTTGAAGCAGTGACCTTTTCCAAAACACATAACTGAAGTGAATGATGGCGGTGACATTTAGCGTCAAACCTTTTAAAAAGACACACATTAGAAACCTCGCACCCTTCCCTGTTTTGTCCTTAGGTCTCAGATACACTTCAACTCACACGTCCGCACCCTATTGATTTATTAACTGAAATGATTGGCTAATTAAATACAGTCACATAGACAGACACGCACACAAGCAACCAACGAGACCATCAATAAAGTACATACGCTGTACTACACATGATGATCCCCCCCCCCCCCCCCCCCCCGTGAATTGGCTAAAAATGACCGAAATCAAAGTGACATTGGGATGATAATGGTGATGAAGGACGCTCTCTAAATGTCGTTATTTCCCCCCGTTCTGAGGACAGAGGCCTATTTACACTTCTCTAACCACCATTCGCTCGTAGACACAGCCCAATTGATCTGCCTCGACGTGATTCATTTGCTGCGGGGCGTCCGCCCTTGTCTTTGTTTACTAGCTCCCCCCCCCCAGCCACCTCACGCTTCGGCCCCCTCAAACGAAGCCGGGGCTAAGGAGATAGCGCTTCGCGCATGACGATTAGCCTGGCGTTAGCTTAGCGTCCCCGCTGTTGGCTAGCTGTTCATCTAAGCAGATCACAAACACACACACACACACGCACGAGGGTTATCCCCCCTGACCGCCATCGATCGTGTTTTGTTACCCACCTCACTCCCTGTGTTCCAGGGTTAGGGGAGGGGGGGGGAGCACAGGAGCCGTGTGGATGCGGAGTGAAAGCTGAACCGCCCTCAGGTAGTGTCGCCTCTGCTCTGTGCGTTCAGGGGAGGAAAGTAATCAGGCTTTTCAGAGCAATGGGTCCACTGTGAATAAGTCATCCCAACAGTCATTGATCACTGTGGCGTGTGTGTGTGTGTGCCCTCCTCCTTAAATAGATTCTGCACGGACAACACTTAAGCTATCTAGATCGTCTGAGACTCAAAAGCGACGCTTGGCAAATTGTTACACTTAGCACTTTGGACGTTATTTATGTATTTACATTTCTTAGGAGTGCTGGTTAAACTTGAAACCATGGGACACAAAATAAGTCAAATGACGTACGCAACCCTGGTGGAATGGTGTTTGCCACCCAGCGCAAAGGCAGTCCTTTGTGCTGTGGAGGTCTGAATGAACAATCCGTTAAGTCCTTCTAGCTAGTTTGCTTTGCGTTATGCATTTCGAACCTTGGTTTTAGTTGATTTGAAGTGTTGAACAGCTCTTAAACTCAGACAGTTTTTTATTCGATAAAATATTTGTTCCCAGTCTCCAATAACTACATGCCTTGTGGTAAAACTTACAGTATATTTATAAGACTGTATTGTCTTACTTACAGTGTTGTTGGTTAGGGAGTTGAAGGTAATAACGTAAAGTATGTAAAGTATGTTGATTTTGAAAACAACATACGAACATGACCATACAAAACACAAATAGAAAAGAGACACATTCTTTGACACATATATTCCAGACATTTCTGAAGGTCACAGAAACTTGAAGTGAATTATTATTATAAAAAATGCAGGGAAAAGTGACAGGATTGTCAATTGTATAACCTTCAAGGTCTTCCTGTATTTTGTATTTCCTACCTAAGTAGGCTCTGTGACGAGAACTAAGAGATGCAAGGTGAAACGTAATTTCCACCTCCATAATAAACACCCTCGCTTAATGCAATATTATGCAAAACGATTAGACCTTAAAAACTGTAAATTGGATCTGACAAGGCGCCAAGACACTGTCGAGCAACAAGGAGCCCCCCCCCCCCCCCCCACATTCCCTCCCTCCCTCCTGTTCTCCCAATCCCCCCCTTTACTCTCCCAGAAGTGACGTGTAATGAATGGCAACTTTGGGAGGCCGTGGACCAATGAAAAGGCCGGACGGGAATCCGCCGGCTGTTTATTGGCTGTTAATGAAAAACAATTTATCTAAATCACCACCGGGGAGGGTGGGTAGTTAAGGCGACGGAACGAGCTGCTGGGATTTCTGTCAGTGACAAATGGGATGCTGTTTTTCCAATTCAAATCCTGTTGAGAAAAGAAAACACAGCCGTCTGGGTCTAACTACCCCCACACACTCCCTTTTCTCCTCAGTAGCCTATATCCTTTCCCCGAGGACTGTGGGTACTGTAGTTTAATTATGATTAAACCACAGGTGTCTGGTGACATCGTACTACATTACTTCCAAGGTCCAAAGCATATTTGCACAGATGAGGTGTGTCTGACATATTAATAGACATAACTGTTGATTACGTTGGAAGATGAGAACCAAAGTTTAACTGTGTAAATGTTTGATACGGGTACCTTAATATTTATAAAGGAATGAACTGTTGTGAACATGTCTGTTCACTTGCAACCTCTAATAAACTGTGTTATATTACAATGCTACACTGCAGCCATATTGTGGTGTCATGTGACCTTGACTTATCAGGCCTGAGGTTTCTAAGCAATACATTTACCTAAAAATACATTTAATTTGCTCTTTACCTAGAGGAAATAAATTGCATGATTAATAAGCAAAACAATACGAATTTTAAAAACAATTATTTCATTTAATTGACCTCGGCACTTTAACAAAGCCTTAGATTTGACATTCACGTACATTACATAGTCAAATCGATGTAAACACCTTTATTGATTCTGTTAAGGGCTGTTTGGTTGGTGTGGTTGTTTACTGTCTGAAGGGACTTGTTTTGCGTACAAGTCTCCAAATGATTCATATTGAGCCTGTAATTTACATTTTCATGAAACACCATCTCATGACTAAATTAAGGGTTAGGCTGTACACAACTGAGCATGAAATGAAGAACTCCACAAGTGTGGCCAAAACAAAACAAAATATAACAAGAGGAAAAATCGCAAATAATTGCTCAGATTATGTTTCGCTTATCATACTTAAACATATTGTTTCAAACAGAGAGACAAAAAGCCTCAGGAAATTCTAACGCTATATTATTATATTCTCATTGTCAAGGTAACAGTGTTTGTAGTTAGTTGTTTTTTTGGGAGAAGTGGGTGACGAGCATCCGGTGTATACACCCACGAGTGCCCTGGAAACGGCCTCAAAACCATAGCAACAGGAACAGGAGAGTTCTCTGGCTGTTCACTCAAATGGAGTTGGATCAAGTGGAGTTTGTTAGTCTTGGTAGCGGCTCAACGCGTGCCAAACACGGGGCCTGTTGTGCTGACTCTGCTGCTGTGCCCTAACACCTCTGTCCGTCTCTCTCCACCGCCACCTCTCCATCCTCTCTCTCTCTCTCTCTCTCTCTCTCTCTCTCTCTCTCTCTCTCTCTCTCTCTCTCTCTCCATCCCCCCTCTCCCTTCTTTCTTTGTTCTTTGATTCTCTCCCACACACACACTGTCTCCCTCTGCCTCTCCCTCACTCTCGCCCACCCTCCATCTCCCTCCCTCCCTCCCTCCCCTATCCATCTCAGATAATGGTGCTGACCGACCCAGAGTTTGAGAGCAGCCTGCTCATCAGCTCAGACGAGGGGGCCAGCTACCAGAAGTACCGCCTCAGCTTCTACATCCTCAGCCTGCTCTTCCACCCAACCCAGGAGGACTGGGCCCTCGCCTACAGCCACGACCAGAAGGTGAGACTCTGCTTTCCAGATTTTCCTCAGCTCCATCTCACGTTATGAGTAATCGGAGTTCACCATCAGATAAAATGGAGAGAGAGAGAGAGAGAGACAGAGAGAGAGAGAGAGAGAGAGAGAGAGAGAGAGAGAGAGAGAGAGAGGCAGAGAGAGAGAGAGAGAGAGAGAGAGACACAGAGAGAGAGAGAGAGAGAGAGAGAGAGAGAGAGAGAGAGAGAGAGAGAGAGAGAGAAAGAGAGAGAGAGAGAGAGCGACAGAGAGACAGAGAGAGAGAGGGAGAGAGGCAGATGTCGACCACTCGTCATACTCCCTTTACGACAAGATTGGTTTTTGCCTCTTAAAGTTTGGAGCAGATTGTTGATATGACACTGTGTCACACTAAATGTGAATTGACTTCACATACACTCATATTCTTCATATACACCCAGATGAACTATGACCAGCTTGGAATAACATCCTCGTAGGATTTCCAAATAGGATCCTTCCTACACTGATTGAAACCACTCCAAAATAAAGGACTCCATATCCCCAAAAGTCATTTATATTCAAAGCCATACCATATGTACTTTGTATCACTCAACAAAACAATTAAACACCAAACACCATGTTCCTAAGATGTTTACAGTAGCTATAGTTGCAACATCAACCCAGTGTAGTTCAGTCAAGACAATCACGTATTAGATTTGAGCATTTACTGTTACATGACATGGACATGTAGGTTTGACTTTGGCAAAGTGGATGATCTAAGGGAAGCACTCCCTGCCTCCTCGATGTAACACATACATACATGACATATGAGGCAGGGAGCAATAGAGATATAATCCCCCTGGTGGACAGAACATACAGACAGCATGGGGAGAAGGGGATGGTGGAGGGAGGCAGCAGCACTGATCATACAACGACCAGGGTGAGTGAGTGCGTATCCGCTCGTCTTTTAAAGACGCCTTATCGGACGTGGCCCAATGGATATGCGTTGTTAACATTGGTGTGGTAGTGGGCGGAGTAAAGGAAGGTGGAGTAAGATGCCTTACGTCCCCGATAAATGAATGACACGCGCTGCCCGATTGCCCCACCTGAACGAGCTGCGCTTATGTCCTAGACCAGATCAAGTCATTCCTCCCCTTCCTCTTTCTGTCTCACGCTACGCTGGGCTGCGTCACCCACATCCATTGCTCACATCTCCTACCCTGTGAAAAACTGCCATTACGGGCAACGACTTTGACCTCAGATACAAGATGGCTGACAGGCAGGGGGGCCGGCCTGTTGTACAATGGAAAGACTGACGCCCCAAGGTGCGTGATGAGACTCGTATCAATCACAGCAGGGCGGGAGGGAGGAAGGAGGAGGGAGGAAGGGGGGAAAGGGAGGGAGGGAGGGAGGGAGTGGGGGAGTGGGTAAAGGGGAGGGGCTTCCCCTTACAGGCTGTTCATTGGCCTGGAGAGGCCTTAAGAAGAGGAGGGTGTCTGACTGGATGGTCTGCTGAACATGTCTGTGCTGTATTCGTTCCAGCTTGACACGCTGACACGTCTGGTTTCAAAGCGACGTGACAAAACCGCCATCTAAGTGGCGTCAGTGGGTGAGGGAGTCGGGCTAGAAATCAGAAGGGTGCTGGATCGATTCCCCGCCGTGCCAAATGGCGTTGTGTCCTTGGGCAAGGCACTTCACCCTACTTGCCTCGGGGGGGAATATCCCTGTACTTACTGTAAGTCGCTCTGGATAAGAGCGTCTGCTAAATGACTTAATGTAATATATATGTATCTAAGAAGTCTACGCTGTGTGTCTTCTGAGAAATGAGTCATGTACATGTTAGCAGCAGCGTGCACACCCCTGCTCCCAGAGACTGTATGTCTGTGAAAGTATCTAGTTCACCTCTTATCATCTGTGCTGCTTAAGGTCCTATTCACCTCAGTAGAAGATGCAGTGCAATACAAATGCAAAATGAGCCCGTCATAACAGTATGTGTTCTTCAACAGCCTGTTGTCTAGCCTTTACCCAGCTCTTTCTCGCACAGATATTATCTTTATTGAGGTCATTCTTTGTGTCGAGTAAACGAGTCTGAAGACTCCGTCTGACCTTTCGGCTGTTATGTTGGAGCGTGTGGGCCGCCGCACAAAGACAATTACCCATTGATGTAGTCTCTAGTCGTTTAGCCGACAGAGACTGTGGCCAACGGAATTGACTCTCCGAAAAAGAAATGACAGTTGTCCCTCCTTAAAAATAGCGCCCAACGCGACACGACCGCATGGTCTCTTCCTGCACTCCAGCTTTTTGAGGTCCTTAATTGCGTGAGTGTTAAGACCGCTTGTCTGAAATGTTCCTGACAAGAGTCTAGACAACATCCGCGCAGGGTTGTTTGGACTCAGTTACTCCTAAGAGACCTCCCCGGCCCACCACTTTAAAGTCAGGAGGCGAAGGGCGATATATTTCCAACTCGCATCTAGTCGAAGATGTGCAAGCGACGAAGGGAGGTCGCGGCAGTTGCACAAGGGGCCGGATGACAACTCCGTAGAGAGCTCACTGCGGACTTTATGAGAACCAAGTCCAGTCCCCATGACCTCAGTTCCAGAGCCCAGTCTGATCCTCATGAATCGAAGAATACCCTTTTGTCATACAAGCAAGTCAATATGAACTTTTTTCTACCGCTGTCTCCTAATACCTCGTGGACACAACAGACAAGTCCATGGCTCTTGGTGAATTCTGTGGTGGATGTGGTGATCAAACATGACCTAAGCAGACCAAACCCCGCAGGTCGCCGGTACACAACGCAGTCATCAGAGTCACTCGAGGATTTGTGTAACACACTTTATGGCGTTTTCCCTCGACCAAGCATGTTCTTTTTCGGGTGACAGGAGGGCAGATGGAATCAAACCGCATCAATAATCCAGAAGTAGCTGTATTTTTTCCCCCAGAAGGACGCTTGTCATCACCGTCGTGTCCAACTTCCTACAGATCTACGTAAAAAAAAAAAAAAAACCTTTAGTGGTTCTATGCTGTGGGGACAGACATCACTTGGGTTACTCCCTACAGTCAGCCGTTAGTGCTGCCCCCTGTGTGAGCAACTGAAGGCAAGTCTGAAGTCGGTCTGTCACCTTCGTCGGAATCCCAGACTCAGCGGAGATCGCTGACTCGCTTCCTCGGAATTTTCGTTTGAACCATAACTCCACAACCCCCACGCCTTTCCCCCGAACGCACAAAGAAATCAAGGGTTTGAGCAGGCAGAAATTACCCCGAAGTTTCGCATTGAACACCTGAACAAACACATTTGGTAACTGGCGCACACGCTCGCCAAGTCAAATGAGGACACAGAGTTTTCCAATGTAAAATAGTAGGCAACCTAATCTCACCTCTTAATGCATTTTCTGTGTATTCAGGCGAGCTACACCACCACATTGCCTCCAAATGCACCACAGCCTTCCCTTCTCCCTGACTCTCATGTCTTGTTTTTTTTGTAAAACCTGACACTCTGGGGTGAAAAATTCTTTACACCGGTGAAGAAAGAGACCTGGCATCTAGCTCGGTTATTAGTGACACAACAAACACTTCCCCTTCCCCACCCCCACAATGGAGTGCAAACACAATGGCTGATCAGACCCCTTTGCCTCTACTCCAGGTTCGGAATCTGCTTCCGGAGAGAGAGCGATGAGTGCCATCAGTCAGCTAGAGACGTATCGCTGAGAGCAGGGTGCTAATAAGACCATAGATCACAGCTAGCTGCTCGCGGGATGTCGTCGTCATGGAGGGGCGGGGGGGGGGGGGGGGGATTGCGTGCATGAAGGGAAAAGGGTTTTGCGTCGTTCTTGGCATTTAGACACGTGCTAGGACATCGTCTAGGCAAACACACCCAAATGCATACACACATAGTGTAGAGACTCACAGAGAGACCCACAGGGCTCACACAACAGAAACACACACACACGTACACACACACACGTACACGGATCCAGTCACACACACACACACGTACACGGATCCAGTCACACACACACGTACACGGATCCAGTCACACACACACACACGTACACGGATCTAGTCACACACACACACACACACACACACGTACACGGATCTAGTCACACACATACGTACTACAGAAACACACATATATAGTCTAGAAACATAGTCTGGAAAGACAGCAGCTGAAACCTTGTGCGAGGGGCTATATCTCCAGGCTGGTCGTCACGGTGCAACGATGGAACTAGAGAATAGGTCTGGAATCAAAGGTAGATTATGGATACAGTGAGGAGAGAGAGGGCTGACAAGGCAAGCAGAGGTTCAGGCAACAGATGGAGTGGCTCCCACTAATGGAACGGCATATAGGTTGTCTCTCCTTTGTCAAAACAGCAGATGGGAGCTCGTTGGTGAAGGAGGGAGATGGAGAGAGACGAGAGAGAGAGAGAGAGAGAGAGAGAGAGAGAGAGAGAGAGAGAGAGAGAGAGAGAGAGAGAGAGAGAGAGAGAGAGAGAGAGAGAGAGAGAGAGAGAGAGAGAGAGAGAGAGAGAGAGAGAGAGAGAGAGAGAGAGAGAGAGAGAGAGAGAGAGAGAGAGAGAGAGAGAGAGAGAGAGAGAGAGAGAGAGAGATATGAGAGAACATGTCTCCGACAGGGAAGCAGATTGACAAACTGTACCCCCCCCCCCCCCCCCCCCGTCTATGTGGTCCTGTTGCACTTTATTTCACAGGGTTGATTCCACGGGTGCATCCCATAACACAGCACCACTGGTAGCCAGGTAGCAGCCTGGTGCAGAAGCCAGGGAATGTTTATTGTGTTGAACACAAAGAGGGGAAAAAAAAGAAATTGGATGGCCAGTTGCCTGCAGACTTTTCCTTTCATGGCATTCCTCCATTGATAACCGCAAATGCCATCCTTTTGCAGTACGGGCCATACAGTTACATGCACAAGGGGAATCCTTTTGTATATGCAGTGGAATACGATGCCGTGTCAATACCGTCCCTTGGGGACCCGGGTCCGGAGAGCAGGCTAAACTCTGTGCCCTTGGAGAATAGCCTCCGTCCTCTGGACTGACGGTGGCTGTTTAGGATTCACACCTTTACCTCCTCGGCTTTTGATATTTCAACAGGCATCGTAACCTTTATGTGTTTTTGACATGTCCGCCGCTGCCCTCCTCCTCCTCGAGGTGTGTGTGGCTTGTGCGTGTGTGTTGTGGAAGGAAGTGAGGCGCTGTCAGTGAGCTTCCTGTATTTTTTACCCACAGTGACTTGTCAAGTGTGTGAGCGTATGCTCGCGGGTTGAGAAGGGTGTGTGAGAGTGTGTGTGTGCGTGTCATAGAAACCCCACAGGCCAGGCGGATGAAGACGACGCTCAAGGAGTTGAGACATTCGATGTAAGGGTGAAATCTTATTAAACAAACAATATATCCGAGTTGGCGAGTTCCGTGCCGTCCTCCGTTTGGTTGGGGTGGATCAGTTGCTATCAGTGGATCTGTGTGTCGGTTTGTTTATCTATTTCGAACAGGCTCCAGGAATACTCCCGCTCCGTTCCCTCCATTTGCCCTCCAAACGCTTCCGTCTGACCCAGCGTGTCAGAATTCCTTTTTGTAGATCAAACTTATTGGGCTTTATCACAGCGACAGAACCAGAGAAAACTCTTTTTGTATGTTTGCCTACATTGCCCCCCCCCCCCCCAACTCTTTTTCGCTTACCGACTCAGCCAGTGTATGGCTGGAATGTGTATTCTGCAATGTGTGTGTGTGTGTCTGGACCATGGGCATGGCTGACATTTACTTTTGCAAATAGGATCAGCTGCACGTCGCTGTCATCGTTTCGCTGTGCACGTGGGAATACAAAATGGCGGACTTACATTTACTCAATGCTCTTATTCAAAGCGACTTACAGTAAATACAGGGACATTCCCCCTAAGGCAAGTAGGCTGAAGTGCCTTGCCCAAGGACACAACGTCATTTGACACAACTTCATTTGTCACGGCGGGGAGTAGATCCGGCAACCTTCTGAATACTAGCCGCCTCACTCACCTGACTTGATGGCTTTGCCACCGCAGTCCTGAACTGCTCAACTTTCCTTTTAACTAACTTGTCAGCCCCAGTGCACAGAGTACAGCGTTCCTGTCGGATGGTCCACTTACAGAGGACAGCGTCCCTGTCGGATGGTCCACTTTTACAGCGAGCGCAGTGGCCACCCGTCGATGCATCTGAAAAAAGAACATTCTCCATTTGTTTCCTCCCGCTGAAACACTGCAAAGAGAGACCGATGCCGAAACAGACAAAAGCATTGAGGGAAATGGCACTGCTTGAATCCGATATTTATTGTCGTTCAAGGCGGCTAGCCAGCAGTATTGGTTTCCCCGAATCTATTTGAAATAGGGGATTATCAAGTCTGCCTCCTCTTGCTGGGGGGACTGCTGATGAGGAGGTGTGGTTGTCTGGACTCTGAGAGAACAGCTGTTGGTCACAGGCAGGTAAGGCAAGGATAGCTTTCTTTTGGTCTTCAGAAGAAAACGACAAAATGCACAACAATGCTTTCAAGTCCCATGGGGATGACGCACAAAGGGTAGCATCAGATGCTAAACACAATAAGCCTTGGAAACAGAAAGGGTTGGATCAGATTACTTTCTGGACTGGCACCAACCGCCATATTTATGCATTCTGCTCCAAGGCCATCATTTGGGCAGAGAGCAAATTATAGCCCTGAGAGAAGTCATTTGCATTATTGATATTCTTGCCCTCCCCCCCCCCCATCCCAGTTTCTAATCCAGTAAATATCTGTGGAATGGTCGGCATGGGCACATCAGGGACATGTTCCCCCCCAGCCCGTGACATTTACAGCAAACACAATCAAACTACTCCAGATGCACGCTCATTAGCAGTATCCATTCGCTACCCACATCTCCCTTGGAACCGATACACTTCCATTACATGTCACACAGCCTTACGTTTTCGACGAGGTTGACGAGAAAAAATGCAGGTATGCCCAAGCAACCTTGAGGTCAAGAGCATGTTTGTTTGGATGCTTCCCCCCCCCCCCCTCACCGTCAATCATACGCCTCATCCCCTCTCTCAAAACTAGCTTCTAGCTTCTAAGGACGATAGGACTAACTAGTCGGAGTGGGGAATGGCGTGCTTCACTCGAAAATGCCATTGCGCAAATACGCAAAGGTGTGTGTGTAGGGGGGAAGGGAATCAAAGATTTATCTTTTGGAAAGTGCAGGCAGTGTAACCACACAGAGAGCCCCCTTCCCCCTCCAACCCCCCACCCCCTTGTCATTCCCCCCAGCTCCCGGCCTCAATGGTACACATTTCCCCTAATGATCATATCTCGCCTCGGCGAACATAAATCTGAAGCGCGGCGAAACTAAGTGTCTTATCATCATGCAGCTTCTATCTGGTCGTGTGCTGAGCAACTCCTAACCTCCCAGGACTGCCTAACCACTTGTTTAAATCCAATGTCCTTCCAGAAAGCTCTTCATCATTCCTCTTCTTTTTTTTCTCTCTCTCTCTCCCATCCTAATGATGTCGCCGTGCCATATTATATTTGTATGTATCATGAGGGTTGAGTTGAATTAGCCTTCATGGCTGATGGATGTGGATGGTTTAGTGCTGTAGACAAGGCCGACTTAATGTCCGGGTGGAAATTGGTTGGCAGAGGTAATTCTCGCTGGAGTGTTTGGGAAGCCTCGGTGGAAGTCAACTGTAAGGCGTTTCTGAGACACCACCGTGTTGGTGTCGTTGAAGGAAGACCTGAGAGCCATCGATGATGGTGTCATGTTCCTGAAACGTTAACACACATTCTTTTCCATTTTCCATGTTCAGTGAAACGCGTATTCACCCGTATACTTATTACACCCAATTCACTCACCCACTTCTTTGACATTTTCTGCCACAACATCACTGTGTTTTACACACTCGCATACGCGAGTGAGCTGACTGGGAAGCCAAAGCACAGTTATTTGACGTAACTACAAGGTGCTCTTTGTGAAATCACAGTGGTGGCCACAAAAACGGAGGAGACTGAGAGGAACTCTTTTTTTTCGCCCTCGCCCAAGAGAGATGAACCCCCCCTACCCTTCAAATCTGTTATTCTGAAAACATGAAGCCCAGACACAGACACCCAGCAATACATTTTACATTTAGTCATTTTAGCAGACACTCTTACCCAGAGCGACTTACAGTAAGTACAGGGACATTCCTCATGAGGCAAGTAGGGTGAAGTGCCTTTCCCAAGGACACAACATAATTTTTCGCGCCGGGAATCGAACCGGCAACCTTCTGATGACTAGCCCGATTCCCTGACCGCTCAGTTATCTGACCCCTACGCGAGTCAAGGGTGTGAAACAAGTCCGGAGGTGAGTTTGTCTCCTCTGGGTTTAGCTGGGTTTTGAGTCGCCCAGGAACAAGTGTGTTCCCATCTGGATGAAGCCTGGCTGTCTCTGTCAGGGTGGATAGGGAGGGAGGGATTTGGGAGGGTATTAGCAGTCTGGAGGGTTATCCTGGGAAATGGGGGGTGGGGAGAGAAACTCTTCTGTCGTGGAAAACGAGCAAATAACTTCCCGCCACGTACGTCGCTACTGACACAAGGCTCATGGGAGGAGGGAAACGGCCTTAATCGCTAAGGTGTTAGCCATAATCAAAATTAGATATCTGCCATCCTTTTCCGAGGCACGGCACAAACAAAACCCCGCACTCTCTCACTCACTGAACCACCCTGACAGGTTGTCCTATGTTTTCCCATTGTTTCGTTTAATACAATAAAAAGAAAACTCATACACACATAACACACACATACGTTTCATTGTTTGAATGTTGCTGGCTTTTCCAGCAGTATTCAGCGTTCGCTACAATCCCATATCCCGTGTGTAATGTTAACCCCACCGCCACCACCTCCTCTAAACATGGGGAAATGGCATAAATGCTTCCTTAGTGCCACACTGTCCCCCTGGTCCTTTCCTATGCAAACATTGTTTGACTTAATCCTCCGCCTAATGATGCAAATATATGCTGTTAATTATTTTTCCCTGAATCATATCGGTGCTAAACGCTTGCCAAAATGCAACGGGGACATCAGTCTCGATAAAATATTCCAGTGTGGAGAGAGAGCGAACGAGAGAGAGAGAGGGAACAAAACCGGCAGAAAAAAACGGCATTATTCAGAAGACGTTTTTTTCCCTCCTTTTTCCCATTTGCATTGACTCCACACAAAAGAATTAACATTTTCCCATTTTGTGTAATAATAAGGGTAACGTGGATGATATTGCCGTGCAGTGGATACAAAGATGGTGAGCTTGGAGAGTCCTCTTCAGATAAGCTGGTTTAAGTCGATCCTTTTCTAATGGGAGTCAGTGAATTTCTATCCCTGCAAGTGTCTCGCTTACAGGATCATCCCTTGTCATTGTAATCCTCGGCTGACACCTTTCTGCCTGTTCAATACCCCGCCCTCCCGTTTAAACATGTGATGTATCCCATGTAGAGGCCTTAAACAGATGAGCCAGCCACTAACAACACAGCCGGAATCCTTTCACTGATGAGCAAACCCATTGTTGGTGAAGAGAAAAAAACGGAAAAAAAACTTTTGTGAACACTTAGCTTTTCAAACGGCTGTTACATACTCTACCCTATCATTTCGCCAAATGATCTACATAAATGACGTACCTACGGCCCTTCGAGTATCATTAAGATATCACACTGATGATTGGTGGGGAGGCCTATTGATTCTCACCTTGGTCCAAATCCCGAACCAAAATGGCCCCTGCAATCTCAGAATCACCGCAGTGTACTTCCACCACCATCATTACTGCAGTGTCCACCCCCTCCTCGCCCCTCCCTGAGATCCAGCAAGGTGGCGGTTGAGCCGGAGCCAAAATGGCCCCCTCAGCTGCTGCAGTGCATTTCTCAGCTCACTGAATTTCCAGATGGCAGGTATCTTTAGTGCTCAGCCCACTTGTCACCAGACCTGCAACGGCTCGCCCGGGCAACAGTTCACCAGCCGCTGCCGGTTACCCTCAGGGCAACTTTAATGGGCCTTAATTCAAAAACACCTGACGGTGACCATAAATACCTCAGCGGTCTCCGTGACGACGGAGGCGCTGCGTGATTGTGTGTGCATGAGCTGTAAAGCACCTCGTGATTGAAACTAAATGGAAAACAGAGTTGTCGTAGGCCGTGTCCAAGCGGGCTTGCTTACATGATTGATATGCGTTAGGTACCGTCTGCGTACCCTTAGCGGTCTCGTTATGCGAAAAGCAATGTACTTCTAATGACATGCATCCACTCCAATTTAGATTCATTATTCATCCTTCCTGGGAGAGAAAAAAAAGAATCTCTGCGAGGGTAAACATTCTGTGTAAAAGGTAGATCGTGCTGCCGCTGTTGTTGTTGTTCTTGTTTTTGTTGACGCCACTTTGCCAAGAGCGGTCAACCGAGCGGAATAGATGACAGCGCTCCCATTACCCATCATGCCCCATCAGAACATCCACATCAGTCTAACGGCTGCTCAGGAGAGGGAAGCTATCATTTGTGGTTAAGCGTAGGTAGTACAGATGTACTGCATTAGAGAGGGAGGGAAGGAAC
Source organism: Hypomesus nipponensis (assembly GCF_054491055.1). Taxonomy (NCBI): domain Eukaryota; kingdom Metazoa; phylum Chordata; class Actinopteri; order Osmeriformes; family Osmeridae; genus Hypomesus; species Hypomesus nipponensis. The sequence goes on along the minus strand of NC_140381.1, from coordinate 4,956,682 downwards.
AGGTTAAGGAGGGAGGCGGGGGAGGAAGAGATGGAGGAGGAAGAGAAGGAAGAGATGGAGGAGGAGGAAGAGAAGGAAGAGATGGAGGAGGAGGAAGAGATGGAGGAAGAAGAGATGGAGGAAGAGATGGAGGAGGAAGAGATGGAGGAGGAAGAGATGGAGGAAGAGATGGAGGAAGAGATGGAGGAAGAGATGGAGGAGGAAGAGATGGACGAAGAAGAGATGGAGGAGGAGGAGGAAGAGATGGAGGAGGAGAGGAGGAGGAGGAAGAGATGGAGGAGGAAGAAATGGAGGAGGAAGAGATGGAGGAGGAAGAGATGGAGAAGGGAGAGGTGGAGGAGGAAGGGATGGAGGAGGAAGAGATGGAGGAGGAGAGGAGGAGGTGGAAGAGATGGAGGAGGAAGAGATGGAGAAGGGAGAGGTGGAGGAGGAAGAGATGGAGGAGGAAGAGATGGAGGAGGAGGAGGAAGAGATGGAGGAGGAGAGGAGGAGGAGGAAGAGATGGAGGAGGAAGAGATGGAGGAGGAAGAGATGGAGGAAGAGATGGAGGAGGAGAGGAGGAGGAGGAAGAGATGGAGGAGGAGAGGAGGAGGAGGAAGAGATGGAGGAGGAAGAGATGGAGGAGGAGAGGAGGAGGAGGAAGAGATGGAGGAGGAAGAGATGGAGAAGGGAGAGGTGGAGGAGGAAGAGATGGAGGAGGAAGAGATGGAGGAGGAAGAGGAGGAAGACAGGGAGGAGTAAGAGGGGGAGAGGATTAAGAAGAGATGGAGGAGGCAGAGGAAGAGATGAGGAGGAAGAGATGGAAGAGGAAGAGAAGGTGGAGGAGGGGGGCTGTGTAGGTGTCAGCGCCTTGCCACAGGGAACTGGTATTGGTTCAACTTCAGTGAGCTTGATTAGAGTGTGAAGTTGGTAGTCTTTAAGGATAATCATTGGATTACACTTATATTTCGAAATCTTTCTTTTCCCGGAGAGAACGGACCACAAACGAGACCTTTTTTTTCTTCTTCTACGGCAATAACATGGCCCTGAAAAGGTGTTTCTCGCACTTTATCAAGCACAACTTGGGCAACAGTGGCAGCTCTTTAAAGTACTAATTGTCAGACTTGACTCCATTCCTGTAATGTGACAAAAGCGCTTCTGACTCGGAACCGTAAACACACAATGTGTTGCCTCTTGACTTTATCAAATAATATCTGTCTCCTCAGCATGTGTAATGAGCACAGTTTCTATAGACTGTACGCAGCTTGACAAGGGATCCCAGCAGAATAGATTGTGCCACAGTGCCAACCCAGTATTCCCTGGTAGGCCCGGTAGTTCAAACAATCCAGATGGTTCATTTGCATCCACGTTCACGCGCTCCCCTCCATAGGAACGTTCTCACAACTGTGCATTTTCTAGGCTCAATAAATTCCTGAAGAAAAAAAAGTCCCTCCTTCCCATAATCTCTCACTCACTCTGTGTCGGTCACACACACACACACACACACACACATAAACACACACACAGTCTCTCACTTAATTCACCCTTGCACCCACACACACACACGCAGTCTCTCACTTAACTCACCCCTGCACCCACCCACCCCCACACCAATGCACACTGAGGAGGGCACAGAGACACTAATACAGCACACACCCACATTTACCTCCCCTGACGCGTCCGCCAAGGCGCTGTCAACCACATCCCTGTGATTTAGAGATCTGTACATAAACACATCAGGAATTTATGGGAGGCTTAATTAGTAGTAGTTAAAGTGACTTATCGTAATTGTTCGGGACGCAGAAGCCGTAATGCGACAGTTATCTCCATAACTCCCGCGGCCCATCCCATAATATTCACGTGACGTATCATTGCACCTTATTTCTTATTTGCCTTTATTGAAACGAGGCCTCGGCGTGGAGGGTAGGCCGCAGTCAGGTGTGGTGCACTGCGTGGTCGGAGTGCAGAGAACAGAGGGGACGGCTGTTTCCGGAAACTCCCCATTTAACACGTCATTTAATACACCAGACTTCTTCAAAGAACCAAGAAGAGTCAAGGTTCTCAGTCTGAAAAGGAATGCGTGAAAACGGGAGAGTGAAGACACAGCATTGCTCCCTAACCATTACCGACTGAAGTTGCCCGGTCTTGAGGGGGAGGGGGGAAAGATGTGATTGGAGGGTTTCTCTGTGTTACCGTAGCTGTCCTGTATTGTGTTATTTGTTAGGCTGGAAGCTAATCGAATAAGTCCTGCCGGTTTCTGCCGACCGGCCAGCTGCATTGTCAGCCGTCTGTCACTAATTGGGTCCACAAGGGAAGCTGATTTCTTAGTCTGCTATCAAAATGACAGTCGAGCACAGCTTCCGTTTTCAGAGCTAAATCATCTCACCTGGTTCTGTTTGGGACAATTATCGTCCTGAAATGGCTGGACCACATGGTGGCCATGTTTTCCCATTCCCGTTATTAACTACTACCAGAAGCAAGAGTAGGCGGTGTTTGTGGGGTACAATGCTGGAAATTGTGAAGCATGAGAATCGCATCACTTTCTTCCTCGGATAACTGCGACATCAGTTCTCTGTTAGTAGCCAAGATTCAGAGGCAGGTCTTGCTTATGGTTTCTGAAAGTGTCTGTTTAAACCTGCTGATTTATCCGCACCATGAAAACACTCACATCTACAAATATGAAACCAAAGCAACCCCAGATAGGAAATCCAATAACCTTCCGGCTCAGACTTATTACAGCTGAATGGAAAATGCAGATATAAAAACCTGTTTACCTCCTTGCCATAAAGACGGAGGGATCACATAAACACCCTTGCAGTCTGGAGTACAATGGAAGGCCTGGATGGCATGGAGGGCTTGTTAGAACAGTCTGGCCTAAACTGGAATCCAAACTGCGGGGCGCCTCTTTCCAGGGCGCCGCAACATTACATGCGCGAGCGATATGTTTGCGCCGTGTTTTTTCCCCAGAATCCAGATTAGAATCAATTATTCCCGCGACGAGGAGAAGACGTGCCGAGCGAAGCACTTTGCGGTCGAGTACACCGCTGGATATTTTTATTCTCGTAAACAGACACGGGCTGTGTTCGACTCTTTGACATAGTTCTCTTGGGGTTGTTTGGACAAACAAGCCTTACGTGCTCCTTTTTTCCCGGTAAACTGTTGACTCATTGCTGAAAATTAGCCTTGGCTAATAAAAATGAAGCATGTTCATGCCATGGCACGTCTTAGCACAGCTAGGGCTACAGGTTTTTTTCACACAAACTTGCAGTTAAATCTCAAACGGACCTTGTAAGTGCTTAAGTAACGTATTATTCTATACTTTATTAAAGAGGATGAACATTTGAGAACCGTTTTTAACCTACGAGTGCCATGCAATTAGGCCTACACAGAAAACAGCTGTAATTTAAAATGCACGCTTTTTCAACAGCTAGGGCTACATGTTTTTTTATACAAACTTGCAGTTTAACTCTCATAAACAGAAACTGTAAGTGCTTAAGTAACCTATTATTCAGTACTTTATTAAAGAGGGTGAACTTTTGAGAACCGTATTTAGCCTACGAGTGCCCTGCAATTACACAAAACAGAAAACAGCTCTAATTTAAAATGACTTTTAGGTGCACTAATACCGCGCCAATACCTCTGTGCAGTTTGGATTGAATTTCAACCTTGTTTACCTTCTCCAGTTGCCGGGGGATGTAACGGCTCAGGACGTGTCTTGTCTCAGATTTGTTTTGAAATCACCTCTATCAACATAAAGAGATTAGTTTAACCAGCATGCCCTATTCAATGCTTCAATCACCATTTCTTCAGGCTCCATTTTGCCTCCACCCCATTCGTTCGACGGTAACAGAGAGAGAGAAAGAGAGAGAGATAGGGAGGGATGGAGGGAGGGAGGGAGGGCGAGAGAGAGAGAGAGAGAGAGAGAGAGAGAGAGAGAGAGAGAGAGAGAGAGAGAGAGAGAGAGAGAGAGAGAGAGAGGGGATTGACGGGGCTATGGAGAGAGGGGAGGGATGCTCCGTTCCTGACTGTGGTTTTGATTTATCGATGCAAGTGGGAAACTATGAAGCTCACTTTGTGACAACTCCGAAGCCGCGAGAATTTAAGATGTCATTGAGCTGATGAATGAGGGGCCGTGCTTACCCACTGGGGCTGTGTGTCACTGTCCAGAGTGATGAGGGGCCCCGGGGATGGCGGCTCCAAGCAGCCCCCTCGGGCTCTTATGGGTGGGAGTGTGTGTGCGGGGTGTGTGGGTGTCCTATGTGTGTTTGTGTGTGTGTGGGATGGATGTTGGTGTTTGTGTGTGTGTGTGTGTGCGGGTGGGGTGCAGGTGTCTGTTTGTGGGATGGGTGTGTGTGTGTGTGTGTGTGTGTGGAGGGTTGTGTGTGGAAGGGCCAGGTGTGTGTGTATGTGGACAAGGGTGTGTGTTAGTGGGTTGTTTGGGAAGTGGGGGGGGTTCAGCCTGGCCAGTTTACCTAAGGTTCTAAGAAAGCGTAACTCGTGTTTGGCTCACCTGTAATCCCTGTTCAGAGGGAAAACAGAAGAGCAAGGCAGCAAAGGGTTCACGGTCGACCGCACAAGGAAACACGGCGAAATCCGTTCAGTATCGACACAATCAGAGAGGGGATCGGCGGGAATAAAACAACAAACACGTCCAGTTTAATCTCTTTTCACGATGACGGATAGCAGGACTATTGTTGGTAGATACATGTTTTAACGGATCAGCGAATGAAATTCCTGGAAGGGGGAGGAGAAGAAAAAAACACCTGCTGACCCAAATAGCTCTTCCTTTGCCAGGCTGACAAAATAACATGGCCTCTCTTGAGAAATGCATATCTTTTCAGCGGAGCAAAGTGTCACATATGCACTGATAAAAGGCAGGAGGCATTAGCATACAGCTTGACTAGAGGTAACCGACTCTTAAGAAACAACAATGCACACACCGGTAAGCCAGAAACAGGAAGAGACATCTGTGGCATCCATCAGCGTAATGAATAACCCCCCCCCACTCTCTAGCCCCCCCCCCACCCACTCTCTCGCCCCCCCCCCCTTTATTAATTGTGTGCCCGGACACCAGGAAATGTAATTAGACCAGTTTTATTAGGCCATGGGCATTGTATACCCTCCGTACACCTGCTTGTCAACACCACCATGTTTATGCCTCTGATTCATCCGAGTTTAATACACTGCAGCTTTGGCTTGGACGCTGTGTCTAGTAAGTGGGCTGGGTTCAGGGTGTGTGTTTCTGTGTGTGTTTTATGTTCATATACATGCGAGTGTATTCTTCCTATACATGCCTACCCCGTAGTTGAGGTGAGCATTTCGAATGCAAATGCCGTCTTCAGCAACAGTCTACCGGTTGGTTTTCACGGCAAAACACTCAAACGGGAACGTCATGCCCATTTGTCAATGGTTCTGTTTCTGCATCGCACCGATTGGTCTTTCTGTGCCCAGCACTCATTTTCTATTGGACTGGGGGGAAAAGAGGAGCCATCCTGAAGCCTATACGTTAACTTAAATGGCCTTGCTTTAATGACCATGAAGTATAAGGCTATGTCAGCTCTATCTCCTCATCCTGCTTTTATGGCCTCAAACTATTTCTTCCCCTGGCATCATCCAGCCATGACTCAGACCCACTGTCACATCCATGCACCCTAAATCAACGATGCTAATTGAGTCCAATCAGCGACTTGAGCTGAACGTTGAAAGAAACATTTGAGTCCTGTTGCTAACAAGAGGAATATGTTCTCTCTGTCTCTCCCCTCTCTCTTTATCTCTCTATCTCTTTCTCTCTCTCTCTCTCTTTCTCTCTCTCTCTCTCTCTCTCTCTCTCTCTCTCTCTCTCTCTCTCTCTCTCTCTCTCCACTCTCTCTCTCTCTCTCCCACTCTCTCTCTCTCTCTCTCTCTCTATCTCTCCCTCTCTCTCTATCTCTCTCTCTGTCTCTCTCTCTCTGTCTTTCTCTCTCTTCTTCTTCTGTTCTTCACAGCTCTACAGTTCTCTAGACTTTGGCAGGAAGTGGCTGTTGGTTCAGGAGCGTGTGACTCCTAGCAGGTTCTACTGGTGAGTCACTCAAGACCTTCTCTACTTTTTCATCTTTTCCCCTAGCTCCTTCCCCCTCCACCACCACCACCACCACCCGGCCCCTCCCCTCCCCCGTGTACCCAACTCTCAGACGAGGAGATGAGAGTGGACGCACCCTACATTTCCTGAGAGAATCGGAAGAGTCACAACCAGCCATGTTCCCAGGGTTTATTCCCACAAACGATAAGATCCGAGGGAGATTAATCTCCCCCGTCATATCGCACTTTCCATTCACCACCCTTCCCTCCTCTTCCTCCTCTTCCACCCCCTCCTCCTCCTCTTCCTCCTCCTCCTATCATCTCGACGTGTCTCCTTTTCCCTATCCTCCTTGAACCCTTACCGAGCAATTCCACCTATATAAACAATCATGACTTTTTCATTGGTTTGGGGGGGTATTGAAATTGCACATACACCCGGCGACACACATACATGCATACAGGATGAGTTGGCACTGGTGGCATGACTAATAACACACACCAGAAGCCCCTTTCACTTCCCATCCAATCACGTCAGCCGTTTCCCTCCCTCTTTCTGTTTCTCTCCCCCTCTCTGTTTCCACTCTCTCTCTCCCTCTCTCTTTCCCCCTCTTTATCTCTCTCTGTCCCCGCCCCCCCCCCCCCCCCCCCCCTCTCGCTCTCTCTCCCCCTCTCTATCTCCCCCACTCTCCCTCCGTCTCCATCTCTGTCCCCTGCAGTGCCCTCCCTGTCTGGGAAGTGCACACTCATCACAAACCCCAGCCCCAGATTTCTTCCAGCTCATCGCTTCCCTCATAGATGTCTAAGAAGACGCAGGCTGCCGGCGGCAGTGCGAGTGTCCACACTTGCTTGAATAAATTTGGGCCTTAACTTTTTCCTCGCTGAGCGGTTTAATCCTAAATAAGGTGCCCCCCCAAAAAAGCAGGCGTCGAGGTACAATTCTCCTTCGAGGACATTGAAGGCTTTTACTCTGGTCTGTATGCGGAAGGCCAGGTGGACTCAGACAGTAGGTTTTTATCAGGCTGAAATGAAATGCATCCATCGAATGGAAGCCATGACCGTCCACTATCATGGGGATCCTATGCAATATCCTAGATCCTATGCAGCCTGGATGTCTGATATTGTCCCCTCGACACGCCGTGCGGTAACCCCTGACCCGAGAGCGGCTCTGTGGCCCTTACTCCCAGCCTCAGATCTGGGACCAGAGTAACGCGGTATTTCCTCCTCTGAAGTGTTTGCACTACTTGAAACGCTTCGGTCGATGTTTTTCCGAAGAGAAAATGTTAGCCAAGGTTGCTGTGGGGTGTGCTTGACGTTTTGTGACATTTACTGTGCGTTTATGGAAGGTGGGTGTAGGGGGTGGGGTTAGGGGGTGGGGTTAGGGGGTGGGGGTAGGGGGTGGGGGTAGGGGGTGGGGGTAGGGGGTGGGGGTAGGGGGGGGGGGTTAGGGGGTGGGGGTAGGGTTAGGGGGTGGGGGTAGGGGGGGGGGGGTTAGGGGGTGGGGGTAGGGGGTGGGGTTAGGGGGTGGGGGTAGGGGGTGGGGGTATGGGGGGGGGCAGTGGTGTGGTGGTTGGATGAGCTGAAAATGCTGGGAGATGCAGTGGATTGCCAGTCTAATTTGCTGCTGCTGAACTAAGATTAAAATAAAACATTTGTGACCAGAGTTGAATAGGGCCTGGAGAGTCTCCCTCTATCTATTTATTCTCCCTCTCCCCCTCCTCAACCGTCGTCTCTCTCCTTCTGTCCTCATCTATCTAACCTTCTCTCTCCCTACTCGTTCCCATCTACCCCCCGCCCCTCTCCCTCCCCCCCATCTCCTTCTCATGCCTTCCTCGTCCTCTTCCATCCATCCTTTCCGTCCGTCGCCCCTGCTCTTCCCTCTCCTCCTCCTCCTCCTCCTCTTCCTTCCTCATCCCTTGTTCTCTGTCTCTTCAGGTCTGTGAACGGTTTAGACAAAGAAGCTGACCTGGTCCACATGGAGGCTCACACCCCCGATGGACGTGAGTAACACACGCACACACTCGCTCGCAAGTACACAAACACAGACACTCATGCACGCACACAGACACAGAGTCACACTCAAGAAAACACGGTCACACACTCAGATGCGCGCACTCACACACAACACACACACACCACAAACCTAGAGAGAGGATGAACATCCTCAGGCCAATTATCCGTCTCCAACAGAAAACAGTGGGAGTGGGAGTGTGAAAGAAAGACCAGAAAGAGAAAATAAGGCAAAAAGAAGAAAGAAAGAAGTAGTGAGATAGAGACAGAGAGACACAGAGAGAGAGAGACAGAGACAGAGAGACCGAGAGAGAGAGACAGAGAGAGAGAGAGACAAAGAGAGAGAGATAGAGAGAGACAGAGAGAGAGAGAGAGAGAGAGACAGAGAGACAGAGAGAGACAGAGAGACAGAGAGACAGAGAGACCGAGAGAGACAGAGAGACAGAGAGAGAGAGAGACAAAGAGAGAGAGATAGAGAGAGACAGAGAGAGAGAGAGACAGAGAGACAGAGAGAGAGAGACAAAGAGAGAGAGATAGAGAGAGAGACAGAGAGAGAGAGACAAAGAGAGAGAGATAGAGAGAGACAGAGAGAGAGAGAGAGAGAGAGAGAGACAGAGAAAGGGAACGAGACAAAGAAACAAAGACAAAGGACCCTGGAAAAAGGGAAAGCGATAGACAGAGAAGGACAGAGAAGAGAGCGTGGGACAGACCTAAATAGAGAGAGAGAGAGGAAGTGTGTTAGTGGCTAGATTCCATCCAGGGTTTTCGAGCATTTCCCTGTGGAGCAGGTCTGGATTACCTCCCTGATAGATGCAGTCCATGATAGCTGATTAATACGGCCGGCTCCCTCATCCGTCTCCCAGTGGCTGAATGTCAGCTCCATAACTCTGCATGGCATTACCACCAAGGTCTTCCATACGCAGGATTGCTTGTTCTAGCCGAGGCTGACCGAGGGGCCTGTACTCAACCCTCTGCCAGAGAAAATATGACCCTCGCTATTTCTATGCAGGCACGGATGCCTGAAAGACAAGTGTTTGTTTTTGTGTGTGTTTGTGTACAAAGGAGTGTTTGTTTGTCTCTGAGTGTTTATTTTGTGTGTGTGAGAGATTGTGTGTGTCTAAGTGTGTGTGCATGTGTTTGAGAACGAGAGATTTAGTTGTTGAGTACAACGTCGAGCTTCACCTCCTTAACAAATCTGGACCGTAGTCCTTGGATTATAGTCGACTTTGGGTTGTGCCTATGTGGGACTTGATAGTACCAATATCTGAAAGGTTACTGAAGTGGTAATGCAACCAGTGACTCACTGGACCTGTCCTAACAATGTGAACCTGCTGGTGTTGCTCTGTGTCTTGTGAAACAGACTTGTTCCATGGCACTAACCACTGTAATACTTTTGTCTACGGTGCACTTGTGGTCCTTGATTTTCCAGTGCACGTACTGAATGCACTATTCGTACGTCGGTACGGATAAAAGTGTCGGAAAATGAATAGACTCAAAAGAATACAATGAACAAATGTGCTCTGTTGAATACCACAACACTCACAAACAAACCCCTTCAAATCACACTTTCACAGGGCAGTCCCAGCCAGGAAGGGGGTGCACATCACGCAACCACATCCAAGCATCCACAAACCCACTCGTCTCCGGTTGGAACCCCCATGCTGTGCATCATTAGCAGCCCGTGTATAATCCCTGGTGTATCTGCCCCCTTCCCCCGCAGGTGTGCAGTATGTAACATGCCGGGCCCAGATGTGCTCCGAGCCCAACAGGAACTACCCCTTCCTGGGATACATCGACATCAGCTCCCTGGTGGTCCAGGACGACTACATGTTCATCCAGGTAGGCTTGGGCGAGGACTACGTGGACCATGATGCATTGCGCGAGACAAGCGTGGTTAACCTCGGAGGGCATATGCTGGGTGTCCCGTATGCAGACATTGGCCGGCGGAAACCGATCTGTGTGTGTTTCTGCGGAGCACGCAACACATTCCCTCCGTGGCGGTGCAGAGAGGACAGTAGAGCAGGCACGCTGTTATTCAAATCAAATCCACTCATTTTTTTTTGATTCATCAAGAGAGGAGACCAGGTTATTTTAGGGGATGTTTTTACCTTGTAATTTGCCACACAATCCTCTTAGGGGGGTTTGGTGAGAGCGGACATTGGTTGTAGCTTCGACTTGTCTGAATCTGCCCCTTTGTGTTACTACTTACTTCACCCTGTTATTTTGCTAAATCCAAACAAGAGAGATACATTTCGACAAAACATGGTGCGATGCATCATTCAGGGGTGGCCATTACAGGACATATGGAAAACTCCACCTCCGTCTGAAAGCCTGCAGAGTATTTTGCAGATGTTAGAGCTGGTTTTATATTCATCCCAGCCTGTGCTCACTGTGTCATATTAATCATAATTTGTGAGAGGAAAAAAATCTGAAATGGTAATGTTCTGAATTCAAAGTAAGGCCAGTGCAATTTTTTATTTTTTTTATTTGTTATCTTTTTGCGTGGAGGGGGGGGGACAGGGTACGTTTGAATTTTTTTCCCCAGAATGAATCTGAATTTATTTTGACATTGTGCAAATGAGGATGCATGTATTTAAAAGTCAACCGTCGAAGAAATGAGGAATAATTATCCCACCCCTGGTCCACCACAAACTAACTTTCTCATCCAAATTCAACTCCAAGGGGTGTTTGAAATCCCTGGACGAACATTCCCTCTAATTTCTGCTCATGATTTTAGAGAAAGATGAAATTGTTTGGGGCCATTTCAATTTGGGTAAATTCTTCCAGCTTAATTTCTTTCTTTCTTAAGACTTCTTCCACATGGGTGTTAAAGTCTTCAATGCAGGGCTAGGGACATACTCTTTGCCTAAACCTTACAAGCGTGTTTTCTTCTGGTGTGAAAAGCCAAAGAACAAAACACAGAAAGGATCCAAAAGAAGAACAACAAAAAGGTTGACCTTTTTAGAAATGTGGAGCAATCATTTCCTCTTCCTTGTTAGATGCAGCTGTTGGGAAAGCAGACTAGGGGGAAGATAAACGGATGCTGTCTCAGATGTACAGAAGCTGTCGCTCCCTGCGGCCTAGCAATGTTCCGCCAGTTTAATAGGGTATAGATACACCTGTAGTCCAAAGACCTCTCATCCGTATTTGACCCGACCGAAGCCCAGTGAGCAAACACTCAACCACTCAACTTAAACCTCCCTCTTTGAATCGAGCGCCGAACGTGTATTTTATTCTCGTTGCGTCACGGCTGACAGATCCTGGAAAAGGGGAACGGGGGGCTGAGAGGGGGGAAAAAATCAATCATCCCAATTTCTCTTTAGGTGCAAACTGCCTCCGGTTACCCCAACATCGATTTCTTAGCCTCTTCACTCAATTGCATGCGTGACCGTTTTGTGGAGTGCTAACCGTTAGCCAGCGCTTCCTTCCTTCTCTAGTGTTCTCTCTGTACCACAGTTAACTCACAAAGCACACCAAGAGGAGGCTAATTGGTTCTGACACACAATGATGAGGCCTGCTTTGCTTCCCCACAGAAAGCCTAGCGCTTACTTTCTGTGAAACCTTCTTAATTGATGCAATTATGAAAGATAAGTGGATGTGATGCTACCCCACCCCTACTCCCACCCCTCAGGACAGGCTGTATGCACACCCGAAGGAAATTGGTTTTGCCAGTCTGATAGGTAGTGCTAATGACAGGTAGCTAATGCTACCCTCCTCCCCCTTCTGCTGTGTTTGCGCTAACCGCTAACGACCGGGTTGTTTGCACAGGGAGCGGTATCATTAGGGATGACTTTTTCCTGGACAGCAGTTGAGCATTGGTTGGGAGAGTTAAAGATTTCTCTTGACAGAGAATAATGAGACTATTGATTGTCCTACAAGATATTTACCAAAGTCTACCTCAAAACCACAAAGGACATTCACACGTGTCGGGGGGCAGCTCCCGTGGAATGCAAGGAGATTACTCCTGATGGAAAGAAAAGTAACGGCTTCACCTCCTCTGTCCTTCAGGGCTAATATGTCTTGATAAGGACTGTCTCGCTGGCCACTTTCTTTGCTATTTACTGTTAAGTAAGCATGTGACTGTACTTTTTAGGGGAGTCAAATGAAAGCAGAGATGTTGGGTGAAGGAATGTATGAAGGAATGAATTGGAAGAAGGCAAAGTGTTGATACTTGGAGGTCATCCACAGTGCTGTGATGTGTTACAGGTGACCACAAATGGGAGGGCCAGCTACTATGTGTCCTACCAGAGAGAGCCGTTCATTCGCATCAAACTGCCCAAATACTCCCTTCCGAAGGTAAGTTACCCTTTCCAGACTATCCGTCATGATTCTGATATCATGATTCCGTCAGATTTCCATATATTTTCATGGATTTATGTATAAAGTATTAAAAGAAAACCCCGATCAAGGCCTAGTCATTGATTTCACACATATACGTGTACAGATAGTAAGCAAAAGGTTTGTCTCTTCAAAAAGATGTATCTTTACATCATCTCCATGTATTGCTGTAGTTCTGCATCTGTGTAGTGTGGAAGGGGCCACAGGGTCTAAACCCATTGCATGGTTGTACTGGGCAGCACAGCTGAATCTGAGGGACTTCTAATATGTATTCGGTCTGCGGCTGTCGACCTGACCCCACGACCAACCCCCCCATCTTCACATTGTTATAATCCGCCGTCCCCTCGTGCCGTCCAATCACCACTCCTCTAATCTCTCCGACTCCTCTGATTTCCTCCTCGACGTGCGAGCAGGACCTGCACATCGTCAGCACCGACGAGAACCAGGTGTTTGCCGCCGTGCAGGAGTGGAACCAGAACGACACGTACAACCTCTACCTGTCCGACACACGCGGGATTCTCTTCACGCTGGCCATGGAGAACGTCAAGACCACCCGGGGCCTGGCAGGGAACCAGATGCTCGACCTGTACGAGGTAGCTACGCTACGCTAGCGGCCGCTAACCTGGGGAGTAGCACAGCGGGTAACGCTAAGGGGGTTGTTAGCGCGCCAGGCTACGTTAGCGCTTGCTAATCCTTTGCCTGGTAATGACCTTGGTGGTGCTTAGGCTATGCTATGCTGCAGGCTAGCGGAGAACACTGTAGGTCATTGCATTAGCATTCATTGCAATGCCCCGGTTCCGTCTCCTTCCCTGCTGAATCCAGTTCATCACTGAAGTCCACTGGCAGGTGTGATGGTGAGAGAGGGGGAGGGAGATATTGGCCTGGTTTTCAAGTCGGCACCGGTGACAGGGGTTTGGTAATTAACATCGCCACTGCTGTGTGTGTGTGTGTGTGTGTGTGTGTGTGAAGAGAAGAACTTAAGAACTTAAGATCAAGCTCCTCTTCAAAATATGTTCAATATTCCCCTGAAACAACACTTCAATCCGTCTTTTATGGAAAAGACAGACATTTCTCCTGAGTTCCCACACAATTGATATGGCAGAGATAGATACCTTTTGACCAAAGCACTTTATAAGTCTTGTTTATTGTTGTCGCGCCCTAGAGGGAAATGCTGCAAATGTCTGTAGAAAGTCTCCCGCAAACTCTCAGAGAATTGTTCTGTAAATGGTCCCAGGACAACACAAGAAAGGTCTCATTTCTCCCATCTCTCCTTTGCATGCTCATTGAAGCCTCAGTATTTTTGAACTACTTCTCAAATCAATTATTTCATTTGAAAATTGTCAAAGTTTAAAATCTAATGACAACTGTTTGACTGCTATTTGAATAAAACGTTTTTTTTTTTATTGTTGCCTATGATGTTAATATTTAAATGTGACCATCACACAGTTTTTAAACCTCCGACAAAGAAAAGTGTTAACTGTTCTCCTACAATCAGCATTTCATTAAATTATATTCTGCCCCGGCTATCATATAATTACCCAATTTCATTTTTACTTCTCCCAATGAGCAAAAATACCAGATTGAAGGAGAGGGAAAGAAGGGAGGGTGGTGGTGGTGGGGGGGAAGTTGTGGTGGTGATTTAGTTAATGTAGTGGCTATGTTGCTCTCCCAGGTTGCCTTTACTGCCAACTCTCTTAAAAAAAACCTCCGGAGCTCTGATTCAGCAGCACATCCATATTTCTAATATATTGCGGAAAGCTTCATTAATGTATATTGGAAAAATTGTACTGTGCTGTCTGCAGAGGGTGGAGGTGGACACATGTTATACGCTGTCTTCGAGGGAGGGGGGGTCGGGGGGGGGGTTTGGCAACAAGAGTTGATATTTCATCATCGTCCTCATCGGGGTGGTGATGCCACACCTCAAGTCGTTGTTTTATTGCTCGTCCACTGATAATCTCGGATTTCACCGACGCTCGCGCGGAACGTAAACGGACCACATTAGTATTTTCAGCGGGGCACTGTGGTGAGCCTTGGAAAGCCAGATGGTGAGGTCATAGCCAGTGGCGAGGGCGGTGCTGTCTGATTTCCCAGCCTCGGTAGTCCTCCCGCCGTGTTACACACACACAGACACACACACAGACAAACACAGACACACGCCTGCACACCTTGACAGAGGCCAAACCCCTCCATTAATACTGCACACTGCCGCTAACACTGTGTTGCAACACATAATCGCTAAATAGAGATGGCGAAGGGTGGGTGGTGGGTGGTGGGGGAGTAATGTAGGGAGCGATGGAATAGGAGGGCTGGATGGGTAGGATGATAAATAATTACCCCTGGTGATGGACAGGTTTGGCCAGAGGAAGGAGAGATGCTTCTCATTAGTCGTGTCCATCCCAACCGCCGGGTTTCTATGACGATGTCAAATACGGCGCCTATTAGTGCCACTTACATCGACGGAGCCCTACAGGAAGGGATGTCAGAGTGTGTGTGTGTGTGTGTGTGTGTGTGTGTGTGTGTCTGTGTGCGTGTGTGTGTGTGTGGGCGAGTTAGGGAGAGACATAGGACTGGAGCTTCTCACCAGCCGAGACGGACTGCCTTAATGCAGGTCATCATCATGCTCCCACAGCACGTCCAGCATGTCACCCTTCAGCATGGGCAGAGGGCTGACACGGCGGGCGGCTGACTGGAGAGAGACCAGGAGCATCACTGCTCTGTGGTGTCTGTGTGTGGCGTGTCTGTGTGTGGTGTGTGTGTGGCGTGTGCGTGTGTGTGTGTGGCGTGTCTGTTCGTGGTGTGCGTGTGTGGTGTGTGTGTGTGGCGTGTGCGTGTGTGTGGCGTGTGGTGTGTGTGTGTGTGTGTGTGTGTGGTGTGTGTGTGGTGTGTGTGTGTGGTGTGTGTGTGTGGCGTGTGGTGTGTGTGGTGTGTTGTGTGGTGTGTGTGTGTGGTGTGTGTGGCGTGTGGTGAGTGTGTGGCGTGTGTGTGTGGTGTGTGTGTGTGTGTGGCGCGTATGTGTGTTCCGTAGGTCTCTCGGGAGACAGAGGGTGTCACGGCGCAGAGAGGTGTCGAAGTCAAATAGGCTGACGTTTAGCCATGACACCGTTCAGAAAACCTGGGAAGGGATGAGATGTTGTAGGGGCGGGGGCCAATTAAAGAGAGCAATTAAAGGGGAAGGCGACTGGTCGTTTTGATGGCTGCTCGACAATATCTAAGTTGAAGAAGGAGCAGGCAGGGTGGTCTCCTTCTGTGATCGTCAGTTTGACAGACAGGGCCTGCGTCTCCAATGACAACCCGGCGTACAACCCCACTCAGTCCACTTCCTTTGACAAGCGCCACGCAATACTGAACCAATGTCTGTCCGCAAGTAGACTACTCCCAAGTATTACTGAGTAGGATGCAGGTTCGAGGTCATCCAAAGTACCCAAGTATGACCTGTACAGAGTCAGTTCAATTCAGCACAATCTAAAGTATTAGATTAGAACGTTCCAGAACACCAGCCGTGCATGAGACGCAGCCTCTGACGCCAGCGCTCGCTCTGTAGGTTGCAGGTATCAAGGGGATGCTCCTCGCCAACAAGCGCCAGGAGAACCAGGTGAAGACCTACATCACCTACAACAAGGGCCGCGACTGGAGGCTGCTCCAAGCCCCCGCCACGGACCTGGCCGGCAACGACATCCACTGCGTCCTGGTGAGTTCACGGTCCGAGTCCGGGCCCCCCCCCCCCCCCTGTGCTGCCGCCATCGTCCTGTGGGATAACTCGTCGCGCTTGCGTAGTCACGTCGTCGTGTCAAGGAGCATGCTGTTGAACGTGGAGGGGGAGGGGCTTGTGTGTCCTTGTCTTCGGAGAGGGTGTCTCACTAAGTCCCTCCTAACCCCTGGAGGGGAAGTGTAACAGGATAACTATTAGGTGGAAATGATGTGTAGACATTAGATGGGAGTCCATGCTGTTTTAAGAGGCAATTGCCGGGCCACGTCGGGTCAGGTCGTAGGTTCAGCGTGATTGTGCATTCATGTGACATTTTAATTACCGAGCTGGAATCTGTTTGATTGCCTAGTTAAATCCCCGCTACCCCGATGTGTCCTTGGAGCAATGTCGCACGAACAATTGAAAAGATTAAATCCATTGTTTCTTTCTTTCTCTCTCTTTTTTTTTTCGCGGTCTGAGGTTTCTCGGGGGGGGGGGGGGGGGAGGAAGAAACGGAATTTGTCTTTTGTTGTGTGCACTCGCCCTCGAGTCTTGACACTCTGTTTTATGTCGAAACCCTCCTGTCTTTGAATTAATGACGAGATGAATGCCATTAGAACAAAAGCCATGACGACTTTTCTTTTTATCGACAAGTCGGAAGGACGCTCTTGTGGTTCTAATGTAGCTGCTTTTTGAAGGGCTGTCTTCTAATCACCAAACACCGACATGTAGGAGCGATGTCCTCTTGTGTTACATCTCAGTGCTTTCAGACTTGGAAGGGACGTGCCATCCTTCTCTGAGTAATTAACCCTAATCAGATAACGCTATCCTTAAAAAATCCAATTAATTCGGTGGATGAATCGTAACAACGACACAGTGTATCGGCGCATGGTCTTTGTGGATTTGGAAGAATTGGTCTGAAATGGCTTTACGCCGTTCCTTCCTGCGCACACATGTAGAAGCGGACTCCTGAACAATGTCTTAACCGCAGGTAATTGAGGACGTAACATTTACCACATGCTAACTCCGTAGAGACAGCGCGTGCTACTGCGCCCCCACTGACATTCCGTTTCTTCTCTTCCGTCCAGCCGTTCTGCTCGCTTCATCTGCAGCTCCAGACGTCAGAGAACCCCTACTTGTCTGGGGCCGTCTCCACCAAGACGTCTGCTCCAGGCATCATCGTGGCCACAGGTGAGAAACACACAATCGCCACTTCCCGCAGTCGACCATTGCAACACGGTATCACCTTGTCGGCCCGTTCCCGGGGCTGAAGGTTTCTTGACAGGGCTGTGTGGTGGGACGGAGACGGGGACAGCTCAGCGGTAGAGCGTTTGATTGCAGATCGAGAGGTTGGGGGGTACCACTGTACGTCGCTCTGGATGAAAGCGTCTGCTTAATGAATGCATTTCTCTCAAGAGCCTCTACTTAGTTATCCTCTTAGTTTAATGGCCCAGAAGGAGGAATGATTCACTTTGAAAAACGTGAAGTTTACTTTCTTTTTCATATGGCGGCCTTTCTTGAACCAGGTTTATAATGTTACTTAGTATGTTTGACCTAAGTTTTTATAGTAGGCCTGTATTATTCAATAGCTACATGACCAAACGTTTTGGCTTCTAGACAGTTCTGGGACTCTGGCCACATTGTTGTGTTGATTCACAGAGGGACACTCTCCTTCCATTAGTGTTCCTTTTTATATTTTCTTTTGTTGTCTACATATGGGGGCGATTTTAGGATCAGACCTTTAGTGGTGCTCAGCCCCCAATGAGAGAGGGACACGAATGCAGTGCCTTGCAAAAGTGCTAAACCCCCTTGCTAATATAAATCCCTAATTTCACTGGATAAAAGTTAGTAATAAGTTAAAGATAACAGTTAGTAATACATTTATGTATTATTATGCAAAATATTGAATGAATGAAAAAACTAAGGATGTCCCTTTCTTCAAGAACTACCAGCATCAAATGATAATAAACAATATTTAAAACAAAAAAATATATTATTTTATAGGGGTGCTGAGATTAAATCTAGCTGGAGCACCCCTAAAAAGGGTCTAAAATCGCAGCTGTCTACAAATATTCACACTTAACCAAGTGTACCTGTTCTGACCGAGGTCACACAACACAAAAGATTACCCGTGTGTTCAAGCATACAGTACCTCTGTGTGTGTTTGCACTGTGTGTGTGTGTGTGTGTGTGTGTGTGTGTGTGTGTGCGTGTGCGTTGGCGTGGTGATTCACTCCCTCTTTCTTTGCTTCCCTTCACACACGTCAACTGGTGCGGAGATCGCTTCATGAACATGACAAACACCATCCCATCAAACCCACACACACAAACACACACACAGACACATCCTTGTTCAAAAGGCTGGGGCCTCAACATGGATCAAGACAGTAGTCTGTATGTGGTGGAAGCTTGAGGAGAGAATGTTGAGTCATATCTCTCTGTGAAGCCAGGAAAAGCAACCTGGAGTATTGGATGTTAACTCACTCCGGTTATGGGGAGTGATGGAATTGAAGTAAGATTGGCTTTGCCTCTCAATGCTGGTTTGGGAGGTCGGTTTGATATTTTCTGAAACTAAAAGTTTGAATTCCGATTTAGAGATGATGAAAGCTAGAAACTTCTGACCGAAGCTGTTGTGATTGACGTCTGTCTCGTGACTGTCTCGCGACTGTCTCAAATACTGAATGTACTGAATATTGAATGTCAATATTTCTCATTTCATCGGCATTGCTCTGCATTCCAGTGACCGATCAGAAGATTAAACGTATTATTGAGACACATATTATTATAAACAGATTATTGTGGTAAATATCTGAAATGGGAGAATCAATGTTTCATCCGCAGGTAACATAGGGACAGAGCTTTCCTACAACAACGTTGGGATGTTCATCTCCTCCGACGCCGGCAACAACTGGAGACAGGTGAGTGTCCCCAGACTGCAGCCTGGAGGGAGTCTCGTCAACGCTGGCTCGTCTCAGCGTGTGATCCAGCTCTGACGGCCACACGCCCCCACTCCCCCCCCCCCCCCCCCCCCCCCGTCTCTCCCCCTTCCAGATCTTCGAGGAGGAGCACAACGTGTGGTTCCTGGACAAGGGCGGGGCGCTGGTCGCCGTGAAACAACCCTCAGTTCCGACGAGGCACCTCTGGTAGGCTCCCCGGGAGAGGAACTATGAAGCGCTAAACAGACGCGAACACATCTGTGATCAATAACGCCCTTGGTCCTCATCACCTCGTGCGTTCTCCAGGAGGCTCCCGGGGGGGGGGAGGTTGAATTGAAAGAAAGAGCCACTTTCACCACTTTTCTCTCTCTGCTGCTCAGCCAAGTTCCTTCGCCTTTAGTGTTGGCATTAGCACATTTATCCCGGGCCCCTAAATTGGGAGCGGCCACGTTTTGCCTCAGTGGAGGCTAATCCAAGTGAGACCAGATCCCCCCTCTTAGATCCCGTTTCGGAAACCATTTTAAAATTAGGTTTAGGATCAGCCGAGTGTAAACCTTACGGTTTTCCTTTTTCCATTTTTATTTATTTATATATATACATATATATATAAAAAACTTGTCTTCCTGACGAAAGGATTGAAGTGCGCTGGTGGGGAGGACTGCCTGACTCCGTCGCAGTCAGAGACTCGACACTTCCACATCTCCACTTTGCTTCCCCCTCCTATTTGGTTTGTTTTTTTCATTTTATTTTTCCCCCGAGCGAGTGCAACGTTTCCCAAACCAGTCCAGATCCTCTTAATGGATGCATGTCAACGCTTTGTCTGTTTCTTGGGTGCTTTTAGCCAGATGAAGGCAGCATTGGAAGGGGAGGGGGAAGGTAGGGGAGTTAGGGGAGGGGAGGTAGGGGAGGGGAGGTAGGCAAAGTCGGGGAGGTGAGAGGGGAGGGGAGGGCAGGGGAGGTGAGAGGGGAGGGGAGGGGGGTAAGGGAGGTAGGGTAGGGTAGGGTAGGGTAGGGTAGGGTAGGGTAGGGTAGGGGAGGGGAGGGGAGGGGAGGGGAGGGGAGGGGAGGGGAGGGGAGGGGAGGGGAGGGGAGGGGAGGGGAGGGGAGGGGAGGGGAGTCTGTTTGAGTGGGATGCTCCCTCCCGTACTTCTTTGGGGGTTGTGACGGCTCCAGTGCCGTTGTCACACTCAGGTAGTGCGCTTGTTCGCACTTCTGCAGCGTTGTTGATAAGCTGTCAGAATCGATAGAGCCCAGAACCCCAGCGATTTTTGTGGGTTTGGCTCCAGACTCTGTTTTTTCTGTTCAGATAAGAACCTTCTTTTCTTCTTCTCTCCGCTTCCCTTTTGAATCATTTTCCGCCTCTCTGCTTTGATAGTCAAACACTGTACCTTCCCCCCCCCCCCCCCAATCCCCTTTTGTATCTAGCAGAGGCTAGAGTGGTTAATTACAGCTGGAGGAACCGGAGATTGGTATAGGTGTGTATTCAGAGTAGTCACTTGTTCTGATCCCTTCCTGAACTCGTCAACGCTGTTATTGAAAGTGTGCAGTCTGGGGTAAATACACACGTTCTCCAAAACGATGTTGCCGAGTTCAGAAAGTATCAGTACAAGTGACTACTCTGAAAAGAAAAAAATCCAATGGCTGGTTTTCAGAAACACATGCACACATTATAACACCTACACACAACCTGTGACCTATACACCTGACACACAACCACTGTAAGTACACTAGCATGTGCTGTTGTACATATACATTTAGTCATTTAGCAGACGCTCTTATCCAGAGCTACTTACAGTAAGTACAGGGACATTCCCCCCGGGGCAAGTAGGGTGAAGTGCCTTGCCCATGGACACAACGTCATTTGACATGGCGGGGAATCGATCAAGGCAACCTTCTGATTACCAGCCCGACTCCCTCACCGCTCAGCCATCTGACTCTCACCTGTTGTAATGGTGTGGTGCGGTGTGTGGGGTCACGCAGGGTCAGCTTTGATGAGGGGAGGCAGTGGAGCAGACACAGCTTCTCTCTGGTGCCTCTGTTCGTGGACGGAGTCCTGGTGGAGGCAGGCGCCGACAACCAGATCATGACGTGAGTAACACTCGGTCTCTGTGCACAAGCCTGTGTGTGTTTGTGAAAGATGTGTGTGTGTACCGTGTGTGTGTGTTTTATTCTATTCTTATATATTATATATTTTCATATTGTTATCTTTCGGTTAGCATTGAGTTTTATTGTACAGGTTAGGTGGTAGAGAACAGAATAAGGAAGTCCCATTGGCTTTGGATAGGGAGAGAGTTATCAACTCAAGCTGTCAGTCTGTCTCATGCGGAAGTATGATTAACTCACAGAGACCCGATTTATCAGGGTTGTCACTGACTGCATTGAACGAACGGCTCATTTGATAGATATATTAAGTATATCAACACGGACGGCCCAATTACTCAGAGACCTGACCTAATTGGTTAAAATGTGGCGCGCAGACAGCTCCTGTCATTTTATATCAACTGGAGTATTTTTCCAGGTGGGTTTTTATTCATGAAGTTTGAAGAAAGTGTTTCCTGTCTGGCGTGTCGAATGGTGAGTGTGTTTTTTGGACAAACTTTCGATCAGCCTCACGTTGTCAACGCGATTTGTAGGTTTTTCGGACACTTCAGCCACCGGTCGGAATGGCAGCTCATCAAGATCGACTACAAGTCCATCTTCAACAGGCTGTGTTCTGAAGAGGACTACCAGACCTGGCACCTTCACAACCAGGTAGAGAAACACGACCGCTCAAGATAGCACTGCCACTCTGAGCCAAGAGTAGCAGATGATACCTCAGTATGGAAATATGTTCTGAACCTCGGGTTGGTAGACATCGACACAGTGGGAAGGACTAATGACGATGTCCAGTATGGATTTGCTGTTGTTGTTGTTGTTGTTGACACTTGTCTCTTGACACGATTCTGCTTCCTGCCTCTTCCCTTCAGGGCGAGCCTTGTGTGATGGGGCAGAAACAGATCTACATGAAACGTAGGCCTGGAAACTATTGCATGCTGGGAAAGGACTACGCCAAAATCCTCTCTGCAGAGTCCTGTATATGCCGGGCCCATGACTTTGAATGGTGAGAAGGCTTCTGTTTCACCCACACAAGAGCACCACAACACTGTCTGACTCGAACCACGGTAACTTCCCCTTTAACACGGCACCGATGAGGGCAGAGCAGCTACGAGTCTCTTGTGAAGTAAAAGCCAATTTTGACATTTTATGGTGTACTTTCTCCCCATTTAAGCATATTCCATTTTGATATGCTATTTCAAAGACTCATTAATTTGGTCCATTTGTGGTGTCAGTTTTCCAATAATCTGATACGTTTCTGGAATCATTTTATGCCATTTGCCCATAAAGTCTTTTGGATGGCTTTGGCTCTGTTTTGTAATAATGTAGAGAAGACGAGGGGAGTAAACAGTTTCAATTTGTATGCAAATCCCAGGCTAGCTGTTTTTATCTTGTACAAAGCAGAGGATTGAGGAATAAACGGGCACGTTATCATGCGAATGTATTCAGAGGTCAGACTTCATGTGTTTTAATTGCCATCCATTAGCGTCTGCAATGTGATTTGTTTAAAAAAAAAATTGGGGGGGAGGGGGTTGGAATTATTCATTTTGGTAAATATCTGACTACATGTCTATCTTTCTCGCCCCTTCACTCTAACCGTCTCTGTCTTTCCCTCGCTCACCCTGTTTCTATCTACAATTGAAACGTGTTTCAATTCTTGACGGTTAACGTCATGTTAAAAGGGGGTCTTATTTTAGCCTTGTTTTAATGTCCAGTTCTTGTTTGAACTTCCTTGCTTTCCTCCAGTTTGAGTTTGATTGACAGACAATTTCACACAATAAGCCAGGTAGGAAAGCCCAACTCACCAAAGGCGATTGGCCGGAACACCACCCCCCCCCCCCCGACTCTGTAATTGATTGATAAATCAATGTCACAGTCATTATTACAATAAGCACTTGCCTAACCTGTTTGTCGCCGTGACGTAAATCACTTCCTGATTGGGCAGGGGGCGAGGAAGTGGGAATTGGCGGACTCCTGCACAAAGACCCCCCGCCCCCCCCCTATCCCAGCGTTCCACTCTGCCTCTCTCTAATCAGGAGCGTTTGTCAAATTCCACCCCGTTCCCATCCCCCATATATGTCACAACAACGCCGTTTCCATGCTGCCCCAGTGTTCAGGAGGTCGTTGGGGAGGAGAGCTGTTCAAGTCATATGTCCTTTGCATGATCTATGCGTGCTCCGTGTGACCGTGCGTCGCTTTGTCAACAGCGATTACGGATACGAGCGGAGGGGAGACGGGAACTGCAGGCCGGCGTTCTGGTTCAACCCCTCGTCCGTGTCCAGGAGCTGTAGCCAGGGGCAGAACTACTACAACAGCACAGGGTCGGTGTTCCCCTCCAGCTCCCTGACCTCCTTTCCTTATTCATCATCCCCCCCCTACTTCCTGTTCCTGAGTAAATATATCGCTGTCTATCGTGCTGTATTGATATCTCTGTGCTGTATCATCTTGCCACTGTGATTAAGCACTGTGAGGTGGCCCGGAGTGTCAGCTCTGGGTGTCAATAGTGATATGGTGGGGCTTTTTGGCCAGAGTCACAGAGCCGACGTAAGATCTATACTGAGTGACACACTGTGCTGCTGAGAGCAACAAACAACTGTCAGCCAACACACGCACGCACACGCACACACGCACGCACGCACACACACACACACACACACACACACACACACACGCATGCACGCACGCACACACACACACTAACACACACACACACTGATCATGGCTGTAAATGGTCATCAGCGAGTCACCTTCACCACCACAGGAGAAGCCGCCACAAACAAAAACTGACTGACTCTCCTCTCCCAAACATGTCTCTTTTTTCGCCCAAAGGTATCGGAAGGTGGTGTCCAACAACTGCACCAAAGGGGTGAAAGACATGTACACGGCCCGGAAGCAGCAGTGCCCCAACCGGGCGCCCAAAGGCCTGGCTCTGACCACCCGGGAGGGCATCCTCACCGCCAGCCTGGGCGCCAACGTCACCTTCCTGGTGCATCTGGACGAGGTGGGCACAGAGCCAAGATGGCTCCCGCTGGATCTCTTCGGAAAGGAAATGGATGCCGGTGCGGCATAATGAATGACATCGATTTTTGTTTTAATGCCTCACGCCACGCGGGATGAATATCGATGTGCTTGGTATCGATGCGTGAGGGGCCGATGGTTCTATGGCTGTGTGTGTGTGTGTGTGTGTGTGTGTGTAGTCTGCCGTGTTGGAACATTCCGGTAGTCCGCGTCAAAAACGGGCGTTGAGAAGAATTTTAGCAGTTCCGGCGGCTGACTCGCAAACGGGAAGTAATCTAATCCACAAAACTATTTTCAAAGTGTGATAGAGTCTTCAGGCCCCTCGCCCCCTACGGCCCTCTGAACTGAGAGAATGAGGAGTATAAGGAAACGTGACAGAGATAAAATGAGTGTGTGAGAGAGAGAGAGAGAGAGAGAGAGAGAGACCTCTTGAGACCCTTATACCAGGGAGTGAGTGTGGTCTGGGTATATCCGTTCGCTTCTGCCCACTCCCCAGACGCCGCCCGAGACGAGTGCACATTAGATCCTGGGCTCCGCTACTTCGAGTCATATTAGAGGGAGGGAAGGAGGGGGGGGGGAGGAGGATGGAGCTAGCTGCTGCGGCGGCGGAGTTAGCAACGACTGCGATGGCAGTTGATGTTTTCCCTCAGCTGCAGCTTGGAGGTAAGTGTGTCTCTCCCGGGGCGTCGCCCGGGCCCAGTTGTCATATTACCACCGTGATGAGTCGGGGGAAACAAAGCCGGCGTCTTTCATTACAAGAGAGGAGAGATTGTCTGGGTCAGGAGGGAGGGAGGGAGGGAGGGAGGGAGGGAGGGAGGGAGGGAGGGAGGGAGGGAGGGAGGGAGGGAGGGAGGGAGGGAGGGAGGGAGGGAGGGAGGGAGGGAGGGAGGGAGGGAGGGAGGGAGGGAGGGAGGGAGGGAGGGAGGGAGGGAGGGAGGGAGGGAGGGAGGGATAAAAGCAAAGGGAGACTGGGAAGAACATTTCTCACAGCGTCGGGTCCTCCACATTTGGGAAAATCCTTCTGTCAAATTCAAACTTTAATTTATATTCATGAGGCCTGCGATGGCAGTATTTCTTGGTGAGAGCAAATGAGCCTAAATATTTTATGTGCTGTAGGTAACTGTAGAGAGGACGGAACCAAGAGAGAGAGGGAAGGAAAAAGAGACATTTGAAAACATAGAGACCGGATGGCATCGCTTGTTGTTTCTGGCATTATCAGAAGTAACCCAGATTTCACCCTGGATTTTCCCAATCTAGGATTAGCATAATTAGACTGTATGTTTTTGTGGCCGCGGCAAGCAGACAGTTTTCACTCCCTGTCTGGG
This sequence comes from Hypomesus nipponensis, assembly GCF_054491055.1. NCBI lineage: Eukaryota > Metazoa > Chordata > Actinopteri > Osmeriformes > Osmeridae > Hypomesus > Hypomesus nipponensis. The sequence continues at coordinate 4,931,244 of NC_140381.1, read as the reverse complement.
ATTGGGCCGTGTGAAATGGACGAAGGATGACGACAGAGACAGTTTGGTCATTTCTCCATTACGTCTCCCCCAAAAAACAATTAGGTTTGGACATTTTGTCTCTGCTAATACAGTTCCCCTTTTGTTCACCTGATCTCGTAGCCAGAATAATGAACCACACTCCAACCAAAGGTGACGATGGAACGTCCCAGACACATAATCTGCCCTCCCTGTCGGTACTGTAAACCCCCAACAAAACGACATCACTGTATTTAGCCCGTCTGGGCTTGGTCAGGGTGGCCATTCACCTGGACAAGCCCGCTCCTTGTGTCAGACGGCACAGCAGTCCAGTGTCAGCCAAGGCTTCTCACAAAACGCTCTATTGTCATGGAAACAACACCGATGCCCGGTGCCCAGAGACTCAGGCCAGAACGGGCTCGGTTCCCAAAATTCCCTGAGAGACAAACCCAGACAAAGAATGACATTTAGCCAGCAGGGCCTAGTATCAGTCTCAGGCAGATTAGCTATCCTGACGTGCTGGAGGGTGAATCACAGCTGACGGCGGGCAGACAACAGACATGGACAAAAGACTGAGCGACACGAACGCCACCGCTGAGTGCTAATAGCCTTACGCTTTGGCCCAAGACGCGCTCACCATCACGGCTTCCTCCGCGACCATATACACACACTGTTGCCATTCTTTTCTCTTTTTTGAAGCCTCCGTTTTTTTTTTCTTCTTCTTATCCTTTCGATTTTTCTTCCAGTTTTAATTTTCCAGGCAAAGTGGCATGAAATGTTCCCAGAGAAGCAGCCACACATGCACAGAAGTGTTGCATGTTTTCACACGGCGCCACGCTTGGAAAGAAGCAGAACAGCCAGCAAGGGGATAAACGGAAGGAGGGAAAACAGGGAGTGAGAGAAGGGAAGAAAGCCGACAAATAATGGGGTTTTTGCATTTTGTAATTGTGTGTGTGTGTGTGTGTGTGTGTCCCCACAATGCTAATGCAGTGTTACAAATGAAGATCCCAAAAGCAATGCGTTACAATGTGCCACAGGGAAACTGGGAGCTGGCGTTTGCAGGGTTGTGGGGCGGGGGGACCAGAGGGGGGGTGGGGGTGGGGGGGTACAGGCACGCATTTGGTCGCCGTGACAGCTGGAGCCACCGACACTTGTGGTTGTGTTGATCCTAGGAAGCACCAGATGTAGACCCCACAGGAACGAGGCACAGACTCATTACACATGCAGGGCACACACACACACACACACACACACAGACAGTATGAGCAGACACCAGCAGTGACTCACACACACACACACACAGTTCTCTCCAAATCTCTCTTTTGGCTAGTCCCGATGGTGTGTGCGTGTGTGTTGGTGAGAATGTCAGTCAGTCCATTGACTCTTGCACCTGCCACCCCGCTGTCTGTCTGCTGATTGCAACGTCGGCTTCACCGTTTCCATGGTCTCGTCAAGCTCGCTCTCTCTCCTTCTTTCCTTCTCTCTCTTTCTCTTGTTCTCTCTAGATCTCTTCACTATCTTTTTCCCTACAATTTTGCCTCTCTGTCTCTTTCTATCCATCCATCTCAGCCTCTCTCCTCTCGCAGACCCCACACAGCCACACCCACTCCAGCCCACCCACACCCCCCTTTCTATCCATCCATCTCAGCCTCTCTCCTCTCTCAGACCCCACACAGCCACACCCACTCCAGCCACACCCACACCCCCCTTTCTATCCATCCATCTCAGCCTCTCTCCTCTCTCAGACCCCACACAGCCACACCCACTCCAGCCCACCCACACCCCCCTTTCTATCCATCCATCTCAGCCTCTCTCCTCTCTCAGACCCCACACAGCCACACCCACTCCAGCCACACCCACACCCCCCTTTCTATCCATCCATCTCAGCCTCTCTCCTCTCTCAGACCCCACACAGCCACACCCACTCCAGCCACACCCACACCCCCCTTTCTATCCATCCATCTCAGCCTCTCTCCTCTCTCAGACCCCACACAGCCACACCCACTCCAGCCCACCCACACCCCCCTTTCTATCCATCCATCTCAGCCTCTCTCCTCTCTCAGACCCCACACAGCCACACCCACTCCAGCCACACCCACACCCCCCTTTCTATCCATCCATCTCAGCCTCTCTCCTCTCTCAGACCCCACACAGCCACACCCACTCCAGCCACACCCACACCCCCCGGCCGACTCCATTCCCGGCGGTGTTGTGTAACACGCTCAGCCCAGGATGCACGCTAATGTCGGAGTGTCACAACAGCAGCTGTTGGACCGTTGACAAAAGCGTAATAGCGATGCTAGCTCGGCCGGCCTGCCCCCTCTCCTATGCGGATGCACCTGGCGGCTGGGTGGTGGGCGGTGGTTGGGGACGTGACCCTCTCTCTCTCTCTCGCTAGCCACGCTCACGCCAACCACCATCGCACAGACACGCACAGACACAGCCAAACGACGCCCTGCTCTGTGCCGTGCTAGCGTTGCCAAGTGACAAGTCAAAGGCGAAAAGTTGTTGTAAGGTTTTTCGAACATTGGTCCTCTAGCCCCTTAATTAGCATGATTTGTTTTATGGTCAGCACATCGCAGCAGCTTATTGTTGCTTTAAAGGTTAAAACTAATGAAACACACAGGCTGGTGCGTCGGTTTATTTGTAGAGAGCTTCAATGGGTTTGTTATCGAGGTTCGGAAAGTCTGAAAAAGTTTCGGTTGTGTGTTTCCCCACGGCGCACGTCAATGGTAGTGTTTTTTTTTTTTCTTCCTCTCCGGGTTGTGTGGTTCTGCGCAGGGGGACTCGATGAGGACCAACATCCAGCTGGACTTTGGGGACGGCACGGCTGTGTCCTACTCCAACCTGAGCTGGACCGAGGACGGGATCCGACACGTGTACAAGACGGCGGGGATATTCCGCGTCAACGCCCTGGCGGAGAACGCGCTGGGCTACGACAGCACCACCCTCTTCCTGCACGTGACATGTAGGCCTGTGTCACACTTCTAAAAACGGTGTCGAATCTGCAGTCACGTTTTACCGTTGAATATCCTTCCTCTGTGTTGATTTGTTGTCTGATGTTTAGTAGTGGCAACAACAACAAAAAATCTACACAAAAACATCGATGGATATGGCATAATAGGCTAAAAGGAATCTAGAAGCGTTTTTAGCATTTACCTCTTGTATTTTTTTGCTGAGACAGGAGTCCTTTTCCGGTACGAAAGCACTCAAGGGCTTGCTAGACAGTTACTGTACCACAAAATGTCAATTCATGTTTTACTAAGACTTATCCCTTAGTGTAAATCCTAGAATCTAGGTCGGACGAAGCAGATTATTTAAGTCCTACTTCATATCTCAACAAATTAGCCGCGCTCCCAGAACTGTCAAAAGTGTCAGCTGAAGGTGAAGCACGTTTCCCCAGCCTGCTAGCGAGCCACACGCAGCCCTACACCGTCACACACTGACTCTCCTTTCAGTTTGTAATGAAGCAGCGGGAAAAGTGTCACGTTAATAACACCTCCGAATCCAACACGGCCTGTTTTAAAAAGCCTTCCACGAAGGCTTACGCTATGGCTCTTTGCGGCTCAGTGGTTGAATGGGCCTCTCGTCTCTTGATTTCCAGAGCCAGACTTTTTTTTCCAATTTGTAAGGTGCCATTTAAATTATATCTCTTGTCGCTAGGCTTCTTTCAATCAGTGCACTTTGATATTTCGATCGTGGTGACGCTCGTGGCAGTTTTCACCGTGGTAGGCTACTCTGTGTTGGAAGGTAATGGAGGAGAGAGAGAGTGAGGGTGCAGGTGAGGCTGTCAGTGCCGTGCCAAACACGACTCCCGATTTCCCCGCTGAACATTTATAACACCAAACACAGTTTAGCAAGCTTGTCCAAATGAGTCAGAAAAAAAACACGCGCGCACACCCACAGACACACACACAGACACACACACAGACCCACCACACTTGCACACACAGGCTTAGAGAACACGCACACAGACTCGCACGTATAAGCACGCACATTCCTACACCCCCACACACACACACACACACACGGAATGACTAACAGAACCTACATCAGAAAGCCCAGATATAAAGCTTAGTTCCGGTGGAACCGGATAGACGAGGACTAGAGCAATGGGAAACCAGGGTGAGACCTTGCCAGGCCGTCGAGTCACACAACCTTTAACCGAAGTTTGTCCCAGAAAAACATGGTTTTACATCTGTCGGCTGTGTGAAACTTTACCCTTGGGATTACTGTAATGCCACCAATGGCTCCGTCAGCTTCCCTTTCTCGCTCTCTACGGGGAGTCTTGACACATTACTCACTCAGCTATCACGCTAGGAACATGATCACCTCAACGTAGCTTTTGTTTGAGAGACGTTTACCGATGTGGAACAGGTGCTGTGGCCTACTTCTTCTTTTGACGTACATTACATAAATATGTTGGGATGTTTATCACTACTTTTGCATTCGTACTAGATATTGTCGTTTTTGTCTCGTCCCAGTTGAGGTATACTCAAATCCGGTCGCCGTCTCACAGCAGATGTTTTATTTTTGATTTTTTATGTTCTTGGACTCTGGAGTTTAAACCGTGTTTTGTGGTTGTGGTTGTGGTCAGGCCCCGTGGAGCATGTCCAGCTGCTGGCTCCCTTTGTGGTCATCAAGAACAAGGAGGTGAACCTGACCGCTGTGGTGTGGCCCAGCCACTCTCGAACCATCACCTTCTTCTGGTGGCTGGGGAATGACACAGAGGTATGTATGGTGTTGCCAGACCACTCATAATGTCATATGAAGAGTCTTGTTTTAAGATGATGATAATATTCATGGCTGTGAATAGAAGCTGTTATAAAAACTGTAAATAAAAAAATGTACATTGTTATAGCTGTACAGTTATTAATGGCTATTAATATGATGTTGTGAATGATTATCACAAGGGAATCGAGACTTGTTCAATCCTGTTTGTTGTCCCCAGCCTGTGATAACGCTGGAGGGAAGCATCTCCTACACCTTCACCAGCGAGGGGATGAACACGGTCACGGTCCAGGTGTCGTCTGCCAGCTCCATACTGCAGGACAGCAAGACCATCGCAGTCCAAGGTGATCACCGCCAGTTCTAACACACTGTACACGGCAATTAGGAAAACAGCCTGGACCCCGTCTGAGCGCAAAAGCTGCAAAGTCGAGACAGTTTTGAATGCTTCGCCGTACGGCTGGCTGTGTGTCAGAGCTCTTCATAAACTTGTCGTAATCATGGTTGGATGTTTTCTGCCTTGAGTTAAAGTCTCATAGCAATTGTTCCACAGTAGAGGTAAATGACTGTGGGCAACAACAAAAAAACGCTAGTTGAAAAGAACTTTCCTGTGTGTCAGACTGACTTAATGGGTGGCTCTCCCTCGCCTCTCCTTGACAGAGTTCTTCAAATCGCTGCTTTTATCTTTCTCCCCTAATCTGGACGAGTACAACCCTGACATCGGCGAGTGGAGACAGGATGTGGGGAGAGTAATTAAAAAGGCTCTGCTCCAAGTAAGTGTGAATTTAGTTATTTCTCTCTCTCCGCCACTTTCTCTTCATCTCTGTTTCTGTATATTTTACTCTCTCTTGCTGTCAATCTTTCTATCTGTCTCTCTCAATCTCTCAGCTCTCTCTTTCCCCTCACAGTCCCCCCCCCCCATCCCTCATTCTGCCATTCCCTTTTAGCCTGCCCCCCCGCCACTCCACTCCACTCCTCTCTCTCTCTCTCTCTCTCTCTCTCTCTCTCTCTCTCTCTCTCTCTCTCTGTCTCTCTCTCTCTCTCTCTCTCTCTCTCTCTCTCTCTCTCTTTCCGTCTCTCTCCTCCCCCCCTTGTCTTTTTTCTCTCCGCTCCTCCGCTCCTCTCCATGCAGCGTTCGCCCTCAGGCTGTCCTGTGATTCGTTATCACACAGGTGCGCCCCTCCCTCCCTCGCCTCCCTCCCTCGCCTCCCTCCCCAGAGACAGACTGATGAGCACTAATGCCTTATTTTCACAAGTCCACAATGATATGCTCACCGAATGAACTGGGAATGGGATCCTGACTGCAGTGCCTGTGTGGACAGTGGGTGTTGTGTGTGTGTGTGTGTGTGTGTGTCTGTTGTCTGTGTGCATGCAGGAGGATGACTGTCCTGGTGTGCAACACGTGGACTCACATACCTTCTGCTGCTAGCATTCAGCACGCGGTCATCTTCTCTCATGTCCATAGCATGTTGAGAAGGGGAGCTCAAGTTCATGGGTTTGCAATAAGGGTTACACGTACGAGGTCAGGGTCGCTGCGATCAAGAAACCTCAGCTATTCATCGAGTGCCGACCACATTTCTGTGACATAAAAGCTCAGCCCTTGCACACATGCCTCGCATAGAACTACTACTTTGGGTTTACCTGAAACAAATGCCCGGCATGTTCCTGTAGCTCTGCAAGGGCATTGTAGGAAAACCTCCTCCCTTGACTCCCTCTCCACCTCGCTCTATTGTTCTGCCTACTGCCTGTCTGATCGCAAGTTCATATGTCGCCGTGTTCCGGTTTCTGTCTCTCTCAGACGTCCTCGTGTTCACCCCTTTCCAACCTCTTGCTGTAGATGACAGCCAGTGCCTTCTCTGAAGGAACCCACGTCGAGATCCATTCATTCGGCGAGGTCGCATTCGAAATTCTGGTTTGTATCGGAAACAAAAGGCTGCGATATGAAGGCGTTTGAGCAGCTCTCGGACAACAAAACAGGAAAGATGAGTGGGGCTTTCCTTTACAATTAAAGTCAAGGTCCATTTAGCTGTGGTGTCCCTCCATCGCAGATGGTGAATACTAAGTGGTCAGAGCCACTCTCTTAGTCCTGGCTGTACCCTGACAGAACTCTGAATGGAACTTTACTGATTTGTTTCTCCTCTCAGTGTGTGTGTGTGTGCGTGTGCGTGTGCGTAGAATGTAGGTGTGTGTGCATGTGACTCCTACCTCTGTGTAAAATGTCAGTCCTTTCGAATCAAGTCAAGACAGTAAATTGCAGCAATTGGTGGCCATCCACCATCCTCTTCCACACAGAAATGTACTTTTGAGAGAACTCTGTGAACTTCTTATGTCCTTGCTACAAGATTAGCATGACTCAGTTCCTTTATCCTCGATCATCTTACCCTGTTATGTCAGGTGTGATGTTTGGAAATTGCATTAGGGAAAGTGAAGGAGAAGATAAAACACCCCGTATCGTGACAGAAATGAAAATATCTGTCCTCGAAAGTCGGGTGTTTACTGCAAAGATGCTCAGTTTCATCTGATTATTTGAGTTTTGCCGCACAGTCAGATTGTTAGGAGACTCCAAAGCCCTATTCACTTTAAATATGAAACCGAGAGAACCTAAAGTGTGCAGAACACTTCGGAAGTGTTGCCAGTTTGACCCCATCACCGACTCTCCTGCTACCCCCGGCTAACCCCAATTTGATTATTCAATCCAGCAATGAGTTTGGAGGGCATTAAACCCGACGCTCTCAAGCAGCCAGCCAGAAGGCTTTTTAAAGTAATGAATGATTGCAATGAGAACAAACATGGTCTGAGTGTATTGATTTTCGAAGGGGCTATTGCCTCTTTCTCCCCCTTCCTCCTCCATCTCCACTCCCCTCCTTCGCCCCTTTCTTCCATCCCTCCACCCCTCCTCCTTCTTCTTTCTCTCTGCCCACAAATGGCTCCCTGCTTATTCCTACTTCTCTTTCCGCCACTCTTTATTCGCCCCCTACTTTTGCTTTCTCATAAAGTGATTTCTGGGCATGGTCATTGATTGGCTTTGAGTGCAGCCAGTGTGTTGTCCGCGTGGGCGTAGAGACCTGAAAACCTGTAACGTGGAGAGTGGTGGTGGGGCTGGAGCTCTGGCAGCCTGGGGTGTCTGAAGAGGTTAAAGGTCATGAAGAAAACGGTTTGATAGTGGTTGTTTGGAATGCAAAGAGAGGAGGCATTTTCCCAATCAAGACGGAAAATTGACCCTTTCTAAAAAGTAGACGGTTTGGATTGACATGACAGACCTGTTAAGTGCACTTAAGTGAAGAATCCGTCACATACACATAACATGAGTATATGTCTAAGCAATTAAAGGGCATGAAAAATATACGGTTTGTCGGTCCCCACATTTCTAACCAACATTAAACAAAACAATCCAGTACAAATATGTCATCGTTCTAACATCATATATGTCACTGCGTCAACATCTAGATAGGTCGCTGGGTCAAACATCTGCCTGTACATGTCGCGGTGCCAACACTATCATTCAAATGAATGGGTTGTTATCAAGCTCTGTGGAAGCCGGGTAATGACCATTCATTTGAATCAGGTGTGCTGGAGCAGGGAAACATCTAAAACAGTGGTTCTCAACCCTGTCCTCAGGGACCCCCTGTCCTGCATGTTTTAGATGTTTCCCTGCTCCAACACACCTGATTCAAATAAAAGGGTCGTTATCTAGCTCTGTAGAAGCCTGGTAACGAACGTGCATTTGAATCAGGTGTGTTGGATCTGGGAAACATCTAAAACAAGCAGGACAGGGGGTCCCTGAGGACAGGGTTGAGAAACACTGATCTAAAACACGCAGGACAGTGGCCCTCGAGGACCATGATTGGACACCCCTGCTCCATACGGAGCCCCCAAGGCATGGCTACTACCTTGTCTCTGGTTGTCCCCTGTCCCAGGTGTCAGAGTTCCCGGAGGAGCAGCTGCTGGTGGCAGTGTTCCCCGGGGTTCCCACTGCGGCCGAGCTCTTCCTGTTGCCACAGAAGAACCAATCAGAGAGCAGGAAAAAGAGCGAGGAGGAGCTGGAGAAGGTAACGAGCGCTTGGATCGCCGCCGTGCGCGTTATATTTTGTTTTTGGTGAAATTTCGCATTTCGTTATATTCGTAATGAGTGGTGGTGCAAAAATTGAAATCGCCTTCTGGAATTGAGCTGAGATCTGAGGCAGAATTGTGGAATATGTGTACTATAGTATTAGTGAAACAGTATATTATAAAACAATGTATAATAGAATACTTTTGGCTCTGTAATGATTATTTTTTTCTTTTAAACAGATATCTGAGATTCTTGTCAGTGCTCTCAATCAAAACCTGGTGGAGTTTGAGCTGAAGCCAGGAGCGAGAGTTATAGTTTACATCACACAGTTAACATTGGGTGAGTGCCACATTTCTGCTTTTCTTTATGAATATATTATAATATAATAACGTATTTTTCTAGGATATATATGAACTCTGCTTCAATTGTTCGAATGTGATTCGACACCATTTTTTAACAAGTCAGTTTACTAAAAACCTTTACTGTGGTGATCACGTTTTGATTAAATTAATTTTTGCCCGGCAATTAAATTTCATGCAAGACTGCCACTGTCTTGAGCCCAGGAACATTTGGGAGTGAAGGAAGGGGTTTCTTTTTAAGTGTTGCTACTTGAGACTAGGGATCTTTTATATCTGCTCTGAAGAGGCAAACATCTGTTCGGTGCCTTTTACAGCCATCCAACCACAAAATGAGTGTTAGACTGAGGATAATTATGTTGATTATTTAGTCCTTGAGAAAAAAAGAAGGTTTGGTTAAAAACATCTCTGTGCAGAATTCTGAATCGCCTGGAAAAAAGAAACAACATAGCGGTGTCGTTTGAGAGCTGTCTCCATACTGGATGAATAAATTACTACTTGCTGCAATTGAAGAAGTTTTCAGACATCCCCAAAACGACTAAAGCTCTCACTTGTAATGGAAAATGCTCCTTGTTGCGAGTATTTAATCAATTCACAGCTTGAACCATTGCCTTGATTTTTATGTTTTCCCCAAAACGACTACTTTGTGAATAGAGGTATATTTTCCACCAAACTACGACTTGTCATGGCTGAATCTTAGAATGGGCAGAGAAGGAGGTTTGGTCATTGGTTTCTGGCCGAGGTAGTTGAAAAGTTGACAGGTCTTAGTGTATAGCCTTGGCAGTTTCCATTAGGCTTCCAATCCCTGGGAGAACGTAGCCTAGATTTTGCTGTCTCTGGCTCTAAGCACTAGGTATAGCCACTGTCTGGGTGTGTTCTGAAGCACTGCATACAGCACTGTGTGCCAGGGCGCTGAGCTGCATCTCTCTTCAAACTCCAGCCTGGAAAAGGTCTGAATAGCCTTCAAGGTGCTCCAGTAAAGGTCACAAGCGTCACCAAGGCTCCCTCTTAAAACTGTGAAGCTGGTCCTGGAAAAATAAATAGAATGTAGAAAATACAGCGTGTGCCAGCTATCTTCAATGATTTATTAATTCCCTTTCATTCAAGTGTTCAGGGTACCTCAGGGGGAGAGAGGGGAAATAAGGTGTGTGGCATGCAATCTGAAGAAAGAAATGTACTTTGTTAAGTACTTTTTGTTTCTACAGCTAGTGTGAGATAGTACTGGTTGTTCAAAATAGAGTGCTTCTTTTACCATAATAGTGTTTACCTTTCTTCTTTGAATATTATTATTGCCTTTGCTTGCTTTAAACAGGTGGCTTTTAGTTTATAAACCCAACCATTAGGAAAAGCAATTTCATGCTGCAACGGTCTTAAAAGATTTTGGATATATTAAAAAGCTAGGCTGGTTCTCCTCTCCCAATCTATTCACTGTCCATATTGTAGCTGTATCTGTTCATCTCGGGATATATTTGCTTTTTAGAGTCATCCATTAGAAAAGACATACTGTTGGAGAGCCAGCCTTGTAGATAAACAGAGATAAAATCCTTGAGAAGGTGTACGCACTGTTGTTATGGAAAAGTTTTTTTGATTAGGTCACAACATTGCTTGACTTAACAGTCATGTTGTTGAACACTGTATGATCTTGAAACAAAGCATTTTTTTTTTTTTGCTACATTGTCAACCTTTTCGTTAGCCGAGAATTCAACTTGAATTTAACAAATTACACTGAGAATAGTATTTGAAAATAAAGAGGTTTTGTAAGCATGCCATTTACATTACTTCATGTATAGCGGATCTATGCAAACTGACGTACAAACAATGTGAACCCTGTATTAGCCTCAGCAGATGACTCATAACTAGAAGTGCACAGTTCTACCAGTATCACAGCAGTTAGCGACAAGGAATGGTCTGCATTCAACAATATATCGTTTCAAAAAACACCAATGTCTCCTAGAATATCAAGACTGCATACTTTCACAAAGTTTTTTCTCTCTCACTGAAATGATGTATCACATAGGATACATCCATCCATTTCGAAAACACACCTCGAACAGCCCTGGGTTTGTGTAGAGTTGTCTAGTCATAACGGATACAGTATACATGTGTGGAATGTTGGAATGTTGAGCAGTGTTCTGAACCAGACTGTTCTTCCACAGCACCCTTGGTGGATTCCAGCCCCAGACACAGCAGCTCTGCCATGCTGATGTTGCTGTCTGTGGTCTTCCTGGGCCTTGCTGTCTTTCTGATCTACAAGTTCAAGAGGTAATGCCTCTGTATGATTGTGTCTGGTTGCCCAGCACATATGTCATCGTCTTATATCTAATATCTGCAACATTGCGATAACCGGTTGTTGAATATTAATTTGCCACTTGTGCTCGGGTCTGTATCAATCAATGACGGACAAATGACTTGTTTTTGAAATATTAATTTCGCATTTTCACATAGACGTCGCAAAACTGATTTTAATCATGATCAGAATGCACAAGGCACATGTGTGAACCTAGTGATGAAATGTTCAGAAAAGCGATCATTAAATTGGTTAGTATGCTGTTCCTGTGCATCAGCTGCAAGATACTGAATAATTAATATTGGCTCAAAATGATTCTCGTGAAAAAAGTCTGGGAAATGGCAACATTATCATCAATTATGAATAGGGGAATTTTCCCATTAGTCCTGGAGAGGATGCATTTTCATTGAAATGTCACAGTTGGCAAGGCAAAACAATTAGATTAACAACATTTTCAGCCATTTAAAATAAATTGGAGATCAGCTGAGAAAAAAAAAAAACGTATTTCCTATCATAAATAAAATGGTGAACAGACTTATATTCTCTGAAAACTATATATTTTTTTAGCATTTAATGTATAATTGAGAAGTTAAAGCTCATAGCTCCTGGAACATGTTGAGAAGACATCATGTTCCTGTCTGACTAGTCTCAAACTGAGACCAGCTCATTTAATGCATTTTATTATAGTTTCACAACAAAATTAAGTTTGACTTACAAACTTCATCGGATATGACATGCATCTCACCAACCTACTGTAGCCTGAAAGACAAGATGGGTTTCTATTCACTTCGTAGAAAAATCCCCTGGATTAACATTTATGCGGAGGTGAACCAGGAGAAGGAACAGGAGATGATTGGCTCAGTTGGTCAGAACGACAGCACGCCTAAAATCACCCTGAGCGAGTTCTCGACGGCCAAGGAACTCATGGAGAAAGATCTAGACGCAAGGGTCAAACGTAAGTCAAGTTTCTAACTAACTTTTCTTTGCCATTCTCCAAAAAAACAACAAGCAACCCAACGAGTCAACTACTAATTTCCCGAACATTAAACAACTTCAAATGTTCTAACTTTGAATCCCCCTTCAGTAATGACCACATGGCACACCATCTCTAATATGTTTAGTTGCTGAGCAAGTTGTAAAGCAGTGTTGCGGCTGAATAACTCTAACTGCGTCTATGTTTTTTCCCGTCCCCAGGGGGAGTTGGGAATGCATATGAGAGCACAAGAGAGATTCCAAACTGTACCAGTGTGTAAAACAAAGAACGTGACAACATGTACAGAGAAGAAGTATTGCCATTTTGGGGGGTGACCTTCTTTCTCGCTTTCTCTTTCTCTCTCTCTTTTGCTTTTCTTTTCTTTTTGTAATTTTCCAAACACAGTGGATGTTAATAGTTTTCTAAACAAGCTCATTTGTACAGTTTTGCATGGGTGTCTTGTTCAATAGCATCCATGCGGTGAACCTAAATTCACTCTGAGATAGTTGTAATTACACGCTAAACTTGAAAATTAAGTTTTGCGGAAGTACGAGCCACATGCATAATTTGGTTTGCAAAAGCAATTATCTGTTTGGTTTTTTTCGCCTTCATTTTTGGAGTTCTTGTCTTTTATCGACCCTTACGAGGAAGGTTATGTAAAATTTGTTGACGTTTTTCCAAAAGTTACCGTTTGTGTCTATGTTATAGACCATCATGTCTGAGTCTATGATCAAACAGGGAATATTATCGAAATGTACAATATTATCTTTAGTTCTGTTTTCTCTGTATATACTATACTGTATGTATACTTGATTTCACATGCTTGTAGTAAAAGTACAACACAGAGTCAAGGGAGCTGATGTGCATCAGTGTCAGTTTTATGGAGCGTGTGTTTAAAAAGCCAGATATTACTTATAACAACTTGATTTGTTTTTACGCGGTCCTTGACTTGTGCATGTTCTTATCGAGGACACGATTTCTGTGTTGTAGATAAAGTGTTGTAAATAGTTATTTTCTATTCATTCATCAAAAGAGCTCTAATCATTTTTACATCCAGTACAGTATAGATTTTCTCTACCTTTCATTCATTAATTTATAACAGAATATGTCACAACACAAAGGGTTTGTCTATTTTGAAATGCAGACGTTTGTGAATACATAATTAACTACAAATATATTTATCAAAATTGAATTAGACACTGTTGATGAGACGGAAAGAGATGCATCGCGATAGTTAAACCCTGTGTGTAAATGAATATTTACCACCCAACATCATGGGAGTATTTCAGTTTTTTGCCCTTTGAATACTTAGAGGTTTGAATAAGTCTGAGAGAGAATTGCTCGAAATGCCTGATATACTGATCAACTACCAGAGTGGTTCTGCCACTTTCAGTGAATGAGGGAGGACTTGTACGACGAGATTGAACTTGTACGCTTCAGTAAGAAGGACAAGTATCTTGTGGTCTGTTTGTTCCCTGCATCCTGTATTCCGCTTGCATCAGCTCATGGAGTATTTTATCTCTGTTAAAGTATTAACTCTCATAGAGTTCCATGGTTACCTACCAGTCCCAATCTGGAGGCTTCGAACATATTATACTGTATGACAAACAAACAAAGAAACTTCCAGGGTCAACTTTAGTGCCACTGATTTGATGAGATAACAGCATACAAATCAAATGTGCCGCTTGGCAATTCATCGTCAAAAAATAAAGGAAATGAAAAGAAAAAGATTCAAAGATGGTTTGTACACTCAGAACATTGCCATGGAGGGATGTGTATAGCTCATTGGTAGAGCGTTTGACCTGAAATCAAAAGGTTGCAAGTTCAAATCCCCCATTGTAAGATGTTTGGATAAAAGTGCTATGTATTCAAGTTATATGCATGAATACATATAACCCTAACATGGCAGAACAGCTGCTGTACCTTCTCATTGTCACGTTCATTTGACTTGCAATTGTTCACTCATGTTTCAGCTACACTCCCCTGGCAAAATAGGACGTGGTGTTCCTCATTGTTGTGCAGCTTCAATCCCTAAAAATCCCTGTTCCCTAAAAGCAGAAAGAAAAAAAAAACTGCCAGCCAGTCGCGCTGAGCCCCAACGTGAGAGTCGGTCTCCTTTCAGCAGGTGTAGCCAGTCAGACAATAAGCAGCAGAGAGGTGGATGGTTAAGCAGCGAAATACCCCATGTCGAGATATCCCACAATCCCCTGCTGAAGTCAGCACGTAAGTGCAGCCTCAGAAGGATAGAGGGACTGTCAGGGGGGATACTGAGAGAATGCGGTACGGGAGAGTGGGCAGCCATGTAGGAAAGAATATCCCACTGTACTCTGGGTGAACGTAGAGCCGTAAGTTGTGTCAAAGTCCCGCTGAAACCACGATACCTGTCCGCGGATATTTCATTTGTGATACAACAAAGCCTGGCAGGCTCTCTTTCACCCACAGAGTTTGATTCCTGTCTCCAATGCTAAAAGAAAATACCAAAGCCTTTTAGTTTTGTTGGCTGGTAATTGCATCATGTTCTCCACTCTATCCCCTTCTGCTTTTGTTTACAACTCATCTTGATGTTCGCAGTGTCACACCAGCTTTGTTCTTCCACTTATTAGCGGAACAGGATTAGCGGCAGACACAGATAAGGAGACATTAGTGAGACGTCCTTTTGTCATTTTTCGCCACTGGCGTAACCATGGAGCCAGAGAAAATCCCTGTCTGAGGTCAATCAGAGTTCATTTACATCTGTAACTCTTACATTTCTCCGCCAGGCCTTTTGAGCAGAGATGAATGTAAGACCATTATACCCAGAGAACATTTACATCCATCCCATAATGCCTTGCAGCTTCTGTCGCTAAGCTAAGAACCATGCGTCTGCATGTTCTGACATGAGCTGGGACATTCCTTCAGACAACCTTGAGTTAAACCCCAACTGAAATAAGGGTTTGAATTCTGAAAGCACTGGATTATAAGAAAAGATAAAGGATAGAGATTTTGATCCATGAGTTGTTTTATTTGAATGGATTTCATGTTTTTCCTCATTTCAGCTTGTGTGGCTTTTGTTATTTTAACGCTCCCCATCTGAACTTGTTTTGATGGTTTCACAGCATTTTATATAATGTGTGACTTCCTAGTTTATCAATGGAATCGTTTATATCTGAATTATTATTAAATATCAAGACTTTAAAGAAGCAATTGAGAAGTCTTTGTATCTACGTTGTTTTCAAGGGCAAACCGTTGTAATACTCTTCATCGCACAAAAGCTACAAATGCATGCATCATCTGTAATGTTCTGTTTCATCTTTATTTCAATATTTCTACAGTAAAGAAACTGTCATTTTGAAATTGTTTCAAATAAATGTATTTTTGTACATCAAAGCACTTTTGTCTTTGTACCTTAACTCTGGGAGCTGGGAATTGAGGTTATTCTCCGTACTGTGTTGGTGTGTGTGTGTGCGTGTTTCTCCATAATTCCATCCCCTGAAAGGCCAACATTCTCCAAGAGTTGAAAATCGATGCAAATCTCTCACACATTTACTCCGAAATGCCCGGCTCCGTCTCCCCCACTACTGTCTCCTACAGTTGTTAGCGAGCAAAAACATCACTTCACCCGACCTCCTGACAGCGTACAGTGTACTAAAGGAGTCCTGATCCATTACAGCAGCTTTGGGCTAAACACTGAGTATTCAGCAGCGTAGCCCGGAGCCAGAGTGTAGCCAACGCTGTCCCCAACACCGTGTTGGTGCATGCAGGCAGCCGTTGTTCCTGCAGAGACTGCTCACATCAGAGGGCTGGGAGAGTGTTGTTTCTCTGTCTGCACCAAGCCCTGTTCAGAATACATAACCAGTCCAGGACCCATTAAAGGGCTGGGTGTGTCCCTTGTGATGCTGTTGTCATTAACAAGGCAGCTGCAATTTCTTACAGCCAGAGAGAATATATACTGTAGGGTTTGGTCAGTGATATGTGCGGTCTATGGTTCTTACAGCTAACAGAGCAACTCATTCTGATAATCCTACATAGTTCATTGACATGCATGCACATACATACATACATACATACATACATACATACATATCATTGTGTTTGTCCATCGTTTCTCTTAATGTCTAAGATGAGAGATATTCCCTCAAGGACCAATTTAATTATCACCATGGTGACAGCATGACTTCATCGTATTATGGATGGCACACCTACTCTTGATCTGTTCCTCTCTTTGGACCCTGACAAGTACATTCTTACAAAGCTGATGTCTTTTACTTCAACAGAAATCCCAGCACACACCCAGCCCAGCCCATCAACAACAAACCAAATGAGTATGTGTTTGTTGATGTCTTCTCCCCTGCACTTCTTTAGAGTCAGTGAGAAGAAAAGTGATTGCTAGCAGAATGTTTGCCGTGCCTGATAAAAGACCATTGTCAGGAAACACGACAGCATTGTCATATCAGACAACCCCCCCCCCACCACCACCACCTCCTCCCCCTTCCTCCCCCTGACTCCATGCCTATGGGATTGCCTTCGCCAGACTATGAAAGTACTGTCAGTTAATAGGCGCCTCCTTCGATTACAGCTCATTTCATTTTCTCGCAGTACGGCGGCTGTGGCAGATGGGACTCAGGACATGAAATGGATCTGCTGGATGCGGAGCCTGGCACAAACAAGAGCCATTTGTCTTTATTCGCGAGGGAAGACTGAGAGCGGCCTCATTATACCAAGGGTTAGATTAATCTCAGGTCCTGTCTCTCCCTTTCACCTTGGGAGCCCGGCCCAATGTATTACAGGTCTGTTGGAAACCCAAACACATACTCTAACCCTTGGCGAGGCTTACTGATGGACCCGCGTGGCGAGTGACTGAGTGGCAGAGCGGTGCATTATGCTGAGGCGGGCTGACGTTCAGAGTTGTGACACTGCTGGAAACGCTGAGTACAGAAGGAGTGTGCTGTTGATCCAACGTGTCCAAAGACTGCCCAGGTTCCAGGAAATGGGTTTTAATGACTTGTGGGTGGCATGATGAAAAACATTCGGCTGGAAGTCATTTGTAGCCGTTAATGTTTTTGGGGGTTTCTCCTGTGGTTATATACAAATGGACACATGACATGTGTAGGTTATCTGTGAAACAAACATGTTTATCATCCCTATAGCTCTAAGTACGTCAACACTGACATTCATATCATATGCAGTTTGCCTGCTGGCGCACACAATGTTATGTCAAAATCATATTTACTTGAGACATGGAGACAACCAGACTGTTGTTTCAGGACAGGTTGTAGTACATAAATAATGAGCATGAGAGGACACTACTTGTATGGTTCAGGTATTAGCATGCTGTTAACATGCACACTAAACAGTATAGTCATGCCTCTGTAATAGTTGTTGTTAGTTGTTATTTTGTTCACCAAAATATCCAGATTGCAAGGTTTGCAGATACTCTAACAAGCTGTGTTTATAAAAATGTATTTTACCAGCAGGGTCATTTTGTAGTCACAACTGTCACATGTGCTTTGTCATACTATTTAGGAACTAGCTAAATACAGGAAACAAAAAGCTTTAGCATTAACATAAGTTATTGACTGGGTTTTGGTTATGGTCTTTCTTCTTGTTCCAGAGAGAGGTAGGAGATTGAGCACTCTCTCTTGTTTCCTATCCCACAGGACTGAGAAAAGAAAGGAGGCCATTAGCTATCCAAGGCTTACACTGACTGCTGGTAAAATGATAATAATCCATTTATTCAATATACCACAAAATCATATTTGAGTGCACTGCATAAACAGAGGCATGTAGCTCAATCAAATGGGTCTCATTCAGAGAGTGCACTGCACCTTGAGGCAAGAAGAGGGGAAGAGATGGGAGGAGGTAGCTGACATGCTCTCATGGTGGAAAAGCTTTGATACCATACACACAAAAATTTGTTTTATCTCTGAAACCTGTCTGTGAGAATGCTGTCCTATGAGTTTTTGTGATTATGATTCATTTCATATTCTACTAATAAGTCCTCTCGTTCCAGAATTATCGAAAGAAAACATAACGTTACACATGACATGTAACGTTGTCCTGACGACACTTTAAAGGGGTCATAGAATGCAAAACCGAGTTGACCTTGTTATAGTTGAATAACGACAGTCCGGTGGGTAAAATGGACATACAGAGAACCTCAAGTACCATTGACACCTCTTTCCTATGCAAATCTCATCATTTGAAACAGCCAATGTTAAACAGACGATTCCTACAGAAGCACCGATTTGACTCGGTGGCTGTACCTTAATTGTCTCTGGTCTGTACCTTTGTCACGCCCCAAAATGTACATACAGCAAATGAATAACTGTTATGTTGCTTACAATGCTAAAAACAAACCTAATACAAAGTTATGCTTAGGCTACGACACTGAAGTGCGAGTATTGCACTAGTATTACAGCTAACAGGTGCTGTTGGCCATGTTGCGTCTTTGCTCCGCAGCTTCGCTCGTTGTAAACTAACTAATCAGCGTGCAGCTCATCTAAGTATTCATGAGCATACCATAAAAGGAATAAAACCTCTCGTTTTATTCTAGGGCTATTTCACTTGGTTGCATTAGGGCGCATAGAACAGCACCTGGGCCATTTTCAGCCCAACCAATGTTACATACCCTATTCGGAGATCTTAAGGAACAGTGTGAAATACCCTATACAATCATTCTATGACCCCTTTAAGGTCCCAAAGCTATTTGTTCAATCAACATTTGAACATTCATAGACTGTCATGAAACAACGATTCCCTAAAAATAGGCGATATTATGTTTGTTTTATTTATGATTGAATACTCTCAGCAGATGGAAATTATAAATATGCATCATCTACCTTATGTTGAAATGGAGCTGTCAGAGAAACAGGCATTTTTGATCAGTTACCACAACACACCCTAAGGCTATTTGTCATAATTCAAAGACTGAATATTTATCATTGTACCATATTTGGGGTAAATATTTTTCTGGAAAATAGGTGTCTTCATTCATTTCGAGAAGGCTTTTCTAAAGACGTGATACTGAGGGGAAGTCATTGATGTGTATTCAGTTGTCATGCAAGCTACATCTTCCCAGAGCTTTTATCTGACGCGAATCATGTAGTTGAGCAAGAGGCACCATGTCTGTCGATCGCATTGCGACACATAACCCCAATCGACTTGGTTGATCTTTCCCCCCTCCATCTCTGTTTTCCAAGTTTCATCATGTTCTCAGTTATAATGCAAACTCCACGGTACATGTAAACAAACCTCGCCGACAAAACACATTCAGACTGTGATGTATGAATTCCTCCGTCTTGTGTGAGGAAATGTATCACTAAGCTAGCAGCTAACATGCTTTTAGGCCATGGATACTGGAAATGTATCTGAGCACTTGCGCTATCGGCAGAAGACATAGTGCGATGCTAAAATTAATCTAAAATGGGCTTGGAGTGATGAGTTTAACGGAACACGGAACAGGAAGTTGCAAAGAGCGTGCAGCAGTCCTCACGGGCACAGAGGTCAAAAGGTGTCAACGCCATGCAGGAGCTATGATATCACGCTAGAGATTGAAGATGTGATGTGCCAGATATGCTGCGTCCGTAAGGGGGATATTGAGTTCTTATTATCAATATGATTTAATTGATCTCAATTTAGATATTTGGATTAGCAATATCCATTAAAAGATAAGGATACCCTATGTATATCGAGGGAAGTGAATAATTGGAGGGAGAAAAAGACTTAGTTGCAAGAAATGTGGGGAAACTTGTGAAAGAAAAGTTTTGTAGTTGGACAGGTGTCTGAACTACTAACCTTGAAAGTATGGTTGGATATGTGTTAGTTGAGTCAAAATACCCGTTTATTTTTGTTATAAGCGCAAACAGAAGTATTTTAATGAAATCATATTCATTTAATCATATTGTCAGTTTGCCACCAACCTGTACTGCAGTGAATATGTCAATGTTTCTTGAACACTTTTAAAACTCTTTGATGAAGTGTGATCCCCAAATGTATTGAGACAGCATCTGTGCTTTCGTTTTCAATTTTACCCCCTCCAAAAGACCATATGGAATGTGTCAGAAGCCATTGTGTCAATCTGTATTGTGATCAGCAAGCTGTAAATTGTGTTCTTGGTTACCTTTTCACCTGGCAAGGAATCAAGTTGAAAGAGACATATTTTACATAAATGTAAAGCCATAATCCCAATCTGAAATTGGCATTATGCGGTGAAAGTAAAATGAAGATGACAGAAACGATGGCATTTTAGAGGATACACTATCTATGTTAACCCTTTCTTGCATTTGTTGAACTCATAGGAATAGAACAGCATACATAGAGAATGCATTCTAATCCAATCCACATGTTGCATTGAAGATAAACACTTTTAAGATGTGCCTTCAAGTGGATGTATTCCCCAAAAGTTTGAGTTGAGCTGTTTCAACAACAGTTAGGTGAAAGGTAGTCTTTTTTTTCTTTCTTTTCTTTCAAAAAGACTGGATACCCCAGTGTCCCTTGCATGGGAGTATATCTCTACACCTACGGCATTTAAACAGAAGTAACAAATGCCTATATCCTGATATTTCCCTGCACTGACGTTTCTTAAGTATCATCCTTGGTAGTGTCTTACAATGGAAATATGTCAGTCTTTTCCCAAGGTAAATATATTTAAAGCAACAGGTAAGACAACTTAAGGTAAGAGAATTCTAAGAAACTCCTCAAGTCCAACATTTTTACGTATTGTGTACTGTTCAACATTTTTGCTAATCATACAATGTTTGCAAAACTGAATCCCAGAATTATTGGAATTTTTGTAATAAGCGAACAATAACAAAATACTCTCACGAGGAAAATAAGTTAGGGTTTGTAGTATGGTGGCAGTCAGGTAAGCACAGATTTTTTTTTTACCTCCCTTTCTCTTTCGTTAAAGATTCTCACTTCAGTTTTGTTCAGTAATTTGAATAGACAATGTACCAATTATATTTTGGGTGACAATAAACTCCTGAACTTTACAGATTCTGTAATTCGATGTGGATTCGGGCAAGGGGAGTTGTTAGAAATTCAAGATAAGGCTTCATTCATTGGAAAACTTCCAATATGGGTTCTTGGTTCGATGTTGACACAGCAGGCCCCACAAAGGTTAACTGAAGCTTCAGGCACAGCTCTAAGTGCATCTACCTTCCCGGTCAATCTTAGGTATTGTGCCTTTCAGAGACTACATACTTACAGTTTTCTCACAGTCTTAGTCTCTCACATGGCCACGTCTTGGGGTCCTGGTGTTGCCATCGCGAAGAGGCTTTGATCTCTGTGTACAAACATGCTCTCATTCTTAATGCTCCCGTCAAACTACCGATGGAAAAGGGCTCACTGGATTCCTTTTAAGGAAATCAGCTATGGAGAATCGGAATCTTATGTATCTCTGACTTTCGCATTTTATGTTTTTCTTACTTTTACGTGGTTTGATATCAGGACACCTCAAGTCTCCCGAAAGAGGATTAGAAATGTGTGCTGTGTCAGCCTGGCCCTTTATAATGAACTAACAAAAGGGTGAAGAAAACAGGTTGACATCAAATGCAGGAGAACAAGTTTAATTTTAGTTTGAAGTTTAAATTAATTCTGTACTCTGAAATTCAATCGAAATATGTAGCATGCACCTGCCTGATTCACATAATGGAAAATGAAAGATGAATCTTCCAATTTCCATAAATCTCCTTTCTCTATACCAGATGAGGAGGCAATGTTCCCATCGCACCTAGTGAGTTGGCACAGGCTGAAGAACCTGTGCTGTTTCAAAAGCAGTTTATTTGGGGGTTTTGATGAAAATCGATTAACATAAATAACAAACACTGCTGCAAGACTGCAGATGCTGCGCGCTACAGAATTACATGAAAGAATAATGATGAAAGACATCAAGCTCTAATGAAGCATCTGGAATTACATAGAAGAAAGCTACCTGGTGCACTGCATCCCTCCCTGGGACACTGAAGTCATGTCTTGATGCTTTGCGCTTAGCGGAAATGATGGAAGTCGTGTTTTGGGTACCAAAGGTGCTCAGATTTTTTCTTCTTCGGTTGTTTACAATTTGAATTAGCAGGGTCATGTTGACCCTCCATGGTGAAGTTGAAGTGTTTTTTAAAGGTTGTATATTTACATTTAGTCATTTAGCAGGCGCTCTTATCCAGAGCGACTTACAGTAAGTACAGGGACATTCCCCCCGACGCAAGTAGGGTGAAGTGCCTTGCCTAAGGACACACCGTCATTTTGCATGGAATCGGTCCGGCAACCTTCTGATTACTTGCCCGATTCCCTCACCCCTCAGCCATCTGACTCCCTGTTGTAGTGCACTCTATTTGCATGTAATACGGAACGTTGAGAAAATGCCATGGCCGAAGTGTTCAGACACACACACGCACCCACAAATGACCTTTTGTTTTACAAGCTACTTGACCATTACAGTTTATTGAGCGTGACATGATTCCATATTGTCTAAATTCACAGTTTAGGTTTAATCACAGGTAACTATTTATGTATTTAGTCATTCCAACTGACGACGCCACATTGACTAGGGGGGCTCAAGGACAGCTTACAATGTGATCTGGCAAGGTTTAAATATCAGTGTAAAGTTCAACTACCTTTGATATCATCCCTGACTCGGCATAAAATGGCGCCTTCAGGGAACTTAGTGAGCAGTTGAATGAATCACTAAAAAAGGTCTCAGAGATTAAGCAGTTGATGAAATTTATTGACCAGAAAACCATGAACCTATAGGGAACACTTTCCCCCTTGGCCAAAGTTACATTTGGACAGACAAGGTGAGTCAATAAAGGCTGGAATCTGATGAGATATTTCACCATGTTGTTGCAATATATTTGCTTTATATATCTACCTCAATCTGAACCCAATTCAAAGGAAGGATGCTTATCCTACTGTGGGGCCTTTATGACAGAAGTAAGGAGCAATGTTAGTTTGTGATAAAGGAAAAGGTGGTTCTCAACCACTGCAAACTAGCAGATAATTTCACCAGACACCACAGAATGTGTTACAAGCTTCCATTGAGGGAAGAAGAAGAAGAAGAAGAGCTCAATATTTCATGGCAACAGTCTCAAGGATACATTTTTCATAACTTCACAAAGGACTTCTTTTAAATTAGAATCATCTGGATCATTATTCTACTGCTGCACATAGGAACCATTTTGTCAAGAAGGGGGATCACAAGAGGTTTTAGTCTTCGTTTGATGTACGGAGGATGGTTACATACAACAAAGGGTGATCAGTTACCTGGATAGTTACAGTGCTGTCTGGAATCATCCTCAAATGCCAAGCTGTCTGGCTCAATCAAGATGCCTGGAAACATGCCAAAATCTCATTACCCTATTCTATGTTCTTTCAATTCCTCAAACTAGACAAGATTGGCCATTTGCTGGGCACTTCTGTCACCTAAAAGATAACGAGGTCCATTTCTCCATTGCACTAGTCTACCTTGACTGCCCCGGCTCCCTCGCTTCCTCCTCTGCAAAGTAGCCTATATATTAGTTAAGCATAAAATAGGCTAAGGAGCGCTAATATAACCCCTGTATCCCACTAGTCTGCTTAGGTTATCCATGCAACAACAGGGCCATCTGCCCTCATTCACAGCTCATTTGGTTTGGCTTGTCAACGCGTTCTATGAATAATGTCTCCAGCGGGACATTCTGTTTTTCCCCTCACCGTCTACTTTTATATCGCGTCGTTATTACCTGTGCATAGCAAGCATACTGTCAGCGCTTTCGGCCAAAAGAGGCTCATTTAAGCCCAGTGGGTAATTTGTCGAGTCATGCAGCGCGGATTCATCTGTTTTTATTGAACACCATCAACTGCAGACTGTAAATTGTGCAGTTGGCCTATATGTATTCCGAGTTCTTTAAAACTATTGGATTGGTAAACAACTATTGAAATACCGTGTTGTATAAAATATTGATGTCTTTGTTATTTTCCATGAGTTTTATCCGTGGGATCTATACAGTTGTTCAATTTGGTCTTAATAGATAACTCCAGAGATTTATGGTTGTATCGAGATATTATATTGCATAACACACGGCCCGACAGCCATTTGTTGTGCAGAACAGAGCGTTCTTAGCAGTAAGTCTTCATAAAATACACCCACTGTCAAAGAAGTGTACAAAATATCCCCAAGTCAGTGATATTTAATGGTGATTACGGAACAAAAAAATAGAAAAAGTGAAAGTGAAAATTAATTAGTCTTTTGAGTTATCGCCTTGTTTGGAAGGACTGATAAGAGAGACATGGAGGCCTAAATTGGTAATTATCCTGGAGTGGGGCAATGCTGCAAGATCAGCGTTCCAACGTCACATCGCATCAAGTGTGCCTTCCTATATTCTGTAAGGTGATTCATGAAGTTCAGAGAATATGTGATTGAGCAGTGGCATTCAAGAGTTAAGCACCTTCACGGTGGGGAAGAGTTTTAATAAGATGCACAGACAATGAGCACCACTTTTTAGATGTTTTAATTGGCTAGGATGGTTGGTTTTTGAGCTTGGGAGTTTTAATTTATACTGAGAGTTGTTTGAGGTATACTGCTGAGGTGAACATGAAATGCTGCATTTCCCGAGGGACTGAACTAAAGACTATGTATGCGGTAATGTTGCTCCTCATAATAAATTGCCATTGACTTTGTCAAAATTGTTTACCGCGGAAACCAGTTTCTGGTAGTTTTTCTGTAACGTAAAAAAAACAAGCTCCCTCCTCTTCCCCTTCTGACCCCTGTTGCTAAGTGACTATGGATTATTAAGTAGTTAATCAACTTCCATCAAGATGGCCGCAGAATTCTAAACGTGTTTTAAATGAGTCCACGGAACCTGAACATGCACTAACAACTCATTCTACATTCACGGCACTGCAATTAAAACCGGTTCAATATATGTTTCCCAACTGCAATCACACCACAGTGATCGGCTGTTCAGTGTGCTCTGGTACTCTCCAGAAAGTGATTCACTTTAGTTTGTGTCACAAACCATCACACCAGCAGGACCAAGTGTCCATTCATAATCAGTGACAATTCACCAGAGAAACATCTACATGCTTAACATCATAACTTTCAACTCAGCTTTTTAAAGCCCAACTTTTCCTGATTTGAAACAGCTAGCCAGCTCACCCTATACGGCTGCCCCATAGGGACCAACCTCCTATACATCGGCCGGATAAACATTATAACGAGAAAAAAAGGCCAACAGGATACCTGCTGTGAGGTTCGAGCCACATTAGACGTCTTTTCCCCACTGGTCCTCCTCACAGATGTGATTTCACAGACTGAGCTCCAATGGCCTCCTTCCCTGTGGAGAGCCAACATTGCCTCCGACACTGCAGCCGTGGAGGGTGACAGTTGGTCGTCTGGTACGGACTGCAGTCCCCTGCCTGGAAGCTTGTTGATTATAGAAACAACCTGTTTTCTCATCCAGCGGGGGCTGTAGCTGAGTGCAAAAGTTGATTTGTGTTGGTTCCAGGGGGGGTGAACATACTTGCTTTGACCCTTTTTCGAGTTACTTTAAGACTGCTGTTATAATGGGATAGAAATAACACTGTGAATGGTGGCTTGAGCGTCATCCTCCTTATATTGTTATGTAAGAACCTGGGAAAGCAGCTACCACGTTGCTTCCATAACCTTGTGGGTCCGTATTGCTTGTGGTTCAAAACTTTAATGGAAGGTGCCTTACAAAATGTTATAAATGTTTCTAGTGTATATGTGTGTTGCAAAACCACCTACTGAAATTATCTTTCAGATTCCCGTATCCAAGAGTCATGTCACTGGTCCCTGGCCCCGGACGATGTGTTTACACCTGCTGAAAGTGGGCAGGAAGGAACCAGGTCAGAGGTCACAGCCCAAGCTGCGAACCAACTGATAACAAGCTTTCAGTGGTGGCCACCACTGGGTTAGCTCTGCAGCTGTGAGGAAGAGGAGAGTGGATGCTCAAAATGATTCAACTTTGTTGGACATTTTTATCGTAAACAAAATACCCAGTTGTCCTCTTTGTTTGGGAGAACAAGTTGCATTTTTGTAGGTTTGACTTATATATGGTAGCGGCGCTGTTGTGTAGCGAGTCACCTAGAATAAATAAAACAGGTGGCATTGACACCTTCTATTTACATTTAGCAGACACTCTTATCCAGAGCAAGTTACAGTAAGTACAGGGACCACCCCCTGAGACAAGTAGGGTGAAGTGCCTTACCCAAGGACACAACGTCATTTTGCATGATTGGTAATCGAACCAGCAACCTTCTGATTACTAGCCCGATTCCCTAACCGCTCATCTGACACAAGGTAAAGGAACATAAGAGTCAACATATGCTGCCACTGTCTAGGTCCTCTAGGTCCTGCTCCTGTCTGTTGTCTAGGTCCTGCTCCTGTCTATTGTCTAGGTCCTGCTACTGTCTACTGTCTAGGTCCTGCTCCTGTCTATTGTCTAGGTCCTGCTACTGTCTACTGTCTATTGTCTAGGTCCTGCTCCTGTCTACTCTCTAGGTCCTGCTGCTGTCTACTGTCTATTGTCTAGGTCATGCTACTGTCTACTGTCTATTGTCTAGGTCCTGCTACTGTCTATTGTCTAGGTCCTGCTCCTGTCTATTGTCTAGGTCCTGCTACTGTCTACTGTCTATTGTCTAGGTCCTGCTACTGTCTACTGTCTACTGTCTAGGTCCTGCTCCTGTCTATTGTCTAGGTCCTGCTCCTGTTTACTGTCTATTGTCTAGGTCCTGCTCCTGTCTATTGTCTATTGTCTAGGTCCTGCTCCTGTCTACTGTCTAGGTCCTGCTACTGTCTACTGTCTATTGTCTAGGTCCTGCTACTGTCTACTGTCTATTGTCTAGGTCCTGCTACTGTCTACTGTCTATTGTCTAGGTCCTGCTACTGTCTACTGTCTATTTTCTAGGTCCTGCTCCTGTCTATTGTCTAGGTCCTGCTACTGTCTATTGTCTAGGTCCTGCTACTGTCTACTATCTAGGTCCTGCTCCTGTCTACTGTCTAGGTCCTGCTCCTGTCTACTATCTAGGTCCTGCTCCTGTCTAGCTCCTGCTCCTGTCTATTGTCTAGGTCCTGCTACTGTCTATTGTCTAGGTCCTGCTCCTGTCTATTGTCTAGGTACTGCTCCTGTCTACTGTCTAGGTCCTCTCGTTACGCACACTGAGGTCTCTTCCACCATGTTTCTGCTGACCACATACACTGCAATACCAAACCATGAGAAGGCCCTACAGAGACCTCCCTCTGCACTACACTTAGTCAAGTTGACGGTTCCTCTTGTATGACTTCCATTAACTTACCCCTGACCTAAACACAGGTTTAGCTTATCCCCTCTCGTTAATAATGATATTACCATGCTCTATCCACTCCCATATTGTACACATGATGAATGGGCAGTGGAAGATGCTAGCTAATTGGCTACAGCACCCATGTATCTTCTTATGACCACACCAGGAAATGAAATCTTTTGTTCTGATATTTCATGCAGTGGAAGCACAAGAGCCATGTGTGGCATGGTTTAGCCCTGTGAGAAATCCATGACTTAAAAGCCTAGTTCTTGGTGTGAAAGACACATTACTTTAAGTATCTCGACACCTCCACAGATAAATAGGACACACAATAACACACTTTGCCCACCAGACGTTGAAATGCTTCCCCCGATAAATGTCATGGCTGCTAAAGAAATGCCACTCCTGCCCTTTACAGGAGTCAATCGTGTTGTATAGCATCTCACCATGGAAATGAACAATATGTTAACATATCGCATGCATTCAGACTCACCACGAAAGACATCCCTTTGCACAGCAATCATAAAGACTGTGAAA
The DNA here is from genome assembly GCF_054491055.1 of Hypomesus nipponensis. NCBI lineage: Eukaryota > Metazoa > Chordata > Actinopteri > Osmeriformes > Osmeridae > Hypomesus > Hypomesus nipponensis. The sequence goes on along the minus strand of NC_140381.1, from coordinate 4,903,060 downwards.
AATGCAGAGGATATCTGTGTGCACACATTGACAGTAATGGACAGTCTACCAATCATGAATGTCTATAAATTCCACATCATATTTACATTACATTTACATTCAGTCATTTAGCAGACTCTCTTATCCAAAGCGATTTATGGTAAGTACAGGGACATTCCTCCGAGGCAAGTACGGTGAAGTGCCTTGCCCAAGGACACAACGTCAGGACACAGATATTTCGACTAAACGTAATATTTCATTTGGATTTCTGATTTTAACCCCTCTTCCTTCAACTGCATCAACATGCATGTGTATTCAGTTGGCATTAGGGGACAATCCAGACTCTGTGATTTACGAGTAGGAGGGCGTGTACTTACAACGATCAAATCAGAGTAATTAGTTTGCTTTCAAATTCAAACATTGAACAATTCTTTCTTCTTTTTTTTTTAAGTGAGACACAAAATCCATGATTTCCCCAGGGTTGAGGTTAGACCCAAGAACCCCAGATTAAAGGGCTCAAGGTGAAAAAACAGCAGGAAAAAAATGGTGGTTTGTGTCGGATGAGAGGGCTGTTTCAGAACACATCAGCCAAACCCCAACAAATTATGTTTGGTAATTATTACCATCTAAAACATGAAAGGGATATTTGGGTGCCTCATTGTTGTGAGAATGAATTTACCTTGAGATAACCTCGCTGAGCATTACTTTGATTCTTAGCCCTTGATAGATTTAGAGTATGGATCTGATTTGCACTTGAATTAATTGCCTTTTTTTGGTGTGTGTGGGGGTGGTGGGGGGTTGTCAAAGGAGATAACAGTTCAAGTTGTTGCAGTCGTCTACTTGTTTACATTTCAAAGACATTCTGTGCAGGTCTTGCATGTTTTGGTAGGTGAAAAGGTGTACAGAATGGCAAATTATAAATTATTGCGAATCAGTTGAGCAGTTCACATCCAACACTATAATCAGTTGAGTCTGAGTGTCGGTCCGGATTTGCATCAGCAAATGGCGAGGCAAAGCGCATCTAATTATCCCGGCGAGCTATCGCGAGGCCAGACGCCATCCAGCAACCACGCACACCTCCAGACGAGTCAGGTAAGAATTATATAACTCACTATCCGTTAGCTACCAAAATAATGTTTTTCTTCACGCCACATGCAATGTTTCTAAGTATTTGACCGAGAGAATCTTGGGGATAGCTAGTTCAACGTTAAAACCTTCTCTCGAGAGGGTTGAGAGTGTATTGACGTTAAACTAGCTATCTGCGAGCAATTTACTTACTGGTTGGCAAACATAACGTTTTGCAGCGTTAGCAGAGAGTAGCGTACATGTTTAATAATTTAATTTGACAATTTTAACAATAAAAAAAAAGTCGAAGGCCGATTACTCGTTTTTAGGGCAGGTGTCTAACGTTAACAAGTTAGCAGCCCTGCCATGTGTGGGGATAAATGGAGAGCTGGTTGCAACAGGTTGTTTGGTGATAATTTGGTCGCACCAAAGATGTGTTGCAACACTGCATAACTGAGTCGTTGCATTTCTAATACTGACTGTACCGTATAGCAGTGTACCATTGTCGTCCATATAACGTCAACAACCGAGCAGGACATGCGGTGTGGGGGTACGGATACAGGGAGAGAATTTGCTGTGAAACACATTATTTGGTCGCACAAAAAAACATTTTGCTGTGCCGCACTACGTAGTGCATTAGGTTGTGTGATTTAAGTTGTTTGTTGTTCCATGTTGGTGGTGGTTGTTGTTGTCGTTATAGACACAACACAAACGACTAGCATCCATCTGCCTGCCTGACGTTTTCTGATTCTGAGAATGGACAGTTAGGATGAGGCCGGAGAAAAGTTGATACAGCAGAAGTGCTATTTTATTCAATTATATAGGTTCAAAAGAATATGACTTGAGAGTAGGCTACACGCAAAAAAGTAGTTAGGAGTGGTGGAAATTCCCCCATCCCCCCCTCCTTTTTGCTTTGGGTGTCCGCGCCATTTCAAAGGAGATTAATAACAGAGACTGTTATGCCCCATAAGGCCGTTTCAGCAACCATCTTTTTGCTCAGTGTCAGTTGAAAATATTAAATAGAGGAAATAAATCTCTCTACTGTCTAGATGACGTCTGATCCAGTACGGATTAGGATTTAATAAAACAACTACAAAAGAAATCCAAATATGAATGTTAAGACCTTATCATTTTTATTGCATTAAGCATGATTCTACATGAAATATGTATGTAACTTTGATCACCCACCCCCAGATTAATCCCTCAAAATCTATTTGTCCCATTCTAACAATATCACTATCTGATCACACTGTAATTATTATATAGATATATAAATTAAATGCTTTCAACTCAGCTTTTCTCAGAAGCTGTGATGGTAAAATACACTTCCACGTGTGACTTGTCTCCTCTGGGTGGGAAGTTAATGGAGCGTGACGTGCCAGCTCGAGGTACTCAGGCAAATATGAAAATCAATAAAGTTTTTAGAGCGATACATAAATTGTATTGCAAGGACCCACTAGCACTAATCAGAATTCCACAGTGATGTCATGAGAGAGCCTGAGCATTAAGAAGATAGAGATGACCATTAAATCTCTAATGAAGTCACTTAAATTGCTGGATAACAAAACAAAGTATTACAATTGTGGAAACTGTAGAGTTATTTTTCCTTTAAAACCTGTAATTTGTAAGTTTGTTTTCATGTTCCTTTTCTTCTTGTTATTTTTTTTTCTATGTCGTTTTACTGTCGTATGTTTTTTTTTTTATGTGCTACTACTGTTTACCTCATTCTTTTGTATACTGTAATTGCTAAATATACAATTTTTTTACTTATATATATATATATATATATATATATATATATATATATATATATTATAATTTTTTTCTTAAGATACAGAGATGACCCTAAATGGCTTACGGTGGCTAAATTGTAAACTATTGACACAAGTTGCAGTGCATTACACAGGGAGCAGATTTTTTTGACACAACCAAATTAATGAACATAAATCTGAGTCCTGGGTTATCCAGCTGTCTGGTTTGTGTCAGAGATGCCGTGATTCAGAAAGGTGTTAAGCCTGAGGGGTAAAACAGGATGACTAGCAATCAAACAGGAAAGGAATTTAGATCATGACGTGCAGTGAACCTCAGGAGAGTGTTCGGTCTTCCCTCCAATCGCATGGAAATGAGCGTTCACTCTGCATAATTGTGATTTGAGATTCATTCACGCGTGTAAAAAAAGAAAAGAAGGTAGAACAAGGTTTAAAAATAGCTCAGAAAGAACACAAATAAATCAGCTACATGTAGCGTGTTGCTTTATCGTTGCTGTAAAAACGCATCACTGAGATCTCATCTGACTCTGGTATCATCACGGCTTTTAAACTGCCAAAGAGACGGGTTACAACTTTGCTGTAAATACGATAGGACGGTAATTGGCGCACCGTTTTGTCGCCCTGTGAATTATTCATCGCCAGGAAGAGAAGTTCGTTCTTGGGCTGCTGCTGCTTCTAAAGTTGCGGCTCCAGACCTACCCCGTCTTAAATGGTCCGAAGAGAGATTCATCATTTCTTCTCTTTGGCTGTCAGATCAGGAATATATTAGTGAGTGTGAGGATCAGCTTGGGAGATAAACACCATATTTATAATGCCCAGGGAGAGATGATGGCAGCTGATAATTTGCTCTCTTGATGTCCGACCCGACGCTGACTGTGGTTGGCGGCGTGATGGATGTTTACGAAAGCTATCAGGAGAGAACAGCGGCCTGCAAATGAGTAACGGTCGTCAGAGACGAGAGGACTTGGTGTTTAGGAGGTGTCGCTCGCTAGCTCACCCCCAAGATCTCCACATATTGCCAACATTTCAGTGTCTTGTGCAAAGTGTGTGATTGTGTGTCCTGTTTCTGTGTGGAGGTGTCGCGCTACTTAAAGTAATGTCTTTCACACCAAGAACTAGGTTCAACCCCAACATCTCCACATATTGAACAGGAAACCCTCCTAAGAGGAAAGAGACAGGAGGAGAGAGGTGGCTGGGAAGGGAAGCTGCTGAGTCAGCTAGGTCTTGTCTTATTAACACTGTCCCCCATCGAGGATGGTTTGTACGAAAGGGAGAGAGTACTCTGTTGAAGGATTAACAACATGATCTGCCAATACAACCCTAACCTTTCACTGTCTGATGGGAATAGCTCAGTGTTATATACTGCTTTGGACTGCAGATCAAGAGCTCCCAGGTTCAGATCCCCCCCCTTACACGTCGGTTTGAATAAATGCACCTGCAGAAATACGATTCTTGCTGTAGTACAAGAGGCCTAGCCGGCATCGCCAGACCAGTTCGCTAATGCGTATTAGTTTGAAACCTCTCAGATCCGTGTTCGATTTCCAGAGGGTGTTATCAACAGGTGCGCTAGAGCACAGATTAGGGCGATTCTAAGGGCTCTGGTCAGACCAGGGGCCCACCCATATTTCCTGTATGATTTGAGATTTTAAGGGTCTGGAGTACAAGCCAGGGGCCCCAGGCACCTTGCTCATTGGCAGTCACTACAAATGCTGACTGTTAACAGGAAAGCTGACCCTACCCATGACAAACCTACCAAACACAGGACACACTAACCTTAACCCCAAATTAAACTTTCCTCTTTATTGTTGAAGTAAATTGACACATTTTAAAAGCTTTAGTCTCAGTTGGTTATACACTAGGATGTACAACCTTAGGTAAATGTAGAACATTTAACAGTACCAGTCATTCCACTCATCTCACACAAGGCTTTTGTAAAATTATTTCTTAGATTTTAATCTTTCGTTATTTGCCTTTTTATCAAAGCCTTTTGATCTAAAACTTTGCTTTAGTATTGACAAACAAGAAAACTCTTTACTAGTCCTCTGTTCATTATATATATTTTATTTTATTCTTAGAGATATTTAACCTTGGAACGTTGCTTCATTCTGTGCATTCATTTAATGGATGTAAACAGGCGAACCTTGCTTTTCACATCGTCCTTTGCCCAAGGCTGTGGCTGAACATTTCACATCGGATGTGGCTGACCTTAAAAAAATTCATTAAGTGGATGTTTTTTAAGCAGACAATCTATAATCAGCATAAAAAGTCCTCAAACATATATCATATAGGTCTATTAATCAAGTATTTACAAAAGAATGCTGGGTTAGAAACATTATGTGAGACTTGAATGAGAGTGTGTCTGTGTGGAAGTCTCCTGGCTCCTACATAGTTAACTTTGTCAGGCTCGCATTGGACACGGATGCCCCAGTAGCTCAGCAGTTATGAATGGAAATCACTTTGCTCTGTCAATCATGACGGCATTTGTTTGTTCCCAGGTTTTTCCTCTGCGATGATTTACAGTTGCAGGGCATTAAAAATGACCAGTCACATAAATCATACAGTGGCGTGATGAAAACTCTCCATTAATACTGTAAGTTGCAATTCACGCTGATAAGACCCATGTTTATGCCTGTGTCTGCTGTAGTACACAGACTGTCTTCAGCTCCCCCTCTGCGCGCACACACACACTCACACACACACTGCAGTGCAAAACATGCAGAAATAAAAGTGTGCATGTTCATGTGTTGGTATGCATGTCTGTGAGTTTTAAGAGCATGTGTATCAGTGTATCCCTTAAATATCCCCATTTCAGTGGCACTAAACTATGTTTAATCCATGCTGCTAGCCAAAACTCAAAAAGGCATGTATTCTGTGCTCACCCCCCCCCCCCCCCCCCCTTTTCTATTTTTGCTGATGTGAGACATGACTTCCTGGCGCCCCTCCTACAACATTAATTAATACTACACCTTGTGATAGATGACCCCGCCATGAGCTATCTACCTCCCATTCATCACCCCATCGTGGGTGGAAGATGGGACTCAAAACTCTTTCCTTTCTCCGCTCCCCCCTCCTCTGTTTTCCTGTCTGACACGAAACAAGCGTGGTGTTCATCTAACCACTAAAGGCAAGCAGTGTTTTTATTTTTTTTTTATTTTTTACAAAGTACACGTTGGGACAAACCGTACCGATTGGCCGTTTGATCCTTCCAATGGGCTGATGATTGATTAAATCTCTGTTAAGCGGTAAAGAATGCTTTGTTTATGGATGATGCATTGAGTTGTGATGAATTTGTTATGTTTGCTCTGGGACGAATGATCATCAATAAGCGTTGAAAACCTCATCACATTAAAAGACATTGATGTAAAACAAAATGTTGTTGTGCCGTTGTTTTACACTGTATTAATTCTATAATGCCGCATTGCAGTACCTCATCATGTGAAATGTCATTACAGTAGCCACACTAGGTGCACTGTCATTTAGCTGCTAGTGGTACTCTGCAGAGCACCAAGTAGAGTCGGATGGCTGAGCGGTGAGGGAGTCGGGCTAGTAATCAGAAGGTTAAGGTTCGACCGGATCGATTCCCTGCCGTGCCAAATGACATTGTGTCCTTGGGCAAGCCACTTCACTCTACTTGCCTCAGGGGGAATGTCCCTCTACTTATTGTAAGTTGCTCTGGATAAGAGCGTCTGCTAAATGACTCAAAATGTAAATGTAAAATGTAAGTATTTGTGGAATTTTGCTTTTTTTTTTGCATTTTCACACATATTGCAATGTTTTAATTTAACAGAAACTTTTATCCAAAGTTTGATCATGTTTCAATGGCGTTAAGTCTAGAATCCCATCTGCGCACGTCTCCGTAAATAAGTCTGAAGATGCATCTCTTCCAAAAGACCCCCGACTGATGCCATGTCAGTCACTCTCAAACATCCAACTGTCACTGTCACTCACATCCAGCCGACGCCGCATGGCGCCCCGGCTAGACGAACAATGAGTTTGGGATTAACTCAGATGGAACAAACACAACGTGTGATAATTAACGCATATTGACAATATGTATTTATATACTCTGACTCATTTGGTGTTCCCGCCGACAATCTGTCTCTCAGAGATTCTCAAATAGCCCTGAAATTGCTCTATAGCCTGTGGCTGTGCCATGTCTTTGCAGCCCCCGTTTTTGTTATTTTTGTTAAGTTTCATTATCAACCTCGCTCCGTAATTGTCAACTACTTACAATTTACAAGATCTAAGAACAAAACAACCAATCTAGTTAATCCGCCATGTTCTCTGTGCTTCACCTACCAAAGCCATTTCTCCCAGACCTGCCCTGCTCAGGAGGAAAGGTGACAGATCTGTTTAACAGTGTTGGGACGTAGCCACCGCTTCAATGACAACTGACCTCAAGGAAAATGAAGTTGGGCCTTTTAATTACAGGGCTGGGATGCCGCCTCTAATGATTATCTGCTCGCACTGCCAATCTGATACAGATTGAGTTCGCCCCTGAGACCACAGAGGGGGCGGGGGCGGGGGGGGGGGGGGGGGGTGATGCATCTGTCTTCCGTGTGCGTTTCCAGACGGCGACCGGACACCACCCTGACTCGAGAAGAAACGCGTTCTCTGTGCCGACAATCTCAGTTGAATGTGTGGGGGGGACATGGTTATGGTGATTAAGATGTGTGATTCTCAGCTTTGTTTTTTTGTTCCCGTCCTGCTCCCAAGACGCATCACTTATCTTCTGATCTAATTATAATCGTCAGTTTATTCATTGGCGTTTGTATTGGACTGTTACTTGTTAGCAGTATTGCTAGTTTCAAGTTGAAGTTATACTAGAACCTTTTATCATACATTTGAGTTAGTCTACAGAGGAGAATCGCAAACCCAGGACCTACTTGGTGTGGTCTTGCACTGTGTCACGTGATGACAGTATAAAAACAACACTGCTCGTTTCGAGGATTTTCTCTCACTAGCTACACCCCCAACACACACACAAAAATGTAAAAGGCGTCATTTTGAAAATGCAAAATCTATTATTCTGTGATTCAGGCACTGTTCATTCCTGAGGGAATGTTCATTCATCTCTTCTCTACCTTTAATGTCTGTATCGGGAAAAAAATGATACAAATTAGATTGTACGTTGGCCCATATTGACATCAATTCGTTTTGTGATATATGCAAGAACTAAAACCTATGATGGCGCATATTAATTGGTAGTAATTACTAATCCCTAGCACTGTAGAAAATTCTTTCGGGCAATTTGGTAGACTGAAATGGTAATTAGGTTCGCCTCTTAATGATTGAGCTAAACTGTGGATTAGTTGGCTAGCATTCATTGTACTGTGTCGGTGTTTCTACTTTGGAATGGCTCACTGCTATTGGTGCAGGAGTCGTATCACATGCATGACGAAACACATCAGAGGAATGACAGGAATGGTTTTCAGAAAAAGTGTGTTCCTGTGGTCCCGTCACTTCAGGAACGGTCGCCTGGTTAAAAGACTTGCGAAGCTCCAAACGCCCCTTCAGAATGACACCCCCCGTTGACAGGTACAGTCTGATCTTTCACTTGAAATGTGGGTTGAATCGTGGGCGTTTGTTCAGAACCAATCCTCGGACGAACCAGAGGAACCTCGTCCAATTAGACCGCTTCTGCTCTGGAGCCCTCCGTCTTCCCAGCCAATTAACACATCTGTCTCCCCTCATCTGAGACCAGTCTTTTAATTGGGACAAAGAATTGGAAGACGTTACCTGATGTTATACCTCTTGACTGCAACCGGCGACGTCCCCTCCTCCATTCTAAGCCGTCATTGTCAGAACGGCAGCCAGTCACGTACAGTAAGCCATGTAGGGTGACATGCTGCACTGTATACTACAGTATATTCTTAGACGTCAGGGCTATAGCTGGAAGTTTGTCCGTCTCAGGCACGTACGCGGGCCCTGCATGGATGACCTTGTGTGTCACTCACGGCCATTTCACGCATCCTGCATGGTAGTTCTGCTGAGTACCCTGTGATCTTCCAGTGTTCACCTACCAGAAAGCAGTTCTTCCCCCATCCCACTTGCCCCAACAGTATCACCCCAGGAGAAGCAAGGCGAAGCACATCAATAAATACAAATAACGATTCACATCTGAGGCAGTGAAATGTAGCACATTGTTGCCATTTTATGTTGCCCAGCTCCTGACTTTGTGTGCCAGCGCTCGGTCTCTCAAAACCCTTCATGATATGGAATTGATTTCCCAGAGAGAGAGAGATAATTAGTCTCTGTCGCGCTGTGGAAGGAATGTGCAAATGGGCTGTTAGTTTCCTCCTCTCAGTTACAGTGTGTCCTTTCTCCCTCCTGACTCACTGTCAACTGGTGAAAGGGAAGTTAGACACGAACAACATGATAACCCTCCAACCGCCGTCGCCACCTCTACTACCATACTCCTCCCGGTTCTCGTCTAACTCACTGCAGTTACTCAGCCATTAAAAACACAGAAACACCTTGATTAGAGAGAAGGAGATCAAGGGAGGGAGGAAAGAAGCAAGAGGAAGAGGGTATAAAAAGAACATTTAAACACTTGGGAAGAGCCAAGAGATTGATTACAGCTTTGTGAAGTCAAGGAAAAAAAACGTTGACTTGAAGAAAAACCACTCGAGTCTTAATGTGCTGTTGGTTTATTCATTAAGTCGTTACAAGTGCCATGGGGGTCACTGAATTTACATATCCCCAAACCCACCCATGGGACATGTTTAACACTGAGATGCAGCTACCAGAAGGCCAGGTCCACATGCCAGTGAGGACCTAGGATGCAACCTCTCCCTTTTCGAAACTACACGTGCAACAGGAGACCCTCCCGGATGGAGTCTCTTGCTTCACGCCATTCAAACTCATGATGCCCGGGTACCTGGGGACACAAGCTCTTCACACCCCTCAACTGCCAAACCTGACTACATTCCTCCAGTTTTAAACGGATGCTCCTGGAAACCCTCATAAGTCAGCGGCGTGCTGGGATTGTCAAGCACGACCAATTCCCCATTAAATAAATTGTTGGATGGGCTTTGTCAGAACGCCAGCTCTGGTGACGGTGTATGGCTGTCGAGGTGGTGTGCTTGACAGATGGGCCTGCTTGATATCAGCCCAAGTGCTTATTCCCAGCATATGAACCAGGCCTTGTATCACTGATGCATCAGATGTAGAAAGACGTGCTTCGTGATTAGGAAGCGAAATTCCAGGTATCCAGGTAGAGAGTGGTTCTGTCTCTCTCCCTCTCTCCCTCTATTGAACTTGCACCACCTGTTATCAATCCTTTTGAAATGCCGAAGTGTCTCTGCTCCTCTTGGATGTGAAGCATGCATGCTGTGTCGTTTCATTCACATCCTGGAAAGCCAACAAGTGATGCCATTGTGTGTCAAACCAATATATATTTATATATCACAATATCATTAACTGATGTGTAATGCCCAGAGATGATGGGTTGGACTGAGTAACATGAAAGAACCACATGGTTCCAATACAGGATCTTCTATATTGACCATGACCACAGGCTAGAAGCAAACAGATATCATTAACATTCAGCACCAAGAAACTTAATGGTAGATGCAAGTTCCTCAGTTTAAAAAAAATCTGGCAGAAAGTATTTATCATAAGTGGGTAGAAATGCAGATTGGTTGTATTTTCTTCTGTTCTCAATGTTAAATGTGTGTGCTTGCTGTGAGAAGGGTCCAGCTGCACAAACGTATCATTATTATACTTATTTGCGGCCGCAGAATACAAAAATAATGGCGGTCGAAATATCGTTTGAAAAACTCAATGCTGCTTGAATACTCGACCAATCAGAAATTTTCAGCGAAGCAAGGTCCATCCCAAAGGTTCCTGTATTTTGGAAAGTACTACTCGTGGAATGGGAAATCAATAGTTCCTGCTTTTTTTTGTCCCCGGGACTCAATTCAGTTCCTAGTTCCTGCAGTGGAAATGCATCTATTGGTGAACGTGAGAAAGAGACCTCTTTACACGGGATGCGAAACAGGTGTGCTGAATGCATATCGCTGGCTTGTAGCAGTTTTTAATTTGAGTCGGCACCAACTGTTGGATTTTGCAGCTCCTCTGTACCTATCTGGCAAGGAGGCTCATGTTAAATCTGTCTGGAAGGGATTGGAGCCAACCAGGGCGAACCACGCTGCTCCCTGCGTGCTGACAGACTCAGCCTAATTCACCTGCTGTCACAGAAAATAGTACGGGCTCACCTATGCTGACTTGACTCAGAACAATACCCAACTGTAGGGTTGTGGCATGGGGAGATGGAATGCACTGGCAAAACATGTTGTTCCTTTTACTTTGAACGTATCACTGAAGACTTTGTGTCATTGCATATCATTTTAATAAATGCAGGCCTTGGAGTCAGTAATTGATCAAAGTTGCTTATTGTTAATACGTTTCGGACTGTTTTAATTGTGCAGCGGGAGAGACGGAGATTTAAACAAAACCATGTGCACAGTGGCACCTAGAGGTCCCGAGGAGAAGTGCATGTAGAGAAGGTGAGGTTGGGTAAGTGGGATGTCCAGAGACTGCATAGAACATCTTCACCAGAGTTATAGCAGCAACCCTTAAGTGTGTTGTTGGGCTTATAATGGATAAGAGCGTCTGCTAAACGACTAAATGTACGAGGTAAACCAGTTTTTTTTTCCTTTGCCTGTTTGGCAATACCAGAAAGTATGAACAACCGCAACAGCGTTTGACAGTTACTAACTGTCTACTATCTTGTTTTTTTCCTAACAATTATGATCTGACCTGATCAAGCTTCGTCTCCTCCTGTGTCATTCACATCAACTGTAAAGCGCCTCTCTCTTTTTCATTTATGTTCCATGTCTCTCTCTCGTTTTTCATTTACTCTCCATGTCTCTCTCTCGCCGGTGCTTTTCTCACAGAGGTCATTGTAGCGCTGAGGTGGTTTACGCGCACTGTCAGGGTGGGATAATTGCTGCAGATGTGACTCTAACCAGGCATGTAATCTCCGCAGGAACCACTGTCTTGTGTGTGTGTGTGTGTGTGCGCGCGCGTACACACGTTTCCCCGCTCTACATCGCGTGTGGCCCACTGCACAGCGGTTGGTCCCGGCCCACTTACTGCTCGTGAGATGAAAGGCATAGGCTGTCGCAAACTTGTTCCTTTTGACTCGTTTTGCGGTAACTCTCTACTCCTGTAGTTTGTATTTAACAAACGGTACCAGGCAAAGTTGACACCTAAATAGGATTGAATGCACGCGTGATCCTCTCAGATGCTGCGCAGCCCTACTCTTATGTTCTGAGTGTGGTCAGAGACAGGGGGGGGAAAAGACTGTGATTAACTGCAACTGTGAGGCCCTAAGGCTCTCTCTGCCCAGCGCCGACTGTAGACTACAGGTACATTTCAGAAGCTGTACTGTAGAACCTTAGTTATGGCCTGTCAGGTGGTGTGTGAAGTGTGGCTGTGGAGACTCATCTGGAAGGTTCCGATTTTTACTGGCAGTGCCAGATAGATCTACATCTCCCCCTGTTGAGGAAAAATCTGATTGCAGCCTCCGGCCAGTGAGATATAGAAACTATGGAGGTGTTGGGTCATTAGAAAGACCTTGTTTTTTTTCTTCCCAGGCCTGGAATTGAGCAAGGCAAGGTAGGTTTTGAAAAGGACCCCTCTATCTAAAGCTGTTCACACAAAAACACCTGCCTCGGCCCATGGCTTGATTTCTGAGTGGGCGTTGTTAACAGCAGTATAAGCTACATTTATTATTTCACAAAAGCCTCTATGCCTGTTTGAAATGTCAAAACAAAAAACAGCTAATTTGATGGGAAAGATCCCCAAATTAATCTTTGCCAGGAGTAGGAACGTTTTTAATTTACTTTTGCCCACAGATTCCTCCCTAAGGGCGATCAGATAGCATTACTGTGTGTCACTCAGTTTAGTTTGAGCCTCTTTTTATGAGACATTCATTGGCTCAATTAATTAACTTGTTTTAATATCTTCCTTTCTCAGGCGATGAACTGAGCTCCGGTAATTGTGTCTATTAAAGCATTCAAATAATTAAAAAAAAGTATTAAAGAAATCTTGTAGAACAGCTTGAATGACAATGACTTTGCGCCTTATCTAAAACGGATTCAATAAGTGCGTCAACCCCAAACCAAGCCATCCACACAGTCGTTTGACAACAACAGCCTTGTGTTTACAATTCAGAGATCATTGTGTATAGGTTAAATACCTTGTATGTAATATACCTTGATCTTGAGCAGAACATGTCACTGAGACGGTTTCTGAGTTTTCTGAATGATGTTAATGAATGGAATCCTGCTTGTCTCAAACTGTGTTGGTGTTGGCAAAGCACGTCACGTCTTTATCGGAAACAAAGCATGGCACAATGAAATGCCTTATGACTGTCTCCTGGTTTTCTATGAATAGTGTGAGCACAATTTCGTTTAATAACAGGCTTATAACAATAAAAATTTTGGCGGAATTATGAGTTTATCAGGCACTACACAAGCCCCTTTTCTGCATTCTGAAGCCTGATGACTACTGAACCCGGGGCTTATTGGAGTTCAGTTTTAACTTCACAGCTGTTTGTTTCTTCAGAAGGCTTTGGAGGAGAGAAGTATTAAGATAAGCTACGAGTTTAATGGGCTGGTGTGTTAATGATCTGGGTTGAATGTAAGGTGTGTGTGTGTGTGTGTGTGTGTTTCTGCGTGTGTGTGCGAGTTAAAGTGGGTCATTATTCGCCGTGATGTTTGTTCATCATTATATAAAACATGCAAGCATGGCATCTCAGACTGTGCCAGTGTCAACACAGCAACCATCAATCTTACTTTATCACAAACATATGGAGCCAGTCATCAGTGTATCTTGTACACTGTTCAAGCCACATACTGATATTCTGCAACAAGGGAATTTATTGTTCAAAGATTCAGCCGTATTTTTTGTCAGGTCCCATTTGTCGTATAGTTAGTGGACAAACTGTATTTTTGGTAACAACAAAATACTAATTTCAGCTGCATGGTTCATTTTTAAAAGGGTGTGTGTTAAGGCTGTAAGAACTAAACCGTAATCAGCAGAATGCAAATGACTGGTTTGATTGTTGCTTATGCTGCACTTCTATATCAAAGACTGCGATCAATTTTGTGGCCTTGTCTGTTGAGGTGTGTGTGTGTGTGTGTGGGGGGATGTATTCTTGCATTCCCAGGGATATCATTTCCGTTTGTGCGTGCGTTCAAACATGTATAAATCAGCACCGTCTCAAATCTAAAAGGGTGTGTCTTATTGCACACACAGGACATTCCCACTTGTGCTCTCCCTGCTCTGCATCAGAAGGTTATCATGGGCCCCGCCTGCCTTCACAGAGCACCCCGCCCCTCTGGGACTGCCCCTTTAATCAAATAATGAATGCTGGAGCGTGTAAAATCGCAAGGAAAGTGACATTCCCTTCACTGCCCTCTACGCCTCCTTCTCTCCCTTTCTCGGGGGAGAGAAAGTCACCATGTGTTCGGGATGTGAGTCAGCGAGAGGCTCCATCATGTGGAGTTGATGAAGAGAATGTGTGGCTTGTTAGATAGTTAGCCTTTAGCGCTGAAGTAACTCTGCAGACCAGACAGGGGTGTCCTTTTCAGGGAGTCGTTCCAGGAAGCTGCTGGATAGCTCGGCGGGCATAAGTAGTAGATTAGCTTCCCATCACAGTGATCTTCTGTGGAGGAGGGGGGTGGGGGGGTAGGGGACGTACGTGTTTTTGTGGTGCATGCTGGATAGTGACTCAGGGCTTTTTCACTCACAGTGAAAAGGCATTCTTCAACACACACACAAGCTCATAAACTGTTCTAATTGGTCAAACCTCTACCCCATAATATCAGGACTTTGGGATGATTGCTAGCTTTTTACTGGTACTCTTCACTTTGTAGCTGCTGTTTGTGGGTCCGGTCACGTGTGTTTGTTATCAATGCCGTTCCAGTTTATGGCCTGTGATGGGGGCAGCGAGCCCATGATGAGGTGCTCAAGGGTTAGGATGTGAGCAACGTGGGGACGAGACTTCATCACAACAAACACACCCTCACTTCAAGCTGATTTGCTGTTTGTGTTTGAGTACAAGTAGGCTGTGTTGTCATGGTGCTCTGAGCTGTTGTCCAGCACTCCAGACAATATTAATGTAAAATCTTAATTACAAAAAATTCTTCAAAGTATTCTTTCTGTAATTTATGAACTATGTTAAATTACATTCAAATTAACAGCAAATACCACTAACTATTTACTTTAACTATCTAACTTTTTGTTATATAACTTTTTTTTTTACCAAGTATTATACAACCACACTTGGATTACTGACTAATGTACAACCATAAATGACACAACCCCCCCCCCCCTCTCCCCCGACACACGTTCAGGGCTGTCCTCCCTCTGTCCTTCCCTCTTAGCTGTTTCTCTCTGTGAGCAATTAGATGTAAGTCAAGTTCCTTCGGTGCAAGGCGACCTGTCATTAAGCCTGGGATTTAACTTGATGTGACATCATGGACCATGGTCGCCGGCGTTAGTCATCCGAGTGTGGGTCTGGGGAGGGTGGAGGTCTCGCAGAGGAACAGCCTTGTTGTATTCAATGTTAATGTGCCAAGCTCAGGTTTGGAAAATCGTTTTTTGGAATTTGTAAATCGCTAGAAGTTTGAATCGCGATTCATATGTGAATTACTTTGTATTTATTTTTTCACCCCTACTGCTGACAGCAAACACGAGTTTGAAAAACTGGAACTTCACTTGATAACAAGGCATGTAACCAACATGCTCTAGTTAGCCTGTTTACCTCAACAATGCTTAGACCAATCTGTCTTTCCCCCTCTGTGTCTCTCTCTCTCTCTCTCTCTCTCTCTGTCTCTGTCTCTCTCTCTCTCTCTCTCTCTCTCTCTCTCTCTCTCTCTCTCTCTCTGTCTCTCTCTCTCTCTGTCTCTCTCTCTCTCCCCGAGTCTCCTTCACACCAATTCTGGAGTAGTACCAGCCTAACTTGGCGGCAGGTCCTTGGAGGGGGAAAAGGGGGGAGGGAGAGGAGGAGCGCTGTGTAGTCAGTTACCTTGAGATGTCAGCTGTGCCAACCCCCCTCTTCCCCCCCCCCCCCCTTCGGGGTAATCTCCTGCCTCCCCTGGGCGTGCGAGCATGGGCTGACTAAGAGAGATTAGGCAGTCCCTCCAGTAAGGCCTCCTCTGACTCGTCCTCTGCACCGCTGTCACGCGTCACTAACCAGCGTCGCTAACCAACACATGGAAGCTGTTCAACCGCCGCTTTGTCCAGGACGGCAGTGAAACGGGGACTTCAAACGGGTGGGACAAAACGACCGGACCCTTCACCTTCAGGGTCTGTCCATCACGTTCTTCATGAACAACGTCTACATGACTCGAAGCCTTTTGCGCGGTTACAATTGGAAAGTCCTTGCACAGCCCACGCACCGCTATCTTGTTCATCATCATCATCATAGCCATGTTTCTCTGGTCCCTGAAAGCTTTAGTAGGTTCCATGAGCTATCCCTAATTATTTGTAGGCCATCATATGCCCCATAATCTCTTAGTAAACCATATATGATACACCAAGGGAAAGGTCTGCGGTCCAGTAGGAAGTAAATTAGGAGGAGGACTGCTTCACATTATAACCGGTCCACACTCATGCATTTAGATTGTCGTCTTGAGGATTACTTGAGTTAAACAAAATAGAGACTCATTTGAAGGATTTTCTTTATAGGTTGAATATTACTCCTGCTAATACATAGTATTTCTTTACAAATATTGTAAGAAAATGAAAACACATATCGTTAACATAGACGTTCCATTTAATAAATATGATTGTAAATGCATAAAACAATTACACAGCACAGTTGAGGTCAAACAAAAACATTGTACACCTTAACGTCTGTTTGTATATAAAAGCTTTACAGTATAATAAAACTCTTCTTGTTTCTCTACAAAAATAATCTACCTAATTTTACATGGGGAAAGAGTCACCTAGCTAGTCTGTAGTGGTTTAGTCAGCCTTCTCAACTTGGCTTCTGTGATAGTCACACTCAGACCTAGGTCAAATACCAGAATCAAGTACTTTTAACAGTATTTGAAAATAGGGTTTGACCCAGGTTTGATCACAGTATGTCCCTAACATGTAGGTCAGAGTTCCCTCTCATTATCGTTCGCTCACAGAAAGTTCCACCTGACAACTTCTTGCTGCTGTTTTTTTTATTAAGCTGAGGAATCCAAAGGCAGAAGGTGCTTCGATTTAAGAGAAGAGATAGAGGTTTCTAACAACCAACTGACCCAGGATCTGATTGAGTGAATACCCTTATAGTTATGATTAAGAAGCAATAGTACTGGTTTATCAGATTTTAGATCAGTGGTTGTAGGGTTACCTCTACCTCAAGGTAACTTCAACCAGGTAGGGTCAGGTGGCATCTTTCTGACGTAAGTATTGCCCATAGGTGCTGCTGCCTTTACCGTGTAGACGACTGTCTGGGCCAAAATTAGATACAAGGAGCCACGAAACAAACATGGGGCAAAACCTGTCTTTGTACTTTTTCTGAAAAAGACTTGTGTAGGAAAAGACAAATTTATGTTCAAGTAATCCGCCTGTAGTTTTCTGTAAGATGTGTTGTTTTATATAATACAAAATGGTTTTCCATCATACCCATTGAGCTCATGAAATCAAAGTCATCATACTGTACTACTGAAGATGAAACTCATGTATTCTGGTTTAAATCATCAAAACATACAAAAGGAATTAAATGTTAAATGAAAGCAGGTCTGTTGATTAAAAAAACGTAGGTCACACATGCAGTCTCCAATTTACAAGTTTAATTTCCAAACCTGGGCTAGCCTAACTAGTTCAAACAAATATCAAAGATAAATCGTCAAGTTTACAATCATATGGTTTAAGACAGCAATGCAACATGATAGGGCAGGGATTCATCCATAAGGGAATTAGTATATCAATACCAATTCATTTATGTAGGTATCAGTTCCACAATTGTTCTATTAGTAACTGTTAATTTAGTTTCTTTTGGCATCATATGCGCGTTGTCCCTCATTTATCATAATTTATCATAATTTACATTGTGTGTACAGCATATTCTAAACAGTTCGTCCATATTGTTTGTGTTAACCTTTTTCTTTTAACACTAACTACAGTATCACCCGAATAACTGGGACAGATTCCCTCCAAAGACTCTAACCTCTAGACCAGTCTAACATTCACGTCTGTCAGATGGTCTACATGAGGTGGACAGCCTTTCCAGTTCTCCTCAGAAACAAGGTAGCCATCCATGTGCCGTACCGTCTCTCTCTACTTCTCTTGGTTCTTCACAAGAGGGGCTAATGAGCTAGCGAGTGTGGAGGCCAAGGACATTAGCCTAAATGCGTCACCAACCTTAGCCAGCCTTTAGCTTGACTGGCCACACTAATCAGGAATTCAACTTCTATGTCTCTACGGTTTTCAGAATACCAAGACACTTTGCGTAAAAAAAAATATATATATTTCTGTGTTTCGCATTCAATAGTGTCTCAAATAATTTCAGGTGTAATCTGTAATCTTGTAAACTTTTATATATTAGACACTTCTTGCTTTTAGAAGTTACTTGTAGAGGGCATGATTGGAGTCAAAGTTAAGACTGAGACTGAGACAATGTCAACTTTTTAAATGAAATGTCTTAACATGTCTGTCCAGTCAAATCCAGTGTATATTTGAAGATGAAGGACTTGAAATAACAACTG
Organism: Hypomesus nipponensis; assembly: GCF_054491055.1. NCBI lineage: Eukaryota > Metazoa > Chordata > Actinopteri > Osmeriformes > Osmeridae > Hypomesus > Hypomesus nipponensis. The sequence continues at coordinate 4,884,531 of NC_140381.1, read as the reverse complement.
GGTATATCTTATAGTTTGGTTTTATGGTACTGTGCAGCACAACATTTCAAAAATGACCTACCAGGCTACAACATAGGAACAAAATATAATCTAAATAGTTATTCTTTTGTTTAAAACATCAATATTATACAGCTCAACAAAACTGTCAGAATCCATAAACGACAACCCCTGTATGTATTATTATTATTATTAGCGTACTGGATTGAAAGCACAATAAAACATAACCTCCGTCTATAGAAAATGTTTTGTGCCATTAACAGCTTTCAATGAGACGACAAACGTAAGCGAATGGCCATATCAAGGATTTATAAAGTGTTTTCTGTTTTGTTTACGGTTTATTATTAAAATACACATGATCTGACATTACTGATTTATAAAATAAATGGGATTTGTATCTTTAAGATCTACCTCAGAGTATACTCTCTGGAATGAACAGGGCACTACTGTTGTAAACAACAGAGTATAACAAAAGGATGTTGAATGCTTATACTGGAAACCTACAACTGCAGACAGGCAGAGCTGGGTGGCTGTTTTATTTCAATGTTCTGAATGATCACAAATTTAGAGAAATTCGAGTTGATATATGCAAGGCGAGAGGTGAATTCATTCATCCCCCGTCAGGCAAAAAATAGTCTTGGTCTGAAGGATGGTGATTTCATACTAGCTTCGAATGCCTGCAAGTCTCTTGATACACGCTCGCCCTCCTCGCTCTCCTGCTCCACCCAGATGCGTTTAGTGGGTTTCGTTTTGCCCTCAAGCAAACCAAAAAGTATTCTTCCTTTTCGTTCATGCTGGCTTTTCTCTTATGTAGTTGAATTTATATAAATAAACATAATAAAAAGGACTTATTAGATGGATGTTCAGTATATGTAAAAAAAAACCTGTACACAGTTTCTTCTGGTTTTCACAGAGCACAGTTAAGTGTCAGCAAGGTCCAACATGCACAGGTATAAAGCTCAAAACCATTGCGTCCAGAAAAATGGTAGAAAATCCATGACACCTCTGGATTGTTGTTTCGTGTCTGAAGTTTTAAACGTTGATGTATGTGGGGAGTTCCGTCGAAAATTTGACATGTGCGTGAGGCTTAATACATCCTTAAAAGGAAAGAGAGAGAGAGAGAGAGAGTTAAATTGTAACCATTACATTCATAATTAGTCAGTCAGTAGACCGTTGAGTGAACAATCAGAAGTGTCGAAAAGATGCAAAAAAAAAACTACCTTTGAGAAGGGGGGGGGGAGTTATAGCAAAGTATAACAGAATTCAAGTACAAGAAATGGTTTGAAATGAAAGCAGGAAGAGTTGAATGAAAAAAAGGAACAAAGTAATGCATGAATAGATGGTTCTCTGTAGTCACCGATGGGCCGTGTACTAAGCTCGGTGTCCAGAAACACCGATGAAGTAGCCACGTCTCTCGGGGAGTTCGGGGCGACCTCCGTCGGACTCGCTGGACTGATCATTTCTTGTTCTTTTTCGTTCTGCATTTGCGCATAGACGTTGAGGCCTGGGATCTTCCTTGAGGAAAGATTTACAATGAGACGGGGAGGTAAAGAACAAAAACCAGCAAATAAAGAGAGAGAGTGGGATGTTCGCCCGGGGATGGAAACGGAAAAGCCTATAGTACGATTTGTTTCCATTCCCTGTTTGTATATCGCTTGAAATATTGCTTCACGGTGAATTCTGTTTAAAGTCAAAATAGTATCTTGGATGCAGTAGTTTTAATATTGCTTCCAAATAGATAGATATTTGTCTCTCTCTCTTTATTTTCTCGTGATCTTGTCTCATTGACCCCCGCTGCCCTTTTCTGACCAAACCAGCACCTTGGGTGAACAGAGAACATTTAACATTTCATAAAGGTCAACTAGCCAAGCTCAAAGGGCTAAATATTGATAATGCCTGAGGCTTGACTGACATTTCATTTTTTCCCAGAATGCCCTGACAAATAATTCTAAGAATGTCTGCAGTTAGAATTGTGAGAAAGGCCAAATTCCCTCTTGACAGGGTGTAGGCTACAGGCAAACGTTAAGGCAGTTTTGCTGTTGTAAAACCTGCCAGGAACTTCCATGCATAGTTATAAACCTCAGCTCTTTGCTCAATTGGTGTATAACATCTTTGAACTCTGCCATTTCATAAACACTGTACCTTTTGAATTTGTAGACGACAAATACAGCTAAACCCACAACCACCACCGATAGCAGCATTAGCATGGCTGAGCCGCTGTGGTTCTCGCTGGTGTCCACTAGGGGAGCTGCAGAGATGGGAGACAAGAGTCACAAAGAACTGTATACACGGCGACTGACACCTGTTCAATGAACCAAGCAGGTAGCCATCCACACAACCACAGTCATGCACTTAGAAGCCGGGCTTTCAGGTTAACGTTGATGCCTTGTTATTCGTTCATTCAAATGTGAAAAAATACATTTTTTGGGTGGAATACAGTGTTATAGTATTGACTTCTCTTACTCGTTAGCTTATAAGCCCCTTAGGACTGTAGCAGCATCCCCAATAGGAACAGGCACACATACTTGTAACGATGCTCACTCTCTGAATGTCTCTGTGTAGCTATGGTGGGGAGCCAATCACACACAGGGTTGGGGTCGTTAGTTACTGGGGCAACATAAAAAAAAAGAACACCTGACTCACTCTTTCTACATGACTCTGTACCTGTCAGCTGACTCAATTGTTATGTCCCAATAATCTGGAGTAGTAGAGCTAGAAAACTGAAACTAAGTAGAAGAATCCGGTTCTGAGCAGGACTTACCTGCTGACAGGTGAGCTGCGTACACAGTGACCTGGACCCCCGGTCGCAGGGTGAACTGAACCAGGTTCTGATTGAGGGCGCTGAGCAAGACCTCAGACAGCTGTGAGGGGAGGATACAAAGACAACGTCTTTAACGTACCTGCTTTCATTAAGATCTCAACGTGACGCTGACAGCAAGCGCTAGCTATGTGTGCCGCTTGTCACTTTTCATCTTTTAGTCTTGCTGACAGTCCTCTTCCGGCGCTTTTGATCATGGCACTCGGCGGCTATGGCCCGACGAAACCTCGGCTGAAGCAGCTCGTCCTACAAGAGCCCCGCTTAAAGGGAAATACAGTGTCCGTGACGAGGGGAGATCAGATGGGGTTCCATCCAGCTGTGTCTACATGATGCATGGGGCTGAAACCTTCCTTTTAGAGACGGCTTTTCAGAAAGGCGAGTAACCTTCTACCTCTGGGAACATGCTACTTTGACGTAAATCAAGCGAATCACCCTGACCGGAAGGTAAACCGTAAAAAATTGCCAGGATGAGCTTTATCTGGCTGGACCATAACCTGACCAAAGGGTATATTGGGCTGACACATACAGTTTATACTGAAATATTTTCCGTCAATTGAACATTTTCCTCAGTTATAATCTTGATTGTTATTATACAATATAACTTGTAACTTACTCACAATATAATACAATCAGGGTCCACTCCAAAGCAGGAGTCATGAAGCGGTCAGGAGATAAAAACCCCACCGCAGCTACACAAGTCCCCCTTGTACACCCCATACAATCCATTTCATTTTATTTGCGAGGCTTCGTTAATCTCATTTGCCAAATTAATTGGGATACAAGTAATTTCTCTAGTCCTTCTTCCCCTACCTCCTTGTTTCATATGAGTTTAAAATTAGACCACGATTTGAATAATTACTTTTTCTGCCTGTGTATCAGGGTCAGTAAATCTATTATACGTTGTAATAAGCGGTCCAAACATTACGCTTTCAAGATGCCAACCTTGAATGAAGATTTATCGTCAAACTCTTTGTAAGGGAGGGTTTTTCCTGAGCAATCGGGAAGGTTTGAAAGAAACTAATGAAGGGAGGAAAATCTATTTAATTTCCTCCCTGTTCTTTTCCCCGTTTCTGCTTCCCATGAGAAGCACATCTGATTTTATTACAGTTCATTCATTATCTGTTCTATGAGGCTCCAAGCTAATGCGGCCCATCTTGATAAGGCTGTGATTTAGTGGCCTGATCAGACCTGACACATTCTTTGTCTGGAATTATAGTCCTATAAAAACCCACTGCCGAACCCCCATCCCAGGTTTTAAAGGAAGTTTAAGTCATCACTGATGATTACTTCTGAAAGCTTGTCACATGTATTGTACAGACGAGTCTGGTTGAAATTCGTCCAGTGTGCTCTGGAACTATCATGCCTATGTCTTGGTGGAACAACACTGACCTCTACTGGCAGGGAGAGGCCATTTCATTCCTAACACTTGCAGAGCGGTAAGTTCAAGGACAGAGCTACCACGGAAACACTACCTTCTCTTTCATAATCGTTGTTTGCCAATCCCTCAACCATCCCATTGTATCGATCTACGCTTCAGTGGTCCACTGGACACAACAATGGATGTTCCTTCACCTGGTCTAAGTGAGCAGAGCTCTTCTCTGGCTTTCCCTCTGTGACTTCCTTGTCTGGCAGGAGGAAGAACTCTGCTGCCGTGGGCAACCCTGGGAGGACTGTGACGAGCAGCCTGTCTTCCCTGATCCCAGAAGCCTGGAGGGAAGAAGAAGAGAAGGAGGAAGAGACGGGGGAAGAGAAACTTGACATCATTAAAAAGTGCATTTGCAAAACACCAAGAATTCTCTCGTATCAGTCAGAACAGGTAGAGATGTTCATCAAGAGCCGTCGAACGATACACCCATTCAGATTACAGTCTGATTACCCTACTCGAGACGTTTCGTGGCAGCATTATGTGACCTCATAAAAAAACGAGAGAGATTTATCCTTCGTGTCAAGGATGTTTCGATCAAATAAAGCATGACCTTAGGTCACTCCACAATAGTAAATTTCAAACCACATTCAGAAATATAGCCTACAGTATCTACAGGCATGCCATGAGTAAACATGACGAAGAGGCCTTCCGACCCCGGTACTTGTGTGACTTTCAGAGGGACCATCGCACCATCAAATCAGCACACCCCCACCTCCTCAGACAAACACCTTTTGCTGATTTATCCTTCGGTACATCTGTGCCAGCTGGATAATACCCCACAGAGATGACCCTGAACTCACAAACCATCTATTTCTGGGTTCAATGCAACCAACAAGACTGGTGGCCAAGCAATCATAATGTACTTGAAATGTTTATTTTTTTTGCCTTGTCGGTTCATGCTGTATGTCATAAAACTTCTAATTTATATCCATGGGATCTCTGAGTAGGTGTGGTAAGGAGACCCTTGAGTTTTAACCTTCCATACCTGCTGTGTTTGCCATGGTCGAAATAGCTGCAAGGGCTGTTAAGCAGCAGGGAGGTGGTCTATGACCTGGCATGTCAGGCAAATTCTCCAGCATGGAGCAGAGCCGAAACCATGGGAGGAGTGGGGCCTGTGAACGTAACTCGACTTGTTTTGCATCCGGCTCACCTGGACCATGGAGGCTTTGATGACCCTGCTCACATCCTGCCTCCACTCCGCCACGTCAGGGTTGTGCTCGTCCAGGTTGGACGAGAAGGCGAGGAGATGAGATTTGAAGTATTCTACAGAGACAGCGAGAACAGCATCTTGTTTAAACAGGCAGAAATTATTTTTACCTTTCAATGAGCTGGTCTTTTTATTTTTTTGAAAGGAATAAGATGTCAACAACGCGTGTTACGTTTCTATGTAAACAGGCAGACGCTTCTTTTAAAGACCTGTCGGTTTGTTTACACGGGTTTAAAAAACCCACGGTGGAGTACAGTAACAGTTTGTGTGTGTGTGTCACCGTGGACGGCGATGGTTTTCCTGTCCTGCAGTATGCTGTTCCCGGCGGACACCTGCACAGTGACAGTGTTGATGCCTTCCCTGGAGAACATGCATGGCACACTCCCCTCCAGGGTGATCACTGGCTGTGGATTCACAAAGACCGGGGGAACCGCGGAGGGGGGAAGAGAGAAACACAAAGAGAGGGAGAGGGAGGGAGGGAGGGGGAGAGAGAGGGAGGGAAGGGAAGAGAGGGAGGGGGAGAGAGAAACAAAGAGAGTGAGGGGGAAAGGGGGAGGGAGGGAGGGGGAGAGAGGGAGGGGGAGAGAGCGTTAGGAGTGTCCCAAGGGAGACCCTTATCAACCTGGTTAACATCTCACAGTCGTTATTTACACTACAGAGGTGTCAGCCAGGCAGCGACACACACACAACCCCACACACACACACACACCACACACACACACACACACGCACAGTGGTGATCATCATGGCTGTGTCGCATGGAGTTTGTCTGTGGAGGGTTGACTGGGTCACACACCCGCACATACAGTTCTACCTGTTAAAACATCTTCATTTACTTTTCAAATGGCGGGGGGGATGCTGATGTAAGATCAGTCTGTCTTGCTGGGGAAGATCTACCGTACTTCTGTTCATCCTAATCCACCGCCGTAGTGTTTTATACCCCCCAAGAAAAACTACAGCTTAGTAGTTTTAGTGGTAAGTGGTTTTTAGCCTGTTCTAAAAAGATTTCTCAGTATTCTGTTTTAGAACCATAGTAAACGGAGAAGCCTCCTGTTCAGGTCTAATGAGGAAATGAGTTCTTAACCGACTTTATTTCTAGTAAAAAGTGTTTTTGTTTTTCCCAGATGATGGTGTACCTCAGTGTTGTTTCCGAACCACCAGATGTATGTGACGGTTCCCACTTGGCTGGGCCACAGCACAGCAGTCAGGTTCACCTCCTTGTTCTTCACCGCAACGAAGGGGGCTGAGAGATGGATATACTCCAGAGGACCTGCTCACAACACACGCACAAACACGTCAGCCGACTCAAAAGCTCAAAGAAGTCACTGTTGAACGAAGACTGAATAAAACGCACAAATGCACACCCGTTTCACGGACGTTCGACTGAAAAAAAACAAGCACACCAAAAAACTGAACGTTGACCTAAATCCACTTAACAAAGTGCAGTGTGTGCCGTAGAATCACTCCTTCTCAAAATACTGTCAGTATATTTCCCCAGCAATGTCCTCCAGAAAAGGCAGAACTATACAAAAATACAAGTTGTGTTGGATGTGGCTCAGCTCAGGGGCGGTCGGCTGCCACCATCTGGGTGTTATTCCTCATCCCTGCCACTCCTGTCCCCACACGGCCCTCATTCACACAGCTGGCACATCCGATTGACAGATTGGAGAACCTTCGTGCTCCCCTGATCAATAAGTCAGCTCTGTTACATCTGTCAAGCCTCAATACACCAAGGGGGTGGTGAGCTAACACACACTCGCTTGCACGTACACACACACACACACACACACACAGCTCAGTACACAGCTCAGTCACACTGGAGGCAGGAGTGACTTCCATGTTAGGTAGGGAAGGGCTCTAGCCTGAAGGGGAGTGGGACTTGAGTGGAATCCTAATCGGAGTCAGTCTCTAGCATTCTGTGTTAACTCGGTTTGTTTGTGAAGCACCCAATGCAACATGCGGGGGCGTAGTCTTACTGAATGTGAACGGCCACAGTTCCTGTGAATTCAATATTTTCAAGCGCTTAAAACTTGTACTTGCTGATCAGCTATTACTATATACATTTAGATCGTTTGTTTGTATTTTTGAAACGGAAAACAAGACACTCAGACAGATTCCCTGTTCCCAGACTCTCGCTTCCCACGCTTGCCTTCCCAGACCCCACCCAGCTGTGCTAACTCACAAGTGACATGGAGGTGGAGGGTGACACTATCGGAGCCCAGGGCGTTCTCCACCGTGGCGGTCACGCGGTAGATCCCCACTGCCTTGTACACGTGCTTGATGCCCTCCTCGATGGAGCTCACGTTGGAGTAGGTCAGAGCGTGGCCGTCCCCAAAGTCCAACGTGACGCTCGTCCTGGCCCCGTCGCCCTTCACGACCGGCAGCCGTGGAAACGAGAAATGGAGGGGGGGGCAGAAGAAACAACTAAAACAAGTCTACAAATAAACAGGAAGCGATCGAAGGAACTTGGAACGACTTCTCACGCTAACTAAAAAGCTCTTTGGGGGGGTTGACGGCAGAGCGGCTAATTTGGACAACATTTTTTCACACCCGTTAAAAACTAAAAAACATCTTTCAAACAAGAGCGGAGAGAGAGAGAGACACCAGCCCACAGCTCAAACCTCAAGACAGACAAATCCCACGGGTGGCCCCAAAGACCGTACCTCCTCCAGGAAGACTAGGAAGGTGATGTTGGCTGCCAGGGTGGCGGTCAGCGTCCCCTCGCTGGTGACCAGGTGCAGGCCTCTGGGGGGCTGGGCGGGGCAGTGCTGCCTCTTGGCCGTGTACTCCGCTATCACGCCGGCGGTGCAGTTATTGGACACCACCTTCCTGTAGCTGGGGCACCACCACACGGGTCACACACGCCTCGGGGTCACATAGGGGGCTGTGTAGGTGTGGCTGAGGGAGGATGGATTGTGTGTGTGCGTGTGTTTGTGTGTGTGTGTGGGGGGGTCATTTCTGGGTTAGAATATACTAATGGTTTGTTCTTGGTCTACTTTACTAGCGAGCAACTGTGGTTTTCCTGCTGTGTAAACACTCGATCGTGGGGTGGACTGTTTACCCGGTGCTGTTGAGGAACGTAGACCCTGTGGTGCAGCTCCTCGACATGGTGGACGCGTGGAACCAGAAGGCTGGGGTGCACTTGCTGTCGGCGCGCCTCTCGTAACCGTAGTCGCTGCAGCGTTTGGACCACACCCCCAAAAAAATGAACGCTAATAAGTGGCATATACTTTTGATAGCGACTTCAAAAGATGTCTCGACAATCTCCCTGGGGATTCATGATTAAAAACGGCACGTTTAGGTAGAACGCTTGCCACAAATGAGCCTTGGATTCGACATGATTTATATTTCCACTACTCTTTGACTGGGGGAAAAGGAACGTTACTGACTTGATGAAAAATAGTTTGATCTCACGGAAGAGCCTGACATGCCTACGTTTTTTTCCTGATCTTGCCCCAAGTTGTTTGTCCTACAAATTGAAATGCAGCGTCCCCAAAATGATGGAAACAAATTGCCCCAATTAGTGCTCCATGTACACAGATGCAGAAGTGTTGTGATTGTTAATGAAAGCTATTAAGCCTGATGATTTATAGTCTCAAAGGAAGCTCCTTCTCAGCACTGCATCACTCAAGGGGCCCTCGAATTTGGGAATTACCAAGACTAAAGCACATTAATAAGGTTGATGATTCAAAGAAAATGCATTGTTAAGAAGTAAGTTTTGGCTAATCCTGCTTTTAAGCTTGTTTGTGAAAAGTACACTGGCAGAAGCTACAAAGGCAGCAGTGCTTTGTATAGAGCAGGGTGTCATTCAAGGAGAGAGCGATGGCACATGTTCAAGGAGAGACCCACTCTTAAAGACACACACACACCAGTGTAAATGCACGCACACATGTACACACACACACACACGCATCTCTTTGCCAGACATGGATCTGGCAGGACTGTGCGTGTGTGTGTTTCCCCTTCATTCCTTGACACACACACACAGCTTGGAGTTGAGCAGCTGACTGCTTTCCATTTAGCAGGGGCAGCCTCCAAAGAGAATGAGCCCAAGTTCCTCTGCAATTCTAATGTGAAGCACCCTAACCATGACGGTGATCTCTTATCTTTTCATCCTCTACTTTAGGCTTTTCCTTTCTTTGTTACTCACGTCTTTACTTTTTACTTCGCCCCATGTTACAGAAATATATTTACATGGTATCGATTCCAAAGTCCTACCTCAAAGTACAATTTATGCTATTCAAATAGGTAATAGTTATTAGTTTATGTTGTAAACCAAAAAAAGCTTTTTACTGTTTTAAATGTTTTACTGTAAGTCTTATACATATTGATTACATTTATTGGGGTAAAAGGTTTTGATTTGATATACTTAATAATTCAATTTTTCTAAGATTAGCATTGCGGCCGCATTTAACGGTAATACATGTTCACTCACCACTCAAAGTCCCTCTCTGTGCAGTCGCAGGGTCCCGAGGTCATCGTCACAGAGTACGTCTTACCCATAACGCACCTGGCAATTGGCTTCAGCTTCCGGTAGATTCTTTTCACTCCCATGATGCAGGGTTCTCCCTGAGGAGCAATCAGATATTCATTTGTATTAGAATTTTGTACCGAGTGCATTCATTCCATGGTGCAGTATAAATAGAATTTGTTTTTCTTTCCTTTGTTTTGCAATCTGTCCAAACTCTGTCTGCCGCCTTAACTGCAGCTCCCAGTGTTTGTTGCGTGAGAGCTAAACTCAACATTCTGCCTTTCACATCTCAGCTGTTACATGAGCTGTTCCAGAAAATTCGCTTTTCTGTTTTTGGTCCATGGATTTGTGACGGATGAATAAAAACTGGCAATCGAACCTGATGCCTAGACGGCCTCTGAGCCGTCTATGAATAAAAAGTCAACTGTATATCTAGAACGTTTACAACTCTCAATTCAAGAGCACTCTTTCTATCAGCATTCATCATGTTTCATTAGACCACTACAAAGCCTCGTGGGACTTTCTTTGTCTCAGCAATAGGTGTCAGTAGTGAGATACTCTGAATTCTCGATGAGACAAACCCCAAACACAACGCACCCCCTCTAAGAGTTTACACACACACGACGAGGTCTTCTCAGTTTTGAGTTCTGGGCCTCTAAAGTGTTCCTGGAGCCAAACCCTTCCCTCTGGGAAGTTTACTTAGTTAATTGGCTTTGACTGTTGTCCACTTCCACGTGATGTATTTCAGTCTATAGGTTTCTAGGAGAGGAGGGGGGGGCGTCTAAGCTTATTAAAACCAGCACCCCTCACAAGCAGGATGCTCTCTCATCCTGTCATTTGGCTTGGGGCCTGCCTGGCTAGGTTCAGTTTGCAACTGGGGTTGAAAGAGCCCGCCGTGTTTCAGGGAAGGCTTCATACGGTACTTAAAGCAGCAAAAAAAAAAGGGATTAAAGGAGAATATGCTAAAGTGCTTTCCGGGCTAAGAGATCTGTCAAGTCGTGGTGTGCACCGTCATGTGCGGCTCGAGCAAATAAGAGAGAGGCAGCCAAACGAGGTGATGAAACTGCACTCGGTCAAACAGCTTTGGACGAGATCAAGGAATCTGTGTCCGACCTCTCAGTCAACAGAATGGTGAGAGATGGGGAGTGCTTCCAAGGCATGGACTTGCACTGATTTAACTTGATTTAATTCGGCTAAAACTTTTACATCTTTTTGAACGCGTCTTATTAGCCTGATGCTTTCTCCCAGAGTGGGGATGGTTCTGGTGAAGCCCTCGGAATAAAGATGAGAGGGCGAGAACTTGTGTTTTGCTACTACCAAGGACACGGAACTTGGAATTGCATGATGCTGGGAGATGTCTATCCACACAGGATACAAATAAACCCTCTGTATTTAAGAACCAAAACCAACGACTGTCGTATCGAAAAAGATCATTTGCATAACCAGCGTGTGCTTGCAAGGTCGGTCAGTGAGACAGACAGACAGACAGGCAGTAAGACCCTTACCTGGTCATGAAGGTGCCAGGTTTGATAATCCCCCTCTGTGCACCTCCTGTTGAAAATGGACCTGAAGTCGATCTTGACCAGCTGCCACTCTGACCGGTGACTGACATGGCCGAATATCCTGCAAACAGCCAAACACAGCCTTGGCACCGACACTGACAGGGGCTATGCAAGGTGCCCACTCTGACGAGAGTGTGGCTAATGGTACAGACGGCAGGAACACTACAGGGAGGTACAGTCGAAAGATGTCATTCCAGAAGAAAGGTCTGAGCCAAGTGTGACCTTAAAAAAAAAAAGTGTCACGAGTGAATAATGTAAGCTCTCCTTTGGGTGGAAACTAATGGACTCCTACTGCCACCCGAGCAGTGCTCCCTGGTCTCACACAGTTCGACTCGTCCCAGAGCTACCACAGGCTCAGCCCAAACTGTATTCAAGGTTATGAAGGAAAAAGATGAGAAAATAAATATCTGTTGTTAGTGTAAATCTTGCAGGGGGGGGTTGGGGGGTTCTTTCTGAAGTGACCCTCTCTCAGCATCTATCCAGCAACAAATTCATCACAATCAATCCATCAATTAACCAACTGAGGCGCTGGCTTGTGACTGTCAATTTTGGTGAAAATCATTACAAATTGATAAGAAAATGGTGTGGGGTGTCTAATGAGGACTAATGGCACGTCACAGAGAGGGAGAGGCACAAGCTTGTCACCAGGGAGCTGCCATTTCTTAGAAGACTGTGAAGGTTCGTGTCTCTGCCTGCCTGCCGGTTGGGCTCAGGGAAGTGTGTCGCCAAGAGACCTCCAGCCATCCCTCATCCCTTCCTCCGTCGCACCCTCCGTGTCTCTCTCTCTCCTTCTCTCTTTCTCCTTCTCTCTGTCTCTCTCTCCTTCTCTCGCTCTACTCTCTGTCTCTTTCCTTCTCTCTGTCTCTCCTTCTTTCTCTCTCTCCTTTCTCTCTCTCTCCTCTGTCTCTCGCTCTCCTCTGTCTCTCCTTCTTTCTCCCTCTCTCCTCTCTGTCTCTCCTCCTGTCTGTCTCTCTCTCCTCTGTCTCTCTCTGCTCTCTGTCTCTCTTTCCTTCTCTCGCTCTCCTTCTTTCTCTCTCTCTCTCCTCTCTGTCTCTCTCTCCTTCTATGTCTCTCTCCTCCATGTCTCTCTCTCTGTCTCCCTCTCTTTTCCTATCCCTTATTCCTCTCCACCCTGCCTCTCCTCTCCCACTCTGCTGACAGCTTGTGGCTGGTTGTCCTGCCATAGACTACAAAGCCAGCTGTCTGGCACGGCGACAGTGGCATCAGACATGGATGTAGGGGAGCGTGGATCCTCGTCTTTCTATCTGTGGCGTGAGAGGGGACCTCATGCAGCGCTGACTCTCATGTTGGGCCCTCCTCACATTCTGCATGTTGTCTTGATGTCAAACTCGATGTGTCCCGAAAACCGTGTTTTAAACTGCATGCTTTATATGCCGTTATACCGTTCAGTTCTTGTTAGAGACTGACTTTTCAGCTTTATTTTTTGATCTTTTTTTTTCTCATGTTCTTCAAATGGACGGCTCAGCTGTCGTCGGCTCGAGCCCCATTGATCTTCTGTGATCGCAATCCCCAGACGGACAGTTTTGATGTTAGGTAGACCTTGGGAGAAATCTATTTTATTCACTAAAGGGGGACGGGGGGACTGGGGACGGGGACGGTCAGTCAAGCCCGTTGAATCTAGATGAATTGTCCCAAAATTTCTCTCACACATGCACAGTGACGTGACATGGCAATCCAAACACCTGTCTTCTCTTCTTCCGCCCGTTATCGGTGAGAAGAAAAACAAACATGGGGGAGAATCAGACTTCCTGGTCATCTTACGTCATGATAAGCGTCTCCTCCCCCGGCTCGCCCAGAACTCCGTCCACGAACAGCGGCGACGACGTGAAGCTGTATCTGCTCCACTGCCGGCCCTCGTCGAAGCTCAACCTGCAAGGGATCGCAACAAAAAAAACACGACGGTGAATAAAACCATCAAAAAGAAAGAGTCTAGTCTCCTCTAAAACTGTGGAGATATCCGACGTGACGAGCCAAACCTGGAGTCTGGCGGAAAAACACGGCGCCACACGCGGCCGCAATGCTAATCTTAGAAACTAATCAGATGAGAGAGTTGCTTCACAACTCTGCGTTTCATATTCAGCTGCGGCGATGCAGTGTGTGAACAGTGGATCAAAAAAAAATAAAAACCCAGCTAATGCCAAGTTCAAACACGAAAGGTGAAATTGAATGACAATTGTCAAAGGAGTGAAATCAACCCAACGCATCACTGGGTCTGAATTACAATAATGAGTCTGTGTGCTCTGACACTCGTTTGGCTCATATTGTCCGTGAATATGTGCCTGTGAGTGTGTGTGTATGAATCTGTGTTTGTTTGAGTGCTTGTGTGCGCTAGTGCGTGTGTGTAAGCGAGTACGGCTTGATTTCCATTCTTTTTGTTACTTTCAAATAATTTTTTTGGGGGGGGAAAGTTACATGAGCAACCTATCTTTTTTCTCTGTCAGTGACTCACCACAGGTGCCTGATGGGAAGTGGAGTGTGTCGTATTGCCACTAGGGCCCCCCCTTGATCCAAGTAGAGCACAGCGTACTCCTCGTCGAAGATCTAAAAAGGCGAAGAGGAATGGGTGCAACTCTGCGGTTTCCGCTCCATCACTCATTACCTTGACGGCTCTGACTGGGAGTGGACTTTAATGTTTATGAAAGCCATCCTCACAGATAGACACCCACAAACACCCACAGATGCTCTCTCACACACACACACACACACGACACACACACACACACGACTAACACACGACTAACACACAAACACTTGAAATGAGTTATGCCTCAAATCAATGTCCTGATAATACACACACACACACACACACACACACACACACACACACACACACACACACACACACACACACACACAAAGGCATCGTACAGAGGTGTGTGTGACATCAATTTTAGCAGAATTATTTCCCATCTACATGTTTAATTAGAAAGCAGCCCAGTGAATGTGCGCAGTGGGCTGTCAGACGAGGAGGAGGGCACCTGTGGGCAACGTTAGGGGCTCTGGATCAAATTACTCCTCCGATCTCATCTGATTATCCTCCACTAAAAACACTGGCATGGGGCGAAGATCTTTTTTTTCATTTTTTTATGCCTGGGAAGAAGGGTGGTGGGGGTGGGGGGTGGTGGTTGATCAGTCTGGTGAGTCTCTGTCTTTCTGTGAGGTTCAGAACTCCATGTAGTGCTGTCTTGGTGCCGTTTCCCTGGTTCATATCGCGATATCAGTCCTTCAGTGCTTAACTGGGTCCTTAATTCTGGGTGTGACCTTCAGGAAAACAAAGTAAGCTAACGGAAGCTAATGGAGGTCCGGGGTGAACAGCTACAGCAGGCTAGTGGTCTGTGTGTCTGGAGGCTGAGCGCTCCTCGCCACCCCAACCTCCTCGGTCTGGCATAGACGGCTCTGTGGGAGAGGCTGCTGTGGGGGGAGGCTGCTGTGGGGGGAGGCTGCTGTGGGGAGGCTGCTGTGGGGGGAGGCTGCTGTGGGGAGGCTGCTTTGGGGAGGCTGCTGTGGGGGAGGCTGCTGTGGGGGGGAGGCTGCTGTGGGGGGAGGCTGCTGTGGGGGGGAGGCTGCTGTGGGGGGGAGGCTGCTGTGGGGGGGAGGCTGCTATGGGGGAGGCTGCTGTGGGGGGGAGGCTGCTGTGGGGGGGAGGCTGCTGCGGGGAGGCTGCTGTGTGGGGAGGCTGCTGTGGGGAGGCTGCTGTGGGGAGGCTGCTGTGGGGAAGCTGCTGTGGGGAGGCTGCTGTGGGGAGGCTGCTGTGATGCTCACCTGTCTCCAGGTGTTTCCGGCGTCAGACGTGATGAACATGCTCACGTTGCTGGTGGACAGCTCTGCACCAATGGAGCCTAGAGAGGGAGGGAGGGCGAGGGGGGGGTTAATGGTTTGAGGTGGAATGCCAAAGAAGCGGCTGAACAGAAGTCTCCTAGAGGGTGAAACAGATTTGTATCTAGATCGCCGCGGCTCTCTGAATCGCCTTGATTAACACTGGGAATATAAACGTTTATTAGATTAGGAGCTAGATTTGAATAGAAGGACATATGGCTTCTGGGGAAGGACAAACAAGATTGAGTAGAAAGGAAACTCTTACCATATGCTGTATTTGCATTACTACATTGGATCAGTAAGACAGGGTTTAACAATAAACTGCTGCAATGACTAAAGCTGATCATATGGTTTAGCCACGAAAAAACATAAACCTAAAAACTAAAATGTAAATGTTTGTGAAATGTACTGAAAATAAAAAGATTTGGACCCAGGTCTCGAGAGCAGTCCTACTCAGGACTGCTTGTGCTCAGGAAAACAAAACAAAAAACGAAAACCTTAAAAACGACGACTCAAAGACCACCACAAATTGTACACAACGCCCAACTTCTGCGTTCAACTTGACCCTTCCATGACTCCATAGGTCTGAGGAGAAGTGTCACATGGAGTTCCGCCCTATTTCCTGACATGGGGGGGGGGAAGAAGAGCACAGGTGACATGTCACCGAGGGGGACCCATAGTCTCATCCTTCTTCCCCCACTTCCTGGTTTTGTTCCGCTAAGGCACTGTGAGCCGTGAGCCTCCCCAGAGTATGGACAATGTCAGGCTGCTCGAAGGAATAGCTTTGACGGGTGATGTTCTGGGTACCACTGTGTGTGTGTGTGTGTGTGTGTGCTACTCCGGTGTTTTTGGGTTTCTCCTCAGACGTGAAGTGACACAGCCAGGCAGTCTGCTGGCCCTGTGGGTGGAGCAGCCGCCTGGTGACGTGGGAGGCTGAACGCGGAGACGACAAGAAACACAAGCTGCCTCCGCAGTCTGGGAGATATGACCACATGTCGTGCGTGCGTGCGTGCGTGTGTGTCTGTCTCGTTAACAGCGATGCGCTGCATAGTACAAAGAAGTTAAGCTGTCAGTTGAGTTGAGCTGTTCTCATACTTGAATAGGAGAAGGCACTTTAAGAGAGAGAAAGAGAGAAACAAACGCTCTCTAAAATGTTGCGCTCCCACTCCAAGTCTCCAGGGTCACACTTAGCCGAGTCCATCTGTGTTCAACACATGGATGAAGTTACACTTTGGGACTCTCTTTGACCCATTTTCGTCTGGGCTGAAGACATGTCCATGACACCAATGTGCATCCGCCGACGTTGCACACGGCAAGCTCTGAAAGCAAGCCAGGTGCTTCGCATGGAATCAATTCAGGAAATAAATATAAAGGTAGAAGAATAAATTGGAGAAGCTAAAAAAACACAAGAAAAAAGATCTGACATTCACCGTTCCAAACCTAACCTTCAACATTCAAACCCACCCAGGCAGGCTTAGCTAAAGGTTGTTGGAGTGAAAACAAACAAGTGTCGTGAGCAAACTCGAGTATTTCCACCGACTTCATCACCTGCTCCACCTACCTGAAGCCATGATGATTCCAGGAGCAGAGTCCTTACTGGCGATGTTCCCAGATGTGTAGGGGTTGGCAGAAACATGGAGGTGAAGGTGAAGAGAACAGTACGGCTAAGGGGACACAGATACACACGTGTTTACATTAACATGTATTCATTTAGCAGACGCTTTTATCCAAAGCGACTTCCAAGAGAGAGCTTTACAAAGTGCATAGGTCACTGATAATAACAACAAGATAGCCCCAAAGCATTGCGGGTAGCCAAAAAACAAGAAGCACACATTGTGAACAACCAAAAAACTAAGTGCTAAAGGGAGAAACCATAAGAGCATGTAGTTAAACAAGTTACAATTAAACAACATGAGTCTCTAAGTGCACAAGCACGTACAGGCGCGCGCACACACACACACACACACACACACACACACACACACACGTGAGGGAAGCGATCGGCGCACGTCGGCTGCAGGAGCCCTTGCTCATTAGACCATCTGCGTTTACGAGAACGCAAACACAAACAAACCGACACTCCGTCGTACAGTCTATCGGGAACGTCGACGCACACAGATTCCCACACGCTCCCGACTGGCACGGCCAAACCATTAATTCTGATTAGTCTAACCTTTACAGACACTAAACTCATTACAACACAGGCAAATGCCAGTGGCGCAAGCAATGTTGTGACGGGGTGTTTAAGGGTTTATTAAAAGTCAGATATTCCCTGACAAATGATGTATAACACAGAACCGAGACAAGCTCCCCGACTGTAGGACTACTGTAACTAGTTTATCAGTAGAGTCATTCTTCTTGGGGTGTATTTAGGGATGCTGTCTGCTCATGCCTTGGATAGGGTTGACATGGGTTGGTCCAAACCCAGAAGGATAAACATCAAACACAAGTACATTGTTTGTTTTTGTTTACCTGGATGTTTACTCCGGAGTCATTTGGTCTACTAATGAATCCCTGACTGCTTGAGGTGTTTTTCTGGATGTTTTGTAGCCGGTTATACTTTATTGTCATTTTAAATCTGCAGTCAGGGAAGGGGTAGAATTTGTTCGGAAACTGCTTGAAAGCAGTTTTTCCGGGAACCTGCTTAACTCGAGTGAGAGTCGCTTGGAGAAAGGAAACAGCAAAGGAACACACCCGACTCCAATAAACATCACAGACTTTAGGCTCGAAAGTGGAGTTTGTAGGAAAACAAAAGGGAAAATGGAAGTGTCTGTATCCCAGCAACTGACACTTCTCTCTCTGTCGAAATGGGAGGTCAGCCCACTGGGCTGGATCAAGACGGCTGACCTTTTAACGTGGAGGCCTGGGAGCGCTCAGCTCTGACGAGTGAGCGCCGCTCTTCCTGAGAGATCAACCCGCCGCCGCGGTTGGGATCACTCAACTTCTGACAAGGCCTGGCTTTGATGAGAGCGCGCTCTCTGTCTGTCCTTTTGTCTCACTGGCTCCCCCACTCCCTTCTCTCCTACTTTCATTCTTTTTCTCTCTTGCGCTCTTTCGCGTGTCATCCGAAACTACGCACGCACACAAACACTCACCACTCCACGCACGCACACAAACACCAGTCCATATGCACACACATACAAATTGACCCATACAGACACAGAAACGTTCACCAGTCTGCACACACACACACACACACATGCAAAAAGACACATACTTACACACAGACACACACACACACTCTCTCACCAGTACACAGTGGAGGCTGTTTCCCCTGAGGTCAGTGGTGGGTGCCTCCAGCAGCCTCCAGTCCCTCCCTCTGTTGTAGGTGATGACAGTCTTCACCTGGTTCTCCTCCTTCTTGTTAGCCAGGAACATCCCTTTGATCCCAGCCACCTGTGAATTCGCACCAAAACTCAGACAAACGTGGTGCTTCCGTGACGCTAACGATAACTAATCACAGACAGAAGCATACTCCGTTTACCGTGCTGGAATATTTACCCTTTTTATATCGTCAAATAAGTAGAACTAAGGCATTTTGTGAGAAATATTAAACGCCCTTAGGCAATACGGGTAAACAACCCACTTAAGGGAATGGCGTCGACTCCCCCCCCAAAAAACAGCCTAAACAAGTTAAGCAAGACATGATTGATTGTGTGTAGATTTGAAGCAATCAGTGGATGTCCTCGGTGAGTCAGACTCAATCCTCAGGGGGCTTACTGGGAATGAACATGGAGCACAGAATCAGGCTCTGACACATGAAGAAGTGCTCCCTTTCCTCTTCAATAATGACCAAATACTCAATCCTCCCCTTGGGGCAAAGATTTTAGCATATGCAATGTCTTGGGTTGGTAACCCCAATCAAGATGACAATATGTGATTCCATCCCGGCCAGCCAAATGATGTGGTTTGGGGGCGCTGTCATGTGCACCTTCATTATTCAGGTTGCAGATATATTTATCCGTGAGGCTTTCAACGATCCCGATACAACGTCGGTTCATTTCTCTCCTCGCATACGGAGTTTGTGGATTCCTGTAACCTAACCTGACAGATGGACTGCAGTTCCCTAACGCCGTGGTGGGGAGCACAGGTTGCCTACCAACATCTGCACTTACTCATCTGAGAAAATGAACGATCTTCCATCCCCCCCCCCCCCCCCAAAAAAAAAGAAATCGATACCCCCGGCTCAGCCCTCGCCTGGAGCAGTGGTGTTACTGTACGTCAGCAGATTGCTGCTGCTTCGTATTCATGCAATGTGCCTTTTGGAAAATGGCAACCGAAGCGCTCTCTGGGAGTTTGTCTCTGAAATGACTAGAGAGCTTTCTGTTCTGGCTCACACATTGATTGCAGGTTGGTGTAACTCAATACAAGAGGCCTAATCTAGCCAGGGGAGATTGCCTTACAAACAAAGATGTACTTGGCAGGTTTTTATCAAGGAGAGCTTCATAGGGAATCATGCATCAGGACGGGATACTTTGAGGTTGAAGTCTTTCCATCTGCAGCCTCTTTGGAATTCAATGGAATTTTATTACGGGCACCTCATACAGGCTCTTTACTGACAACAGCTGATGTAAAGGAACGACATGTTGGCCAAGAGCAGAACAGGCCAGACCAGTGCAGACCAGTACAGACCAGACCAGACCAGACCAGACCAGTGCAGACCACACCAGGCCAGTGCAGACCAGAACAGACCCCATGTCTCCCAGCAGCGTGTACCTCGTAGAGGTCCACCATGACGTTCCCCTCCGGTCCCATGCTGCTGACCACGTTCTCCAGGGCCAGGGTGTAGAACACGCCGGCCGTCTCCGACACGTACAGGTTGTAGGTCTCGTTCTGGTTCCACTCCTGGACCGCGGCCACCACGCGGTTCTCGTCACTGCTGATCACATGCAGGTCCTGGGTGACACGGGGACAAGGGCGGAGGTTTGGCAGATTGCATCGACGTTTGGTGGAATCGAAATGTTTTGAGGGTTAAACAAAATGATGACGACATTTTAATGAATTCTTGGTGACTGATGTTTTTGTGAAGATGACCGCAAGGAATTACAGTAGTTACAGTAGTTGAAGCCCTCGCAAGCTGATCACACGGTTGATCAAGAGAGTCGCCTATCTTTTGAGAGTTATGGTCTTGTTTGCTCTGTAACATCTGACTTTTGGAGGTTTTGAATAATTCAGCCGATACTCCTAATAACTCAAAAAAAATGATTGTGTAATCTACAGCAACCTCTCCCTTGATTAACAGTACATAAAACTGACATTCAGAATTATTTTATTTCCACCTAACAATCAAAGAGTGGGGAACGGTAATGCATGCAAACAAGACAAGCAAGTTATTCCACAAGAGATGCAGTTGTGGTCTTAGTCGCTTCCCATTTCTCGAAGCACCCCCCCCCCTCCCCTCCCCCCCACTGGGCTCATTCCTATTCATAATCAGCATTAGCGATGCATAATTTACCTTTGCTACACCACCAAACAGATAGCCTCGCTTATTACCTTTAAACTGAGCTTGTTGGGGCAGAGCTAACAGCAGCTAACACAGGAAGATTCACACTGGTTGGTAGCGGGGCCTCATCTACCTCTGGCTGTGCCAATGACACACCTTGTGTGAGCAAGCAGGCAGCCCGGGGCTTGATTGAATAAAACATGTTTAATTTGACAACTAGGAAAGTGACACGAAGGGGTCACGAGTGAAGTAGTGCGTGCACACACACACACACACACACAGTTGCAAAACACACACGTTTGTGCATGCGCGCATAGTTGCGCACGCACAGTCACACAAACCTACCCACTCACACGTACTTGAGCACACACACTAACACACTTGGGCGCATACTCCGTAAAGGCCTGCTTGGCATCCCAGTGCTGTGAGCCGCAGTGAGCGCTCCTGCCCCCGTGTCCCTCACGCACTTTACACAGAGCTCCGCATGCAGAGACAGCTGGCGTCACTATTCCTATAGCAGACGCTCTGACACTTCATACAAATACCGTATGGTACTTAAAGGACTTGGCTTGCTTATTAATATACAGTACCGTCATTTTCAGACTATAAGGCGCACCGTTATATAAGCCGCAGCATGATGTGTACATATATCACCTGCACTGGACTATAAGCCGCAGGTGTTTTAAGGTTTGGGAGTCAGATGGCTGAGCGGTTAGGGAATCGGCCTAGTAATCTGAAGGTTGCCAGATCGATTCCCGGCCGTGCCAAATGACGTTGTGTCCTTGGGCGAGGCACTTCACCCTACTTGACTCAGGGGAAATGTCCCTGTACTTACTTACTGTAAGTTGCTCTGGATAAGAAATGTAAATGTTTAATTATCATATGTAAGGGTTTGTGCACAGAGGGGATTGTCGGGAAAGAGATGGCTGCTTGAGGAAGCTCCCATTTACCAACCGTTAGCTGTAAAAATCCATAGACTAGCCACAACCTTATATAAGCTGCAGGGTCGAAAAATGGGACAATAGGCGCGGATGAGTCAAAAAATGACAGTACTTCTGAAACATATGTATCCATAATGACTATTAGGTTCAGGAATGGTTTGTAGATAACTTAATAGTTAAGTTGGAAATACCTTTCCTTTTTATTTATTTGTGTTATACTAAGTTTATTCTCTCAGGTCACAATTCCTACCTTGGGCAAAGTGTACTTGGGCAATTTCATCGGCGTGAACACGTCTCTCTTGGCTGACACGTAGTAGATCACACGCCCACCGGTGGATACCTGCGCAGTCACGAAAACCGTTTAACAGAAACACATTATTACACCTTCAGTGCGGCGTCTGACACAACATCAACACACATCCATCTCCAACACAAGGAAATAACTCTCTGCACAAAGGCGGTGACAAATTCCTCATCACAAAGATTCTCTGATATTCCTGACTGTCGTGTCCGAGCACAATGTTCGTCTTCCAGGCAGACAGTGCTATTGTGCGGCCGTCTGACTGGGCGTCCTACCTGGACAAACACGTATTCGTCCTGCACCACCAGGGAGTTGGGGTCGATGTATCCAGGAAAAGGCTTGCCCTTGTTGGCATCGGTGCAGTTCTGCAACTTGCAGGTGACGTACAGCGCCACTGTGGACAAAAACCCGCAGAGATATGTACACACACACACACACACAGGTATATACACACAAACCGGGGGTACACACGCAATCAAATGACCACATAAACCCACCCACACAAGCACAGGTAAAAATATGTATTTTCGGGCCGCCAAAATAAGGTGTACGAGCAGACACTTGTACACACATGCACACTGACACAGATCCCCCCCACATACACACAGCCAGGGATAGTATTAGGTGCCAGAGAGAAGGGCAGCCTTCACCCAACTTCCATCTGCCCCTCGTATTAACAGCATCAATAAAGTGTGTGTGTGGGGGGGGGGGGGGACCACAGAGGCCAATTGCTTTCTTTGCCTTCAATCGCGTTGCGGAGGGAGAGGTTGTCGGTGTGAGTTAGCCTCCGCTAACGGCCCGTCTGTCCCCATCCCCATGCACATGATCAATAGAGATGGCCTTCCAGGGGGGCAGGCAGTGTCACCGGGGGGTCTCTGCGGCTGCCGTCTACCTCCCTCCAACCCGCAAACCACAACCCCCCACACCCCGGCCCAGCCACCCTCCTTGTCTAAGAGTGTGTTCCATCTGGGAGATATATGGATGGTGAGGAAAATCCGTTATTTCTTTATTTACCTCACGAAGCTAAGAGGGGTTGTACAGCTTTCACGTTTGAGAGGTGCTTGGAGGGGAGGTCAGGGTCAGATGTAAGTAAAGAAATACTGCTGCTGGTATTGGCTCCACACGTAATATATGGCTAAATATCTATTAACATCAATGTATTATATATTATTCATTACTGTTGTTATATAGCGACATCATTATCATACATGGTGGCCTGTTGTGTTTTAATCGGGAATATAAGCGTAATTGTTGTGTTTTCATTGGGACAGTTCACAGAAATGTGTGCCTGCATCAAATGTACGAAACTGTCCTGCGAAACAAAACCCGCCAGTGCTTCTCGTTATCATTCAGGACGTTCGGGAGCATCAGGAAAGTCAATCGCTTCTTAAAGACATTCTAATGTATGCATTACTTTTCCTCAATCGTCACCCTTTGTCCCCGCACCTTGGCATTCCTTCTGTCCCCTCGCCTTAGCCTCTCGTCTCGTCATCCTCTCAACCTTTTTTCTCAGCCGCCCCCTTTCGACACTCCTCCGATCCACTCCTCTCGTTTTTTTTCCCCGTTTTTGTTTGGCGTAAAGTTGAGGGGGGAAAAACGACTTGAGCTGAAAATTGAGGAAATCAATTACTCACGTCCTTCAGATATGCTGGTTTCCAGGTGGATCAACCCAGGTTCTTTGTCCAAACCGATTTTCGACCTGTGAGGAGACAAATGGGTTTTCAGACGTTGATAAGCCGCCCTCTGTCCTGCCTGGGGAAGGACGTAGAGGGTGGGGACAAGGACCACGGTATCCAGTACCCCTGTACTCTCATCAGGGAGATTGCTTGCTACGGTACCAGATAAATCCCTTGCACATTGCGTAGCGACGACAACCGTCCTGAAAAACTGTGGTAAACATCATTCTGGGCCTGAGCCAAATCCCTTCCGCGTTCCGTCACGGCTGCGCCTTTGAGTGAAGACACGGCCACAAGTGTGGCGCGTGATCGACTGTCGCCTGACTGTAATTTACATCACATTTAGTCATTTAGCAGACCAGCTTATCCAGAACGACTTAAAGTTAATACAGGGACATTCCCCTGAGGCAAGTAGGGTGAAGTGCCTAGCCCAAGGACACAACGTCATCGGCACAGCCGGGAATCAAACCGGTAACCTTCTGATTACGAGCCCAAATACCTAACCGCTCAGCCGCCTGACTCCCTTTAATGCCGTTTTCAAGGGGCCCCGGACCTCACGAAGCAGAAAGCTTACGCTTCTTTTCACCGTTCGTTTCCAACAGATCGCCGGCCGTGTCTCCTGACATCATTAGGGAGCGGAGGGGGAAAGTCATTGTTTCGCTCGCCCGCAGAAGCCGGCAGGAGCGGCGAGCGGGCATTTAATTATAACGCCATGAAAAATGTATAAAAAGGACTTGGGAATCAGAGGAGATGGTGAAGGATAAGCACCAAGCATTGAGAGCCTACAGCCTTAATTATGACAGTTATTGGCAGTATTGGTAATTTCCATGATAAAACGGAACTCCAAGTGTAATGACCTACTTTTCTGTCCCTTCATCTCTCTCATTACAAGCTTCTTCGTTCTTCGTTCACTAATCCAGGTGAGAGGAGCATGATAATAAAACAGATGACAGCATCGTACGTTTCAGGGTACAGAAGGAATAAATAACCCCTATCTCTGGCTGGCTGGTTGCAGAAGGTAATTGCCGGGTTGACAGGAGTAATATAAGCCATCTCAAGACATGACGTCTTCGTTCAGTTTACAGGAGTCAAGTCCAGGTTTGGGCCTTCCGGATCCTTCTACAGCCCTTAATACCTGGTGAACGCCCCGCCCCCTGTGCCAAGTCTTCAAGGTTCCGGAACAGCCTTCTAGAATCCTCCACGGGACCGTAGCAACCATCACTCCTAACTGCCCCAGCTTGAAGATGAAAAAAAAAGTTTGGCTTGTGAACGAGGAAGTGATATCATAATTAAAGGAAGTGATGTAAAAAAAAAATATATAAAAGAGAAAAGAACACTCAGGAACGGTTTGGAAAGGGAGCAGGGGCGAATAGCCAGGTACAGAGGACACCAAAGCAGAACTGCGGCTGTTCCGCTGTCTTGTGTTGGGTTTAAGTTAGAACAGGGATGGAGAGTCTCCAGAAACATGAAAGCCTTCTGGAGAAAAACCCTTTGATGAAATGGAAACGTTTAAAGCTGACTCATTACACACGCAACAAGCCGGACTGCTGTTGGAGAAAGGCAGGCACAGGTGCAAGTGTAGCGGTACATAAAACAATTGTAGATCCGTGGTCCAGATCTTTGTCCTGCTGTCTGATTTTGCTTACCAGTAGAATCGGTTGGGAGCCACTTTCTCGTGCACCAGTTGCCACCTTCTTCCAAACTCCACTGAGCTATACAGCTGTGGAAGAAAAGTCCAAAATTAGACCTGGTCGTCTTTGTTTTACCGTGTGGTAATGATGTCAACACGTCCGGTGAACCCCTGCTTCTGCCGTCTCTCTAACACAAATAAACAAACACCCCCTCTCTTCCAACACACACACACACAACCACCCATTAACACACACACACAAGCGAGAGAGGTGTTTCATCATGAAACGTTAGAGGAACATTAGATTTAATAGAAATGAACGCGTTATCATGACAACCCTAATACAAACACATAGCGTACGTTACTTAAATCAATTTTGAGTGGTTGTGTTTTGTCAATGACGTGTTTTCTGTATTTGTATTTGATTGTTGCCATTTGTGTTTACCTGTATGGACGACGTGCATTAGAGTGCAGAATGTGTTTTGAAATTACAGAGGCTGAGCGCTGTCATCGCAGTTGGAGGTACGCTCCGTGCGCTAACAAGAACCTAGAACTAAGGAGTGAGGGTGTGAGAGGGGGATGGGGGGGGGGGTGGAGGGAGGGAGGGGGGGGGGGGGGCGGACAGGCATAGCAGGGGAGCACCACGCCGCGGGTGGTCCACACAAAGCCATTGTTGGCTCGTCAGCACAGCGCATCAGCTAGCTGCTGAGATATCACAATCTCCCGATGCTAACCTCGAGATGGTTACAGGGAGGATTTGATATGGGAACAGAAGAAGTCTCATTTAGGGGTTGGGGTGAGGGGGGGATTTCACCGCACGACAGAGTAATCTTTGAAAACCGTGAAATGGCTTTTATTTTCCTCTGCATTTGAGATTTACCCGGATTTCTCTTTACTGTTTTGTCTTTCCAATTTGATACAGTGGAACAATTGATACAGTCTGTGTTTGTAGTTCTTTGGGGCTTATATACTTTATTGACTGTTCCTTTGCCTGAAAGGGTGAGAAACTTGTCGGGGTGCTTATGTGATTGATTGCCTTTTTAAACCCCTGCGAGAGCAAATGACTCTTGATTTACAGGCAGGTATCTAATGAGGCGTGAATCCAGTTTCAATGTTTTTGTTTGGACTTTTTCCCATTTTAAACATGAGCGGCCATGCAGAGAAAGTAAACATTATTATATTACCTACTAACTCAATTGGGATGCCGCTTGTTTATATTACTTTATTTGCTGTGTTTATTTACGTTTTCCTGAAGGGTGAAGTCAAATCCTTGGGCAGCAGCTGCAGACTCTCTATTAATAAATGCCTGATATTATTTAGTCAGATTAGCTAAATTAAACACAAACAAAACGGCAGTCGTGTCCATTTCAGCTGAAATAACGAGCAAGCATATGGGCTTTCCATGGCAGAATATTGTCTGTAGAGGTCTATTAGGTGTCACGACAACCCTAACCTACCATATACATTTCACATGCAAAGTTTTTGCTGCCTAGAATCTATTCCCCGTGATAGTACACAGTATGAAAGGTTGTAGCCAAGGCCTTGGAGCAAGGATACAGTTTGCATACTGGGCAGCTGAATACGCCTCATATATTTCCATGTCAGGCGTGGGTGAGGAAACAGTGAGTGTGCAGAGATATGGCCCTGGTGCTGGGCTGCAGAGAGCAGACTGAGGGAGCAAATCACTTTGACTAATCAACTCCCACCAACACAGGGTTAGCACTTAGCCGGGCCAAGTCACTGTGGGAGGGAGGGAGGGAGGGTACAGTAGAGAATGTGAGAGGGAGAGAAAGGGTAGAGAAGAAGAATGGGAAAGATAGAGCAAATAGGAGAGGGAGAGATAGGGAGGGTAGAGAGAAAGAGAGGGTAGAGCGAATGAGAGAGATAGTGAAAATGGGAGAAGGAGAGATAGGGGAGGCTACAGAGGGTGAGAAATGGGGGATGGGGGGGTGGAGAGAGAGAGTGACGCAGACTAGAGAGTTCTACCCTGAAATACGTACTGCTCTGCCCTACGGGGTCTCTCAATCTACGAATGCAGAAGAGTGGCTTGGAGGGGTAGAGGAAATAGAGGCAGGGAGAGGGAGGGAGGGAGACATGACTGGAGGCAAGAAGAAAATGAGAGAGAGTGAGATACAGGAGAAGCCAAGATAGTAAGTGTGTGTGTAGTATACTGTCGTGTGTGTGTGTGTGTGTGTGTGTGAGTGAGTGAGAGAGCCAACATAAGTGAATACTCTATATTACAGTTTCCCTAGTGTTTCATGACCAGGTGCATTCTAGAACTTCCCAGAATCTCCAGAGATTCTAACTCCTTGCCTCAGGAGTAAAAAAATAACAAGAATCAGTTTCATAATTCATCTTAGATGAAGCATTAGCCCGAAATGGGCACGGGTGCAAGGAAAGCATTTTATGAATGCTTATTGCCCATTCTCAAAATGGTAATACATTCCAGTGTCTGAAAGCCCACAGGAATATATCCCTCTTATTTTATCACTGCGTCCTCCTCTGCCACATAGAGAAGTAGAGAGGGTACAAGTTCTGGGTAAATTGTGAAGTGTGCTTCCGGTCCTCTCAGCCGGGGCAGTTTATCACCTGTACATTTGATTAATTAATTGATCAAGTTTCAATTAATTATCAAATGTCCACAAAATTCAAATATTTGGAGAAACACAAAGGCTTCATGTTTAAAGGTCATGCGGAAGTCAGTTTGCTACCTACATAGCTAGCTGGAAGAGGTGGACAGATGGAAAATGTAATTTCAGTTACTAACATTGCATAACACTGTCTCCCCACCTTCAAGAAAAGGCTCAAGACGCACTTGTTCCAGGAGTACAACGGCACTTAGGAATGCTTGGCTGTACCTGATGTTAGTTTATCTCTTTTGTAAAGCTCTTTCTTGGAAGTCGCTTTAGATAAAAGCGTCTGCTAATGTCGTCTGGGAGTCAGATGGCTGAGCGCTGAGGGAGTCGGGGTAGTAGTCAGAAGGTTGCCGGATCAATTCCACGCCGTGCCAAATGACGTTGTGTCCTTGGGCAAGGTACTTCACCCTACTTGCCTCGGGGGGAAATGTCCCTGTACTTACTGTAGGTCGCTCTGGATAAGAGCGTCTGCTAAATGACTAAAATGTAAATGTAAAAATGCTAAATGCATAAATGTAAATAAATGTAACATGGCTTAAACACATCCATAGACGGATTTTAAGAGAAAAAAACATGACCAGACAAGGATACACTGAACACAGACCTGTGTGTGTGTGTGTGTGTGTGTGCATGAGGGGGGGGGGGGGGGGGGGGATAAGTGTGTGTCGCAGGCAGGCTGAAGCTTCAACGGGCAGTCTGGGCTCATATCCTGGCTCAGCTGGGTTCAAATCATCAAAATAGAAATTGCCTTCGACCTAAACAATTACCTTTGCCTGGTTTGTTATGAAAAACCTGTGCACATTGTTCTTCAGAGAACAATCGACAAAATGTGCAGTTAAATCTATTTTGCATTGGATTACAGTGAAAGAGAAGAGGGGAAGGATGTGTGTAGGAAGAATTGGAAGGTGTTTGCAACCATTATGTTGTCCTTACACACTGGTGGTGTTTGCATCGCTATAATATTTTGGGAGAAAATTGCAGTTCAAGGTTTAGGGGTTTGTGCTGAAAGATTCATTAACTTGTACTTCAAATTCCCCAAGTGTCAGCCATTAAAACGGTGGTTGTTTGAAAAGGGCAAAAAGTTACAAGTTTGGAGTGTAGTCGACTTTGCCTGTTGAACACGGTTCTTTGTGTACACCACTCACTATGAATTGAAGGCCAATGAGAACACTTGATTTAAACATTTAATTATGCTATTCATTGACTCCGTTTAGTCTGTCTCACTTTAGCCCTCTCCCTCTCTCGCAGTCTCCCACACCCATACACACACACAAACACCCCCCCCCCCCCCCCACCGTGAGTGGAAGTGTAGCCTCGCAGCGTCACCCTCTCTCCCACCCCGGCACCCTCAGTGCCTGGCTCCTTCTGCTGTGTGACAGAGGCCAAGACACGGAGGGCCTCCCTCAGCACACACACTTGTGAGGAAGTGTGTGTGTGTGTGTGTGCCTCTTCATGTTCACAGCTGTGTGTTTGTGCGTGCTGCGAGGGTCTATGTGTGAGTGTGTGTCTGTGTGTGTCTATTTATGTGTGCGTGTGTGTGTCTTTGTGTGCGTGCGCGAGAGAGTGTCCCCTCCTGGCTCCCACCTTCTGGTCGTGGCTGTAGGCCAGGATCCAGTCCTCCTGCTCGGGGTGGAAGAGCAGGCTGAGGATGTAGAAGCTGAGGCGGTACTTCTGGTAGCTGGCCCCCTCGTCTGAGCTGATGAGCAGGCTGCTCTCAACCTCCGGGTCGGTCAGCAGCATGATCTGAGATGGATAGGGGAGGGAGGGAGGTTGGGGGGAGGTAGAAGGAGGGAATGGGGAGGGAGGGGATGGGGAGGGAGAGACAGGGGAGGGAGGGAGAGGGAGGTAGAAAAGAGCAGATATAAAAATGGAGAGAGGAGAAAGGATTAGAACATGGAGAACAAGACAGAGAGATAAGAAAAGGGGGAGGGGGGGGGGAGGGAAGGAGCCAGAGAGAGATGAGAAGATTCAAGCCCAGATTGAGAGAAGTCAGAGAGCAGACCATAGGAGACGGATGAAAGAGGAGCGGATGAGAGAGATGGAGAGATGAGGAAAAAAACGACATGGGTAGCTGAAGGAAAAGATAGTTGGAGCACGAGGGCTTGTAGATAGAGGGTTAGAGAGAGAGGGGAACAAAGATAGAGGGTTAGAGGGAGAGGGGAACAGAGATAGAGGGTTAGAGGGAGAGGGGAACAGAGATAAAGGGCTGTGCATAGATAGTGAAGGGTTGTGAGGCCCGGGGCATGGTCAGACACAGAAACACACATTTCAAACCTTGGCTCATACAGTAAGCCACATATGGGAATATGTGAACATCCCACATGTACACAACACAATCGAGCTGAAACTTAAACCATCTCTCACGTGAATGTGTAGCCTTAATTATGTTTTTTTGGAAAAAATAATTTATGGGGGGATCATGGACAGTACATATGCATCAGTGTAACTCATTTAGGGGCCTGGATCGGAGCGCTTCATCTCTGCTCACTGTTATCACACCATCATTAGACATCTCAATTATTAATTTGGGTTTCACTGCGCTTGGTGTTATCATGATCACAGCTGTACAGGCAAGTTTTGATGTGTGTGCGCGTCTGGGTGGGGGTGCGTGTGGTGTGTGTGTGTGTGTGTGTGTTTGTGTGTTTCTCTCCTCTCCATCCTCCATTGATGTGCAGTCAGGCCTAGAAAGTTCTAATTTCCCACGAGGTGTGTTCTTTTCTTAGAGGGCGGCCATTTTGGTGATTGTGCCAAGTTTGGGGAAGAAAAAAAAAGAATCTAAAGATATAATCGGCTGAAAATATAATTGAATCAGTGGACCCGAACTGTTACAAACCCCTTTCTTACCATCAGATGTGTGTGATTGAAAGTAAATCATTTAGGAGGAGTGTGTGCGCGGCTTAGTGTGTGTGACTGTCGTTAAAGTTTATCACCCGAGACACCCATGTGCCCTCCACATGGTTGTCATGTCCATGTTGTTGTGTATTGTGTATGACATGAATATATAATGTCCAGCACATGTAAATGTATTCCTGGTCGATGTTCAGAGGGCCTGTATCGGTTGTTGTTTTCCAGGAGGTGATGTGTCCCTTGGGTTCAGGCAGGGAAAGCCAGAGCGCACGTATTTCATTGTATTTAACACACGACAGTTGAACTTGAACACACACACCTCCCCAATCAAGATGTCATGAGCCTGGAGATGAGCTGAGCTGCGGGGCTGTGCAGCCTGCTACCAGTGGGGACCTGAGGCGAGTTTCTCTCTCTCTCTCTCTCTCTCTCTCTCTCTCTCTCTCTCTCTCTCTCTCTCTCTCTCTCTCTCTCTCTCTCTCTCTGTCTCTCTCTGTCTCTCTCTCTCTCTCTCTCTCTCTCTCTCTCTCTCTCTCTCTCTCTCTCTCTCTCTCTCTCTCTCTCTCTGACTCTCTCTCTCTGACTCTCTCCCTGACTCCCCCCCTCCCCCTCCCCCTCTCCCTCTCTCTTTCTCTCTCTCTCTCTCTATGCCAAGCCACTGATTACATTAGGCCAGCAAATTGGAATAGATGAGATCAGTAGTGCGGAGGATGACAAAGGTAAGGGACCATATACTGATGCTGCTTGGGGGAGGGAGGGGGAGGGGCTTCGACAGTATGCTGACAGGCGTCCTTCAAACCACATGATCCTGTGGATTGACACGGGCTGGAAGCCGTGCAGTGGTCGAAATATCTCGGAACCCCCTCCCCCAATCCATCTTGATCCGCACCCGTCCGAATTGTAATTGATCACTGGTGACCAAGCAAATCAAGTGCGCCCGATGTAGCCTCCGCTAAAGCGCCCGTCCGAATTCTAATTGATCACTGGTGACCAAGCAAATTAAGCGCGCCCGATGTAGCCTCCGCTAAAGCGCCAAACCTCCACCCCATTAATTAGCGTGCACATCAGTCCTCGTAACAGGAGAGCTGTATTTGTAGGGTGATACACTTACGCTACTGTAAAAAATGGGATTATGGGTATTTCGGCAATTTGCTACCCCTCTGATCCACTGGCTTTTCCAATTGGACGCGTTGGAGCGTGAAAATCAATATGTTCCTGTGTGGCGTGCAAATAATGAGGATTTGGAGATTCCCTGAGCTTTTCAGCGAAAGGGCTGTGCTTCTGATTAGTGCCTGCTTCTGATTAGTTAACCTTGGGCAGAGAGGAGCAAGTCGAGGGGAAGGGTTGGGCGGATGGTGGCATGCAGTACACGATTACGGCAGGGTGGGCAGCCGAGCCTGCACGCGGAGGAGAAATGACAGAGCATCCGGATCAAACCGTTTGAACCCACCCCCCTTGTGTCGTCTGCATCGGTGCGTTTCGGGAATGCGATCGGACTCTAAGCCGCGTTCTTTTGAACCCTTTCCTTTACCAGTTCATGGACGGGGACCTGAATGTGAGGTAACGTTTCGGGCCTCTTCATGGAGCCTGTCTCTTTAGAATTCAGGGAAACTCGTTAAAATTCCCGAGGAACCAAACTGACCCCGAAACTTTCTTTATCTGGTGTGTGTTGGGGAAAAAAACACACTTAAACTATGACATTTGGTTAAGTTCTCAGCTTTGCACTGTCCCTGTGCAATTCTGGGAGGAAGATTGGAGCATGCTGAGCATGACTATCTCTGCGTGTGCACTTGTGTGTGTGTGTGTGTCCTGTACGTGTGTGTTTCTGCACTTTCGTGAGCGCATGCGTGCGTGTCCCTGTAGGCATCCTAGAGTGTCTGAGTGTGTTCGAGCGTCTGTGTGTGTGTGTGTGTGTGTGTGTGCGCGTGTGTTCGTCTAAATTATGAGGCCAAAGAGGTTCAAAATGACAAAGGTTAATGAAGCGTTTGGGCAGACTGGAGGACGTGTCTGAGATGTGTGGAATACTTGAGCCATCTCCGCAGCAGCAGTAAATACCCACTCATAGAATATTAATGAAATTAGACCCAGATTTTCAACTTCAACTCAGTCCCAGTAATTGGTTCCTACTGCTCTTGTGTAAATCTCAGTCCAACACGTTGGTCTATCCCAATGATATATATATATACTCTTTTTAGCTCTAAGGGGGGGGATATCTAATGGCTACGTTTTAAAAAGGACATTTGTGAAGAGTAACATGGAGAATGATTTGAAACAGCCGTTCCCTAAGTTAGGAGCACTTTGGGACACTAGGCCCATACGTTCAACTGTCAAACAGGCAATTGGAGCTGATTGCTTCCTGTTTACTGATGGTATCCTGATGGCACAAATCGTGACCAGTCAGTGAACTCAACCCCCAACATCGAGGCTTTGTCCTCAATGCTGAACTGGTGAAAGTCAACTGCCATCTAGTGGCTGGAGACAGTCGTACACAAAATGACAATAATTGCTGGTTGGTAAAAAGAGGAGAAAAAGTGACCCGTGCCAAGATGTTTCAAGGTCCTTCATGGTGTACATGTGGTCTCTGTGCATCAGCCTGTTTTATTTTGCTGATTAATTCTTTGAAAAGACTAACAGCAGAGGGAAAGTAGGGAAGAAAGTGCCTTGAACTTGGATGAACTTTGCGGCTTATTGAGTTTTACAGTCGTGCCAACTTGCATGGAAAGCATTCTAGTCGCCGAGTTCAAAAGCTACAACCATATACACAGTATATAGAGCCAGTATGTCTTTGAGTGTGCGTGTGTGTTAACGGACAGAGAGGGAGAGGGTGGGTGTGTGGCTTATTCAGTCTCTAAAAGGTTTCCAGTCAAATCTACAATGTTTGGATATTCTGCCAGCTACTGCCCCTAGAATCTAAGTTTCTATTGGATGGGATTGAAACCCATACAATTCCCACAGTCGAATATCTAGAAAAAAAACAGCGTCTTTGTGGATGTCTTTGATGCCTTTGAATCACTATTGTGAGATCCCACATCTACACTGACTAA
This sequence comes from Hypomesus nipponensis, assembly GCF_054491055.1. Classification (NCBI taxonomy): domain Eukaryota; kingdom Metazoa; phylum Chordata; class Actinopteri; order Osmeriformes; family Osmeridae; genus Hypomesus; species Hypomesus nipponensis. The sequence goes on along the minus strand of NC_140381.1, from coordinate 4,850,698 downwards.
AACCTTTTGAGGAAGTGAGATTCAATATTTTTTTGAAATCCTTTGAGTCTTGAGAGAGGGAGGGAGAGAGACGAGAAAAAAAATATAGGGAAAAATCATTTTGACTAATAATAAAGCATTTTCCCCATCTGAGAATGAGAAAATCCAATGAACACATGATCTTCATGTGTGTGTGTGTGTGTGAAATACCAAGACCTTAACACCACCTGACTTTGGGCTTTCTTGATGATTGTTCCCTTTCAGCAGCCTCCATGTCTGTTTAAGGTCAAGGCAGGGGAATGGTGAGGGACAGGGAAGGGCTAACTATCGGGTCCTGGTCGGCGGGGGAGACGGGAGGGGGGAGGGGGGCAGCCTAATTGAAGCTGCGAGCAAAAGGGCAGTCACGTAGAGGACCGCGGCTTGTCTGGTCTTGTCTGAGCAAAATTGAAGTCTTCATAATACACGTCAAATGGACAGTACAGCCTCAAGCTCTCGCGAGGGGGGGGAGGGGGGTGGAGGAGGGGGGGAGAGAGGGAGAGAGAGAAGAACAGACAGGGGCGCGGGTCGGATGAAACCCACAATGAAATGTGTGCAGTTTGTGCTGTTGAGATCACAACTCCAGAGGGGAACCCACCCGAGGACGACCAACTCATTAGTTTGGTTTCCCCCGGCGACAACCATTTGATCATTTCCCTCAGCTCGTCACCTGTGTACAAGTCATGGAAGCTCTCGTCGAGGTTACCTTATGATCCTGCTCTGCCCCTCCCTGCCCAACATAGGCAGTGGGACCGTGTGCCGTTAGCTCGTTTGAACTCCAGTTATTAAAGACAAGCACCGTCTCTTGATCCTGGGAATTTTGACGTCAGAGGTAATTGACTCGCTCGTGACATTCCGCTCTCAACCTCCGAGACCCCCGTGAAACTTCATAAACTGGAACGTTCCGGAATCACGTCAGTGTTAATTGAGCCGTTTCCATGCCGGCCCCTTGGCACCAAAACAGGAAGTTGATGAATAAATAAGAAACACACGTGGTATGGCAGCGCTTGTGTACTGAGTGTCTAGCTTCATCTCATTAATTGTGCCAAACTTGGCAAGGGGCCGTGTTTTAGAGAGATATTAGAAGGGTTGGTGTTCTCCACCAATTTTCATTTGACAAAAAAAAATCAATCTTCCTTCTATGCCTGGCTGTCATGTCAGTCATCAATTAATGATGTGATTATTCAAAAATGTAAACAAAAAAGATGCTTCCGTTTCTCAGTGGTCTGAACCGTCAAGTCTAATAAAATGTTATTTGGGCACTTTTTTTTTTTTTTTTTTTTTTGCAAGCCATTCCACAGAGGTCTTCAGAAATGCCCACAGAACTGCACCAAAACTGAACTAAAACCCCCAAAGGGAAACTCGGAGAGGAACAAGGGAAGAAACCTTAGAGGGAGCACTTGATCGAGATCCCCTCCTCCACAGACGAATGGTGATACAGAGAGGTGCAGCATGGGCTGATGACATTCATGAACTTATCTGACGACAAAAGCTGTGAGATATTGCGGATGTATCCCAGCACTGATCCATCACCCTCTCTTCTACATCTCAGTCTTTGCCATCCCCTCCTTTCCTCCTATCTTTTCCCTTTCTTCATGATGCACTCATCTTGTCTGTCCCTCTCTCCATCTTTTCTCCCTCCCTCCCTCCCTCCCTCCCTCCCTCCCTCCCTCCCTCCCTCCCTCCCTCCCTCCCTCCCTCCCTCCCTCCCTCCCTCCCTCCCTCCCTCCCTCCCCCCTCTTCCCCATGGTGCGCCTGCCTCTCCACTCATGGTAACCATTTGGAGATTCTGCCTTGGGGCTGACAGATGTTCTGTTAATTTTTTTACTTTAGTTTTCCCCCCCTCCATCCTTTCACCAGTGACGTTGTACACTTCTATCCCATATTACCAGCACATTCACATGCAGTACACTGCAGAGCACAGCACCACTGATTCACTGTGACTCGAATCGCCCGCACTGGCCATTTAACAGAACTGGTGGATGAGAGAGGAAGAAAGAGGGAGGGGGAAGAAGGAAGAGAGAGGGAGAGAGAAAGTGAGAGGGAGACAGCGAACAAAAGGATGGGGAAAAGGAGAGTGATGGAGAAGAAGAAAATGTGTCTGCATGAGAGAGACAGAAAGAGAGACAGAAAGAGAGACAGAAAGAGAGACAGAAAGAGAGACAGAGAGACAGAAAGAGAGAGAGAGAGAGAAAGAGGGAAAGAGAGAGACAGAAAGAGAGAGAGAAAGAGAGACAGAAAGAGAGAGAGACAGAAAGGGAGAGAGACAGAAAGAGAGAGGGAAAGGGAGAGAGACAGAAAGAGGGAAAGAGAGACAGAAAGAGGGAAAGAGAGACAGAAACAGAAAGAGGGAAAGAGAGAGACAGAAAGAGGGAAAGAGAGAGAGACAGAAAGAGAGAGAGACAGAAAGAGAGAGAGACAGAAAGAGAGAGAGACAGAAAGAGAGAGAGACAGAAAGAGAGAGAGACAGAAAGAGAGAGAGACAGAGAGAAAGAGGGGAAAGAGAGAGACAGAGAGAAAGAGGGGAAAGTTAGTGTATGACCTCTTCCTGGGCTTGGTTGTATCTCATGGAGACGTGAAACAGGAGGACAGCCAGGTAAATTACATGGTGCTACGGCAACCTTTTCCCTGGTGCTCCCTTGGGTGAACAGATGAATCCTGCATTAGCATGCTGAAGCAACCTTCTAGCTGGCACTGAGCTATGTAAGTGCTGTCAATCACACTGCGCTAGCATGCTCTCCAGGCCTGTTTGAGCTCCCGGTGAGACAGTGTGGACCTTTTCTTTTCAGATATAATATAATATAATACAAATATAGCGACACAATAAGTCTGGGGCCTGGCAAAAAAAAATCAAATTTCCAACGGCAGCCCATGGAAAACTGCCTATTTTGTGTTGTCTATATCTGTGTATGCTCTAATGTCGAGTAATTGAACTGTTATCTAAAAGCTCCCAGTTGATTTTCTCATGTCTGCTACTCTGAGCCAGTGCACAGAGTCTCTGGCAGGATTCAATAGGATTGTGTTCAACACTTAGGAGGACAGCTAGAGGACATTACAAAACAAATATCATCTGCACTTTCGTGTGCGCTTGTTCCAAAAGACAGCCAATGAATGGAAGTCTTGAAACTCCAAAATGGGGGGAGTAATCTCAAAAGGGAGAATTGTATGCCACCCACATGCCGGTTCAGAGTAACCTTACAAGGTCAAAACAGTTCATTCCAGACACAATGAACAAACACACAGATACACTCTGTGCACACTTTTTCCTCTAAAACCCATAGCATTTTTTGTCAATGCATTTATTTTTTTAATTATCACTTCAGATATCAACAAGCAAGGTTCTCCTTGAATCATACCATCACTCCCTCGCCCCTGAAATTCCTCCCACAATACTAAACATTGAAAAAAGACAAGGTACAAAACACATTTGATATTTCACAATATTGACTCATAATAAATTGTGATGAAATGAAATTATTTCTCAGATGATTCTATCCCAAGAAACATTCAGGAGGGGAATTAAACCTCCCACCCCCCCACCCTCCCTCCCTCCCTCCCTCCCACTTCTCTCTCCTATCACCCTTTTCCTACTCACACACGGACAGCATCTCCTAGACTCTCCCTTTTTCTCGCTTTTCCCCGTCCATGACTCCCTCCCTCCCCCTGTGTGCCCTCCAGCCTTACAGAGGAGTGATTTACTCCAGCCGTGTAAAGACAGGAGCTTTTGTCTGCCACCCGTAGTCCTGGCACTGAGTCATGCCAGGGGAGACGGAATGTGGAATACTTCACCCACATAGCTGTTTACGTGTCTAATAAGTGTGTGTGTGTGTGCGTGTGCATGTGCAGGAGGTTTTAACAACCTAGCAAGCTGTTTACGAGTCGATTCCGTGCTCTCTTTGGTGTGTGTACCAGTTTTGATTTCCCTTTTTCTAGTCACACCGTGTACTGTTACCCACGGTGCTATCCACCGTGAGAGGGAGAGAAGGAGAGGGAGAGGGGCACCACCGACACTTGCTCGTTAGGAGGCGAAAATGACATTCTTTTGTGTTCTCTCAGACAGTCTGGATCTTCATGTAGCATGCAGTCAAGGTCCCAAACAATGGATGATAACCTTCTCACGACGGGAAAGACAACAAGGGGTGGCTAGCCACCCTAGCAACCTGATCGCTCTCCCCGTACCTCACCCAGTCCTCTTGTTGGTTTGTCAAGAATTTATTCTGGTGTAGACGGTATCTATTTTCAGTCAGACATTATCTCTCTTCAAGAGGGATGGAGAAATGGATGTAGTGTGTGTGTGTGTGTGTGTGGGGGGGGGGGGTACTTCATCTTCGTTATTAAACCATAATTAACTACAAGAAAATGACCCTTTCTGATTACAGTCATGTTCAAGTGATAGATATTAGGAAGGGTAGGAGGGCTTGGATGATTGGGGATCGGGGGGGGGGGGGCAGGGGGTTCAAAGAAAGAGGACAGAGACTAATGGTCTCAACTGTCAAGATGGCCTCCGCTGGGGGTGTGAGGGGGGGGGCGGTGGTGGTGGAGTGCAGGAATGGTCGTAAATATGACCTCCCTTGTACGTCTTTGATTAAAACACTAGAATTTATTAAAGCCACTCTCCTCCTGCCCCCCTCGTCTAGTCTATAATTCATTAGTTCCTGAGAAAGAAAGAGAGAAACCATAGCCAAGTTATTAATATTAAATCTGGGAGAGTATTTTCTTTGAGCACACTTAACTCTCTGGGAGAGGAATCACATTTATTTTAATGGATGCCTCTGATATCAGAGAGAGAGAGAGAGAGAGAGAGAGAGAGAGAGAGAGAGATAGAGAGAGAGAGAGAGAGAGAGAGACCCCCCCATACTGAGCCAGATATAGGAACGCCCCAAAACAACACATCCATTAGAGAGCTCTAAAAGCACATTACCTTGCGCTTGTTGTTGGGGCTGACGTACAAGTAGTGGAGTATGGTCTTCGCCCCGACTTTCTCGTTCAGCTTCTGGTAAGTGGTTCCGTAGTCGGTTGACCTGAAATTTTAATCAGAGATGTTGATGAAGACTCGACAAATTACTTGTTGCAATTAAATATTCCCCTGAGAATTTCGGAGGAGAGAGGGGGGAAAGAGCATGCATGCAATTAAGGCCTCCTTCTTGCATGCTTAGGACACCATCTGCGTCACACTCGGAATACAAGGGCCAAGTAACCAGTTCGTTCTAATTCGATATCAATTTGGATTGTAGACATTTGCATCGTTGCCGTTTAGGTGTGCTCGATTGTTAAGTTATCTGAGCGACGGTACAAAACAACGTTCCAGCAGGCAGCCTGTTTTTCCTTCCCTCGTCAAGTGTTTCTGACAGGAGAAGGAACGTTCTGACACCTGCTGACTTAAACAGGTAGAGCGCTCATGTGCACAGCCCCCCCCCCCCAAAAAAAAGTCACATTGCCATTTTACCCTTCTGGCAGTTTGACAGAAACACTGAAGCCCCGTAGGTGACACATTGTGAACTTAAGATTTGCGCCCTGTGGAAGCCTTGACGGCGTAAACACCCTGGTGAATATAACAGCCAGAGACATCTCCAACTGCGAGACACGACAGACTGCGCCTCATCACGACAAAACGACGTCACCCCACAACAGAGATGTTATTATGCTGTTTGGTGTTTGTTTTTGTTTTTTTCAAATGTCAGTCTCCAACAGAGACTTAACTGTTAGCTGTTTAACAATTTGATTTGCACGGGCTTATGAAAAAGCAGCAATTTCCAAGAGACAGTTGAAACAGACCTGCCAGCTTGTTGAGGTGAACCCTGAGGGAGTCAGATGGCTGAACGGTGAGGGAATCGGGCTAGTAATCTGAAAGTTGCCAGATCGTTTCCCGGCCGTGCCGAATGACGTTGTGTCCTTGGGTAAGGCACTTCACCCTCGGGGGGAATGCCCCTGTACTTACTATACTTACTGTAAGTCACTCTGGATAAGAGCGTCTGCTAAATGACTAAATGTAAATGTAACCCTGCGATATTTAAAGCGAGGCCAAAGTTTTAATGTAACATTTGTGTTCTCTGGGGCCTGGCTTTCCAAAACGTCTCTAAAGTATGAACAACAACATGTCAACTGCCAGGTCCGATTCCTTTCCAGACGAAGCGAGAGTCAATCAAGGATTCTGGTTTCATGTTCAGGCTTAGGAAAGAGACGAGCAAAGCGGGGGAGGGGGGGGGGGGCAACTTCAAAAAGATGCATGGCATCCGAGTACAATGCTCGTTGTCACTTCAAACTCAGCAACTGCTGACATCATCGGATGTTTACTCCACACTCCAGTCAAATACCGACTTTGGAACCTAAGCTTAAAATTGAAGCATTAGGATATATGTAGAAGTTGGTGTGCTTTCATCACTTTCTTCAATTTTCTTCTGACAAACACGTAGAAAAGGAACCCTGGAGGGGGGGCGGGGGGGGGGGGGGTCTGAGTTTGTTCTTCCTCCATCAGATTTATGATGGGCCGGTTTCCGTGGCAATGAAATAGGCCACCGCCCCGGTGAGAGCCCCTGAATCACCGCGGTAACATTCATCAAAGGCGCAACCATCGACATGTTGAACCACGGGACAATGACATCATAGGGATATTGATCTGCTCCTCAGAGCTCCCATCATCGGCCAGCCTGATTTAAGATCCCATGAGTTACTTTTACTGTTACAGCGACTCTCGACATGGACCAATAAAAACGGGGCCCTCGTCTGACGATCTGGGGGGGGGGGGGGGTGGTGGAAAGGAAAGTTACAGTAAGAGGAAAATGATGGGTTCTCAAGGACGAGGATCCTGAGCGACAGCTTCTCGTCTTGTTTCATCACTCTGAGTGGATCTGAAGGGCCTGGACACATGAGGGGGTTGGTGAAAAACACGGCTGAGTTTATGTGTGTGTGTGTGTGTGTGTGTGTGTGTTTAAAACGGGCCTCCATGCCTCTGTGGCCCCCAGGCGAGCCAAACTCCCGGGGCTGTTCATGTGTTGGACTGAACACGCCTGAGTTAATGAAACATTAGACAAGGACCCATTTCCCACCTACCACTGTCAAAAACTTCTGCTTCAATTTCAAGAAGACCATTTATTAATTTTTACATTATTCAGCTGTGAATTTGATAATGTCCATGATCAGATATTACGATTCAGGGCTGAGAGAGAGAGAGAGCGCGACAGGCCGAGAGAGAGAGAGTGAGCGAGCGAGAGAGCGTGTGAGAGACAAAGTCAATGGTAATTACTCCCACACAAATAATCATCATCTTTTATAATCCTTGATATATACTGTACTTACACTACTCTAAGACAGAGGGCGCTACTGTCAGGGCATTGACTAAAGAAGGGGCGGGGCCTCTGAGCCGCTAGACGTGAGGCCGCTAATGGCCTTAACAAGGCGTAAACGTCAACAAGAGGCGTTTGGATTGGGAGAATGCAGAGGCAGTTGTGCTGCGTATTCCACATGAATTTATGGAAGCCCCCCCCTCGATCTCTTGATAGTATGTCTCTTGCCCGTCTGCCTTCTCTTCTTAAAAACAAGAGCTAGCTCTCCCCTAAGCCCTCGTATGAGGTTTGACGGAGGACCTTTCATTCTTACTTCGAGCCAACACTCCGACACGGAGCATCTCCTCGCTCTCCCATTCGGTTTCCCTCCCTCCCTCCTCTCTCTCTCCTCTCTCTCTCTCTCTCTCTCTCTCTCTCTCTTAAACTCTCCCAATCTCCTTCTTTCTCTCTCAGACACTAAAACTCCCATTCCCTCTCTCCATCTGCTTAGACGTCTCCCTCTGTCTCTCCATCATCCGCGCGATTTTTTTCAGCATCAGGTTTTTTTTTTTACACACTATCCCGTTTCCTGTGAGACGAGTGAACAGTCAATGTGATCTGCACCATTAGGAGTCTAATGTGGTATCAGTGTAGTTGACGGCAAATAATCCCAGCTTCGGCGCTAAAGCCATAGTAGGACGGTACATTTCCCACAACTAGGGCTTTAAACGTCCCTTTGTTTGCCTTGCTATGGGAATAGGGTGAGGCGGCAAAGCTTGTGAGACGCTTTGACAGGTCAGAGGGCATTTCCTGCGTGTCACCGTGGCGACGTAGAGGCAACACCGGTCTGGTAGGCCCACTGTTCCGAGCGACGCTTCTAGGTTGAGAACTCAGGTGAGATCGTTTGTCCTGAGTCCAGCAATGTATGGAACCAATGGACACGTTCACAATGTCGCTGTGTTCGGCGAAATGCCGTAAAATGAAACTGAAGTGAGAGACGCCGCAGAACAGAAACCAGTAGAGTCTCAGTGGAAAAAAAACAAATACTGGCATCATATTGTATCCCTATATTTATTTATCCCTCATTTATGTGGCATAAATGAAGGATTCTGAATATGCGACATATTCTATATGGTCTTGTCAGTTTGTTGGTATTGTCAACAACAAGGTCGAACATATTATTGCTTCAGGGTGAACATATGTGTAGAGTTAGAAATGCACTCAGTATACCTAGAATTACAGAATGTCGTCAAATGGTACAGTACATTATCACACATTTTTGCTTATTTGATACACGTACACACGCCAATAATGTAAGTGTGTTTGTGGGTGTTGTGTGTTTGTGTGTGGGTGTTGTGTGTAGGTGGGTGTGGGTGTTGTGTGTGTATGTAATAACATGATACTCAGGGGCCTCTTGAGTGTCATCTGTTGAGCTGGGATGTGTGTGTTCAAGGTTGTTTAAAAGCAAGGTTGTTTCAATTAAACCGAAGAGATGCATTCACAGTCGATGAATCACCAAGTCATATTCAAAACACCCTGTACTTCACATACATTAAAACAAACGTATGAACACAGATGTTTCAGCAAAAGGAGAGATGCAAGAGGTTGGAATACTCAAGGACATTTAGGTTTTTGGTGAAATAAAGAGAGGAGGGCGAACGAGCTTACCTCCACAGGGAGCTCTCTGTGACACTGTTGAGGTTGAAGTCAAACAACTTGGTCAGCATCAGAATAACCTGCAAGACACCCAAACAAACAATATTTTAAAACACCAAAGATCGTATGATGATCATATTTCTACCAAACGTTGAAAAAATAAGTTATAAAAAAATTAATTTGATAATTAAGTTGCAAGATGTACTGATATATAGAGCTGGTTCTAAATATCCATGCAAATATCCACCAGCTCCTGTTGGTTGTATAGGGGGGTTAAAAGAACACATTGAAAATGGATAATTACAGTGAAGTGCTGTGGATGATTCCTCTTATCAGTTATCCCCTATGCAGTCACCCTCCTTCCCATGCTCTGACATTCACATGCTTTTATAATCCACATGAGAACACATCCTTTCCATTGTAAAGGAACGGATGTCACTAGAAGTTCCCGTGGGCCACGTGAACCTTGTTGATCTCGTGACAAGCGACTCCCCTCATACCTGACGAGGAATCTAAAATCACAGAAACCCTTTTTTGTTGTTGGTTTCTTCCTTTTCCACAGTGGATCCTTGTGTGGTTTGAAGAGTGAACGGCACTGAACCTTTCAGAGCCTCTGAAAGATGCATCAGACTCCCTGTCGTGTGGGACTCTAATTATCGCAAACTCATTACTAAATCATCACTTATTCGATCTAAATACCGAATAGTAAATATGCCGTGTGCGGTTGCACCCTTAAGGTGGATGGGATCTGGGAGAGAACTGGGTCAACTGGAGCCTTTGGGGAGGAATAGGAAGACAGCAAGGGGGAGAAACATCACAATCTGCGCGGAGTGGAATAGATCTACATGAGCACGGCATCTTTCCATCTATTGACTTTGTGACTACAGATGTATTTCAAAAGCACCGAACCCTGTGTTGTGTTCTCAGCCGTTCTCTCTGTGGAGACGCTGAGGGAGGAGGGATCACGGTGAAGAAGCCCGGCTGGTTTGCTTCGAGGACCGGAGGTCGTCTCGCTCTGCCGTCGGTCGAACGGCATACTGTAGTAGGCCTACAGTTGTTGTATTGTATTGTATTGGGGGGGGGCTTGAGTTCTCTGGTTTGTGCGAGTTGCGTGTGTGTTGCGTGGTGTTGAGTGGAATTGCCAAGGGGGGAGAAAAGGAGTTGGTCCGTGGCTTTGAAAGTTCTGTGATGATTCCAGTGCATTCTGGGCAAGTTTGTGTGAGTGCGGAGCAGAGGTCATCTTGCTGGGGCGGGCGAGAAGAGCAAACACGCCCAGCGGAGCTTGTCTCCTGCTAGCAAACTGACCACCATAGCAGATGACCTTAGCAACAAGTCAAGTTTAGCAGCTGCTGCTGCTGTTGTTGTTGTTGAGCATTCCCCAAATAGGTAACCTAGGTAGTCCCCAAAATCTCCACCTCTAGAAAACTTTCCAAAGCAAACTTCACCTCACAGCTTCCTTGTGCTTAGAACATAAAAAAACAAAACAAGAACAGAGTGTGCAGTAACAGTCATCGAAACAACACGATCCTATGTCATTTATATGTGCCGTCTAGCAGACAAGCTCCGCGCGGAGACTCGGTGGATCTCCAACTGTTCTGCCGCGTCGAGATACCGTCGTTAGTCTACCGGCGACTGTACAACTTCCTGTGACTTTGTGAAACAGTTCTGCCAGCATGGGGTTCCTCCAAGCACAGCCACAACAGATGCACCTTGGGCAGCCGGAACTGCATTGGCATCCTGTGATCGCGCTTATTAAATATGCGCTAACATCTGCGCCCTCGCGAAACAAGCGTCCCCTCTCCCCCCCCTCCCCCCCAAACGAGGGACGCTGCATTCGTCCGACCTGGCTGGGGTGAGGTGACGGGTGGGGTAAAACGACAGGAAAAAAAGAGTGAAAGGCAACAACGCCAAGAGTCTTTGAATTAACGGCGGTTGAGGAGGAAATGTCGAGGTGCTCGTGTGTTAGCTCTTCGTGGAGGAGAGAATTAGCCTGGGGAATGAATAACCTTAAATTTCCAGACTAGACCTATGCATGCTAATGACTGACCGAGTCCATTTAGCCAGCCAGCTGGAGGGTGAATTCACACTCGCCCCAGCTACAGCTTTGATTCTCTCTCTCTCTCTCTCTCTCTCTCTCTCTCTCTCTCTCTCTCTCTCTCTCTCTCTCTCTCTCTCTCTCTCTCTCTCTCTCTCTGTCTCTCTCTCTGTCTCTCTCTCTGTCTCTCTCTCTGTCTCTCTCTCTCTCTGTCTCTCTCTCTCTCTGTCTCTGTCTCTCTCTCTCTCTCTCTCTGTCTCTCTCTCTGTCTCTCTCTCTCTCTCTCTCTCTGTCTCTGTCTCTCTCTGTCTCTGTCTCTCTCTCTCTCTCTCTCTCTCTCTCGTCTCTCTACCCCTCCCTTTCTTGCTCATGTTTTTTTCCCCCTCTCAATCCATCCACATCTCTCTTTTTCTTCCTTCTTATTTCACTCTCTGCCTTCCCCCCTGTCTGTCTATTTCTCTGACTCCCTCACATCTCAACTGTTTTTAGAGCAAGCCCAGGGGTGTGTGTGAGTGTATGGGTGTGTGGAGGCATACCCTTACATCTAATAAGCCTGACTGTGTTGTCAAGGCTGCAAGCACCTGCCTCTGCACATGCATACTGTATGTGTGTGTGTGGGTACACGTCTGTGTGTGTATCTGCGTGCGTGTGTGTGTGTGTGTCTAGGACACGTATCACATGTTCAGGTGAGAGAATGTGCCTGGCTCCAGACTCCTGGACAAAGTCCTCTAAAAGGGGCACGACGCGAGCGGCTAGCGGTTAGCTAACGGAGCGCTGCGCTTGGCTCCGTCAGCTGAAGGGCAGCGTGCATACGGGCCCTTCTGTCCGCCCCATATGGAGACTAACGTGGGTGGGCATCAGCGAGCGGCCGTGTCAGATGGTCCCCCACTGGAAACCACATATGCTCCTTTGTCGACAGTGCCAATTAGGCCCGTGGGTTCTTCCTACTGTAAATATGACCTCCGTGGATGTTCCGACCTGGAGGGCTTGGAGGACAGCCTTTAACTGGTGCGGACTGGGCGCCTAGGAATGTATGTGGGGAGAGTCGAAGGGGGTGGGTGGGGGGCGGAGTACAGTACGAATGATTTCTTCTTGGCGTGTGGTGTTTATAAGGGACGATAGTGAAAGATTTGTTCTGGTAAAAAGGTACCGAGGCCCTAAAGGGACAGGGAAAAAAATCTGGTGCGCACGAGAACATTTCTGGTGAAGACGAGAACGTTTCTGGTGCGCACAAAATGGTATCTCAACTCAGGGTATTGCTGGCACAGTTGTAGGCAGCAGCAACGTGTTGCAACTCGCACAGTTTTTATTGGTGATCCACCGGCCACCAAATAATGTGGTTTTCGAGCCTCCACCTCAAGTGTCTGAGAAGATACTTTCTCGTGCGCACCAGAATGTATTTTTATTTTTCATGTCCCTTTAGGGGCTCCGTAAATAGGTAACAATCAGCTCCAGGGAACATTCTGAAGGGGTGTGATTAAAGTTTGAGATGAGATAAATGGCCCTTTCTTAAAATAAGTTAAACGTGTGAGTTCCGAGAACACAGAAAGTTATATATATTTTTATTGTTGTTATTATTATTATCTTGAGACAGTAATAGATTTTAGGAGGTGTTAGCAGTGCAAAAGAAAGAGGGAGTCAGATGGCTGAGTGATTAGGGAATCGGGCTAGTAATCAGAAGGTTACCAGTTCGATTCCTGGCCGTGCCAAATTAAGTTGTGTCCTTGGGCGAGGCACTTCACCCTACTTGCCTCGGGGGAATGTCCCTGTACTTACTGTAAGTTGCTATGGATAAGAGCGTTTGCTAAAATGACTAAATGTAAATGTAAAGAACCGGAGTAAGGCTTCCAAAAGAGTAATCAGTGGGAACTGTGCCTCTGCAACGCTTCAAGTGCTTAACATATTTCACACAATTGTGCTTTTTTGTTACCACCCCAATGCCTTTGCTGCTAGCACATTTCGTCTTCCCTGATGTTTGATGATTGTCCTTGGTGGTGGGGGGTGGGTTTCATTCAGCATCCAAAATCCCCCAACATGCATATACAAATAAAAATTACTATTTCCTACAGGCACGGGGAGCCGGAAAATGTAAATCAATATGAAACTCGACAGCAGCTGCATCCTAGCAAAGTCTCTTCTCAGTGTTTCACGCTACGCTAATATACTTTGGGGCATTACAAACAATTTGTTTTTCTTAGATTATTTTTTTTGTACTCAACAGTTATCATAATAGACTATTCTTTCCCATAAATTTAGTCCCAATAGTTATTGTAAAAGTTTAAGCTTTGGACAGCATATTTGTATTGGTTTTGCATACAATCATTACTGTGAATACTGGAGGAACACTGTGTGGGTTATGCTTTAAGAATGACTTTAAAGGGATTTATGTAGCTGTGATCCATGATGTTCGTTTCAGATATTCTTGTGTGATGCGTTACCGCGCACTCTCCTGGTTGATGTCAAAATCTGGGACTGTTCAACTCCTGGTGGTTCAGGGAGGCATTCCCTGCTGTCTGTTGGTTAGCATGGCTTACTTTGGAAAACACACACCAATCACTCACTCTTAAAGATATGGAGTCTGACTGCATATCAAAGATTCTCTGATTTCTAAAACACCTGGTATCATCTTCAGTCTAAAGTGATGGAATCTTGTCATAAGTAATGTGTCACTGAGGGAATATGAATATAATACGAAATATGCTTGAAATATACTGCTCAAAAATAAGTAGAGAAATGTTCGGGCAGCGGGGACAGAAGAAGAACAAGGAGTGGCTACATTTCAGAGCCTTTAATATCCACAGCCCTTATTACACCAGTTATATTTAGTCTGTCTTCTTAATTATTTGTGGCGGATCCGGTGAAAAGCAGAAGATTCCGGTCAAACAGTATCATCTCTAAAACAGCGTGTGCATGTGGCCTGCGCGGTCTCCGTCGATGCTAATCAGATGCTTAGCAGTACTCACTCTCCAGATTGTGTTTATCTGTAATGGGGCCTACACGTATATGCAACAAACAAAAAACTCATGAAAAGGAAACAGGCTGAAACAAGGAATCCTGATGAGAAGGGATTTAGAAAATCCTAATGGCCACTGTACTGTGTTGTAGAAGTGGTACTGTGGCGGTGGTTTGACTGTCCCACATGTGGCATCACCGGGTGCCTCGATCTTCCTTCAAACCCCAGCACGGGGCTTCAGAACTGCTCGGCTTCTGACTTAATATCAGCTCCACATTCTACTCAGTGATATACACACTGCCATGAATTATGGATAAGAGTGAGCTATTGTTTCAGCGTGTGTGCCCGGGCCCGCACCCGCGCGAGTGCATCGACATTTGTGTGTTCTGAATCTTAGTGTCTGCATGTGTGTTTTGTCTGCGTGTACAAGCAAATGTGTCTGAGTAGGTGTGTGTGTGTGTGTGTGTGTGTGTATTTGTGAGTGTTTGCATACTGAAGAGGGTTTGGAATTAAATTTGTGTCTGAAAACTGTTTATTCGGGGTAATAAATCACTGTTTAGTACTTTGCCATGAGGACAGATAACACTTGACATGATATTCACAGACATTCTCTGTAGATAAAGGTGTACGCGTCATCCCATGTGCCCAAAGGTGCTTGACCAGAATGAAAAGCTAAGCAATTCAGCCTCACTTCCAAAGTAGCTTACCCCCACTACCTTATAAACACAGTAACTTTGTCGTGCATTCGGAGATAACATGCAGAGTCACACACCAGATGAAAGGAATAGACCTAAGTCATTGTAAACCGAATCACCTGATTCTCTCTTGATGATAAATACATGAAACTATAATTTGTATAAATACCTGACACACGACCAACAGAAGGATCATGTTAATCAAAGTCTTATTAATCCCCTGTGCGGTCATATCACACGTGAGCACAGCTCAGCGGGTGTCGCCGGAGTCGCAGACGGATGGATTGTGATGAAAAAGAAAAGAAACGGCAAAGACCCAGTCCCGTTGCGGATGAATTATTGTAATTGACGCCGTCAGAAGTACCATCGGTTCACTAATGGGATAATAACACCATAGAAGAACATACCACAGCCGAGGCAAGCCAGGGTAATTTGTTCACTTTATGAAAGGGAATTAGAGGAGTCATTGATTTTGTTTAATTTCCTATCTGGTTTGCATGGGCTTCGGGGTGAGGGCAGTTGTAGCCCACGGCAAGACCAAATTCCTTTATTTTTTTATTTTTTTTATTAAGTTTCCTCTGCTTTTGCAGACAGGCAGAGCGATCTGATGGTGGGTAGCTAACAAGCTCTTATCCTCTCCATCAATTGCTTTGTTTCCATTATTTAGAATCAAAGCCTCTTGATTCCCTCCCATTTGCATGTGATTAGAGGTGATTATCTTAGGTGTCTCACAGAAGTCGAAACATCAACATTTCCCCGGGAACAATCTGGCCCCCCACGGCTAAACCTCAATCACGAGCGGCGACGCTGGAGCGCGGACACCGGCCCATGCTCGTCCCTCCGTCTCGGATCATCAGTCGGAATCGCGTGAGGGCGTTTCAACAAACGGCGACTTCATTTATGTACTTGATTTGCTCTGAAAACATTTCAGAAGATCCGAGGAGGAGGAAAAAGCGTGGCGAGTGGGAAAGGGGGCAGGGTTGTTCAGCTGAGAGACAATAAAGCTAATCTGAGCGCAGGACACGCTTCTGACACACTTCTCAAGTAGAGGCTGGTGTTTTGATGCGGTGGTTAAAGAGAGGCAGTTACACGACAACGAGAATTGCAATCAACGCGGGTCCTGACCTTGTCTCAACGTCACTGTAATGAGATGATAAAAGGGATCCCGGGGGGGCGGGGGGGGGGGGCAGCCTTTTCTGCATGTACACATACAGACAGCTGTATCAATACACAGGCAACTGGGTGCAAATCAGTAATAGAATTAGGCGACATGCCCTGCAAACAAAACAGACACGGAGGGCAGCGAGGGTGTTCTCAAAGTCACCAAGACGCAGTATCAAACCTGAGAGACACGGTACGTCGTCTGTTGCCCAGAGAAAATGATCCAAAATCATGGGATTTTAATGGGGAAACAACCTCAGCGTTTGTGCAACCAAAGTCACAAAGACGGTAAAACGCTCCGGGTCTAGTGGCCGTCGTGATCCTGGGCCCATGTTGGAGTTCGGCCAATCACAGCGTGGCGTCAGCTGTGACCACGATTTCAACCCGGCCCACCAAGGAAGGCCTTCGTGGCCAGGTAATTGTGCCAGGCTTGGCTGGAGTCTAGTTTAAAGGGGGGGAGGAGGGGGGGTGGGTGGGGTAACGGGCACAGACAGACGGGAAAGCTGGCCGCCACACTTGGGTTATAAGAGCCAGAGAAGGATGAATGGGCGAGGCCATCCAAACCACCAAACGCTGACAGGCACAGACACTTTTTGAGGGAGAGGGAGAGGGAGAGGGAGAGGGAGAGGGAGAGGGAGGGGGAGGGGGAGGGGGAGGGGGAGAGGGAGGGGGAGAGGGAGGGGGAGGGGGAGAGGGAGAGGGAGGAGTCAAATGTATCGCCTCTTTAAGTGTCATCTGGAGAAGCTCATTGGCCTCAACCCTCGGAATCAATTAACGGCGGTAGGGCGCAATCAGAATTATTGATCCGAATGGGCGTCATTACCTCCAGGTTAATGCAGGGGACATGAGTAAACATGATCAATGCCTGTTTCCTCAGGCTCCTCCACAATGCTTTAAATGGCTCGGGCCTTAACTGTAAACCCCTATGAAGTACAATTTATTGGCTTCTCTAGCCTCTGTGATTACATATGGTACATTGTATGGGTTTAGTGCCCTACCCACTATGGGGGTGTTATAAGCTAATAGTTGTTCCAACAGCTCTGGCACTGACCTCTGGGCGTGCGTGGCTGTATATCACGCTGGAGAGAGGCCTCTTTATCGAGTGTTTGTTTAATGTAGAAGGCGGACGCGGGGACCAGGGGGGATCGAAAACCAAACTCCCCATTAAAAAGCTCTAGGAAAATGAGCTGCTGCCATTCAAGGGTGGGGTTCCTATTGGTTTTCAGGGAGGGGGGGCAGGGGGGAGGGGGGGGGGAATATGGGTTTGGGGTTGGGCGGGGTGCGGGGGCAATATTGATTGATTGTTGACCCGTCTCCTGCCGAAGCCCCTTTGCAGTTTTTAATAGCTCTCCTAACACCATCCAATTACTTATGGTGGGATTATTTGGGCTGGAACCTGATGAGCGGTCGCCATTTCAAATTTCAGTCTGGACCACGTCCAAGCTAATGCATAAATTAATAGGCGGGGAGGGAGTTGTTTCATCGGCCGACGAGGCAATGGTATACATGGAAACTCCACCATAAGACAATCGAGGGCTATAAAGCTGGAGGGTTATTGGTAAACTATAAAACCTCCTCTCCCTTATCTGCCAGAGTGTTTACTGCTCATTGTGACTCCTTCCGCTGCAGCTCGAGATCCTCTCACCTCAGTGGAACCAGGAACCGGAGGAGGGTGAGGAGAGGCGAGGTTTCTCTACGGTCAGCTAAAACCGCGGCAGGCGAACGAGTCTTCGGGGGGAGGGGGGGTTGAGGGGACGGGGGCTATACGGGAAGATGAATTAATGACTGACGGACGCATAACTGGCTTTACTTTTTTTTTCTTTTTTTTTCTATTGACTTATCGACGAGGTCTCACGTCGATATGTGTGGGAGGCGAGGGCTGTTGACCTCTCAGTGGCTGGGATGGAAAAAAGGTGCGTTTGACAGGCAGGGCTTTGAGGGTGTAGTGGCTCCCTGAACAAATCCCTGAAGCACTTTTAGTGTTGAGGTTTTAGTTGACATTAACACAGATGTTTCTGGAACAAGTCATCCCACAACTCGTATGTCCCAATTTCTTTTAAGGATAAGAATTGAAGCTACATTAAACAGAACAAAATAGCATGTTTAGATACGACTGCACAATGGGGCAATGTTGTTATGGTGCGCACGATTGTAAATGTGGCCACACTAACATGTTGTGCATGTTACGACTTAAAAATCCCTTCACTCAAACAACCTTCATTTCACCAACTGTGCAAAAAAGTTAACTTTTGCAATCTCACAAGTTACTATTTTCATATGGATCTATGCTAACTGTGAAAGGTTGCTGTCTGGTTTGACAAAATATGCGAGAGAATAAATTGATTTTCTGGCTCTGATGTATCCGAGGTAGGCTAAGCCGCGCACACCACAGAGATGGCATTCAGAAAACGTGTCACGGTTATGCAAATGTAAAGCGGCTTTCTAATCGTACAGTCAGATGTAATTACTTTAGGCTGTGTACGCTGGGGTTGTTGTCATAGGGGGAGAGAAGGATCAGGTCTCGTTCTGACATTACAACGCCGTTCCTGAAGTCACTCCTATGGGTCCAAATGTTTCCCAAGTCTTTATGAGGACAAAATGGCAACCTGAGAAGGGTTTTATTTTCCCCAAAACTGCCATATGGCTCAAACTACATTTACATTTAGTCATTTAGCAGACGCTCTTATCCGACTTACAGTTAGTACAGGGACATTCCCCCTGAGGCAAGTAGGGTGAAGTGCTTTGCCCAAGGACACTATTTCACCTGGCATGGCCGGAAATGGAACCAGAAACCTTCAGATTAATAGCCCGAATTCTTAACCGCTCAGCGGTTGACTCCTAGGCCTAGACTTGAGGAAACATATCAAATGATAATGGAATCACCAAAGGTCATCATATAGGTCATATATATATATATCATCATCTGATATTTTTCTCCATAATTTATTTTAACTATTGTATCGTACTAAACTGGACAATGTATGAAGACGTTTAACTAAGACAATAGGAGAGTTCACGTGTGTTAAAAGAATATTGAACTTGGGAACATAGGACCCTGGGAATATTGACAGGCCCCTTTTTTCCTGACCTTCCCAATTCTGCCTTCTCAGCACTTTGGGAGTCAAGTCTCCTCATGAATCCTGCTGTCCACATATGTACCTTCTGGAATTAATAATCACCTGATGTACAGCTGCAGGCTAAAGTCGGCAGCCACGTTGGAGCCAAGACTTTTGAACAAGTGTTTTACAGTCGACGTCACTTCTGTTCAGATGACGCAAACATTTATTAATTTGCGATGTTGAATTGGGACCTGTCAATACATTATATCACAGTATATCCAACAATTTCATTTGTGAAGCATGGAGAAGCCTGTACTCAAGCTGTTTGCAAGCTAACCTCAGGATCTGTTAGCTGGACCATGCTACATTGAAACGCTTACATCCCAAACCTCCCTCTCACTTGGACTCCAGTTCTTCAGTCCCAATCATTCCCATCTCTCTGTGCTCAGTACCAAGGCAAAAAGAAGGGGAAGAGCCTTTTCCTCATATTGATGTTCAGAAATAGACATGGAAGACAGATTTCCGAGGCGAGCTTGAGGCAAGAGCTAACCGAAGCAAGCTGACGTCTACGCCCATCAGTTTGAAATGGTATGATTGCTCTAAGGATTCCACTGTGATAGCGCTGGGCTGGGCTAACTAGCGATAGGCCAACTGGCCTTAGAAAATACTGTGTGTGTGTGGGGCGGGGGATGCTTTGAAACGTGGGAACCAGGTTGTTTGCGGCTGGATTCATCTCTTAAGCTGGAATCCTTTCTAGATCAGTCTTACTGACATACTCTACAGACTTGAGAAAAACGTCCCTATTTATGTCCACAAAATTAAAGTGACATTGTTGTTGAGGCTGTTATGCTACCGTAACACGCAGCATCACGGATGATTCCACCTTTGCAGTCATATCAACGTTACGTACAGTTTATTGCTAAATAAGGCTGTACAAGGTAAGTCGACAAATCAGGAGTTGTTTCACGTTGGAAGAAAGAGGGGAGTGCGGGAGATAACCATTGAAAGCTATTTGAAATGCATAACCAAACCAATATTGTTGTCTACCAGTGTTTACCAAACCAGCACCGTGCCTTTGAGAATAAGCAAACAAATAACACAAGATCATATCTTTGCATAAACCAACAATGACGGAAGCAACCAATGGGAAAAAGGCCTAATAGTGCAGCATTGGAACACAACACAGCTGTCCTCTGAGTATAGGACTAGCGCATTTAAATGGAGAGATGGAGGAGAGAGGGAAAAACTGTAGATGGCAATTAACTGTGACTGGTCCATATCTACATTACCTGACATTTTGTTATTCATGGCATTATGAGTAGAGCATGTACTTGGTAGATATTTTTGTTGTTGTACATTTTTTACTATCAATCCTCCCCTCTTCCCACACAAACGCACAAAAACTCCCATATACACCAAAATACTCATTATTGTCAAGCAGATTCAACATACAAACATGTGCTGCCCTAATATAACTGCCACATTCCAAGAAAAAATAGGTAATTAAAGATATTACACTAATTATCCAGAAAGATTGATTACACTAAATAATTATATACAAATTATATTGCTTGCTGAGCCTGCTAATGTGTGTGTGGGGGGGAGTAGGAATGATGAATGTGTGTGTGTGTGTGAGAGACAGAGAGACAGGGAGAAAGAGAGACCTGACCTTCCTGAAATCATTCACATGAAATGATTCCTCTTCATTCTGGGCAGGCTGAAGCAGTATTAATGAGTTTCTCTGCTCCTTTATATATGAAAAGATTCCCTTTTAACTATGGGATCATTTATAACTTAAAGTAACACACAGACACCAATTAGCAAGTGGCTGGAACAAGACAAAGAGGCTGATGTTCAAACTAAGGGTTCAAGGATTAAGGGAGCTCTCTTAAGCACGTCTCATTTGCTTTCTGACCTTGTTGTTGTTCAGACAAATCCGATAGTGTTCTCGTAAACATCATCTACACCAGGGGATACAAATACCCCTTTCACACACCCCTATTAACGATGGTTCCTGGCCAAACTCAGGACCTGGTGGTGTAGAACGGTCTGACATCGTTGACTGACCCGGGTTGCCAAGGCAGGCTCAGATGTGGATTCGAGTCTAGACACCCGAAGGCTTCTGAACATGAACCTTCTGAACACGAACACTGCCACTGCTCATGTTTTTTTTTACAAGCACACACACATGCATCAGAGGACGCAGTAGCTGAATCGAACGTCTAGGAGCGTATGGTTCCTAGCTGTTAATCTACCAAAAACCTCACCTAATGGAAAGTCTTAGTCAGCTGTTAGTTTCTCCCACTGCAGGGATATTCAGAAGGATGGGTGTTAAGAGTCACTGTGTAGGGCATTAAAATGCCATGGGAAATCCAACTGACCTCATAGCTGGGATATCAAACCTTGTTGAATTGGCCATTTCCTTTTGCCAAATGTGAATTGTTCCCCTTTTCCCAGCTCTCTCGCCTTCCTTTGCTGCCAAGGCATATTTCTCAATTTTGTGTTAAATTTCTCTGATCCCCCACCCCCCCTCCTCCAAGCCCCCAACTTGTCTATCAGTCTGCCGCTGTATCTGTCACGTCGCACGGATCTCATTACTTCAAATCCTCAGTTCTGAGACAGAAGGTCAGGGAGCATCCAGTCCTCACTTCGGGGCCCAGGCTTATGATGCTCCTATCTTGATGCAATTCTCTCATCCGATATTTTGATTATGGCACCCCTGGCTGTGTATTGATATTTAATCTGCGGCGATTCTACCCGCCGATTGGCCCATCTCCAGCTTTCACCTGGACTTGATTGCTATGATAGTGTCATTTTAGATCCTACTCCATCAAGTTTTTAGACCTGTGAGTCTGTCACAATGTGGACTGTCCCTCTGGGTGTGACATCTGTTGTCCGTCCTCGTTTGTATGTCTTGTACGGTACGTGTTCGACCACAACTGAACGTGCGAACGTCTGCAAGATACCGTTTGTGTGTGTGTGTGTGCCATTTGTTAACCTAACCGCACATTCCAAGTTCATACCGTGGCACAAGGCAGAGGAAGATGTAATTGGAATAATTAAAATCTAAAGTCTCAGGTAGAGGGTTACACTGAAGTGCTCAGCAATTTAGGCATAACCGAGCAAGAGCAGATGGTCTGTTCGCGCGGGGGGGGGGGGGTCTCAGGAGAAGAATGAAACTGTCGTGCGGATCTCTAATACAGCAGAGCCAGATCAGTGTGAACCTATCCCACTCTCTCCGTGTGACAGCACTAAATCAAGAGGTTTCTGAAATTGCCACTGCACGTCTTCGCCAAAAACATTCCAGAATTCAATCTCCAGAGGTTTCCATGGATACGTTTTGTTGTTGTTGTTGTAAGGTTTTAAAAAAAACCCTGGCACAGCGCAGAGGACTTCCTGGTAATTTCCTAACATGGCGGTGAAAGAGGCATCAAGAGGTACATAACGATCTGCCTCCAAGGTGAGCCCGGCCATGGCAGCTAGATAAACAGGTGCTAAACTTGATTACCATGGAGGAAATGTGGAGACGAACCACCCCGAGAGGACGGGCAGATAGGATTTACAGCTTGTAAGTATGCCAGTTTGTAGATGATGATGGTACGCGCTCAGATGGCACCTCGGCGTGCGGAGCATGAAGCTTACTAATGCAGTCACAGGGGAGGGAAAGGAGAACACAGGAACTGACTGACAATCGATCAACAACACGTGATGGTTTACAGCAGGGGTGGGCAATCTTGGTCCTCAGGTGCCACTGTCCTGCATGTTTTAGATGTTTCCCTGCACCAGCACACCTGTTTTCAAATAAATGGGTCGTTATCAAGCTCTGTGGAAGCCGGGTAATGACCATTCATTTCAATCAGGTGTGCTGGAGCAAGGAAACATCTAAAACATGCAAGACAGTGGAACCTGAGGAACAGGATTTCCCACCCCTGGTTTACAGTGTAGTTGAAGGTATACAGTGGTGTTGAGAAGCGGAGGCGTGGGGTTCGAATGTGGCCGCTCAATTTGACCGTCTCATTAGACTGGGAGTCGGTCATCTGTTACCATATTGGATGGTTGCATATTTGATAACGGACTTCAGCTGTATTACTTAAACCAAGGACTGTAGGCCTACATTTACATTTGAGGCTTGTACTGAGACCGTCTATGTTGGCAGTGAAAAGTATTCCAGAATGAAAAGATAGATGTATGGCGACACTATAGTGACACACACACGTTATCATACCAGACGTATGTTTTAACATTGTTGTATTTAATGTAAATCTAGTCAAGTCTCCATTGAAACGATTCCATATATATTGCACACAGTACATGTTTAATGCCTCCCATTATATCACACCCTCATTCACTTTGATGGAGCCTCTCTCTGGCCCTCGCAAATGCGGAGCGCTTAGCAGGAGCTGGGAAGATTCGAGGGTGAATTATGTCTCAACTTCTCTTATCGCCTTCTTACACAGTAGCTGACGAAGTCGGAGCCTAACAGGCCAAGCTGCGTTTTCTTTGACTGTGAAAACCTTTGGCGTCAGCAAAATAAACTGTACAGGAAGTGTATATGTGAACACAAATAGCCTGATCAGAAGACAAAAACAGTGAACAGAGGGATTTGTTACAGGCGCGGAAGCACTTGAGAACACATTTATTATGTATGCAACGCTAAGAGGTGCAGCTAAAACCTCAGCAAGAAGGCAACTTGTTAGCTTTCAAACCTGGATTTAAAATATCCACCTGCAACACTTTGAATAAATTCAACAGGCCAACTATTTTAATGCATTCCTGACATTGCTTTGTGCATTACAGAGTCATTGATGCTGTGGCTCTCCAGATTGACTCTCCCTCTCAACCTTTTTCCCCTCATAATGTTGTCTACCTCCAACGCTTAAAAAGAAAGTTCATTTTAACAGCAGGATTTGTGTGTCAGGAGACTACGGGGTAGAGGAGCTGGGTGAGTGTGAAGGAAGGGAGGGGAGGAGGGGGTGTACATAACTAGGACATAGTCTGGACCCTTCAACAGGGATCCTTTAAGCTGATATCAGCACAAATAGAATTAAAAGGTGGCTCTGCTTTACATTTTCATTGATCTGGCTTATGTGTGTTTTTTTGGGGGTGATTAAAAAGGATTCTTTTGCAGAGACCCTGGCACAGTCCAGCCATCAGGCTGTAACCTCCACTCCACTTGCCAGCTTGCTGTCAGCGATCTGGAACGCCTGCACCGACATGAGCCGCATTGCACTACAAAAGCCTCTGTTCTCTGGATGCAGTTGCTGGACAACGTTCGATGGCCATAGCTGTGACGCCAAATGTCCAATTCAGCAATGAAATACCTGCAGGATCGATAAATGGTTTTTCAGAAGTCCATTCTGCCAGACATTTTTCCCTGGAATGCCTGCATTCAAGCTGAGTGTTTCATTTTGACTCACCTGTGTGATCCAGCAATGGATTACATGTATTGCTCCAGTACTGGATTACATCTGTATGAGATTTAAGCACGTATATTGCTCCTTGCTAGAAGTCATGGTCGTCTGTGACTGCTCCATGTCTGCTTGTGTCATGTTTGCCATGTTTGGTGGATTTTGTCTGAAAGATCGCTTGCTTGGTCTCAAAATGCACAGAGATACTCCAATTAGCCACAGCCGGACTTCATAATGACAAATGTTCATTATTCCTCAAAGCAGAAAAGGCTTGCAGGAGTCCACTGCATACCTTCCATATATAAATAGCCTATCCCACAGGGGAAGAGTACATTTCCTGGGAAAGGAAACAGCATTTAATATAGATGTAATTTATTCAGACCATTTTATAGTGCTGGGGGATGTCGGGCTCCTGTTGAAAGTTGCAGGTGTAAGCAGCACTGCCAACTTGGATGACAAAATATGCACATTAATGTGGCCAGACTGGTCTTTAGCAACATGTTAATGAGGCACTCTCAAAATATTCTAATGACCAATGTAGCCGTTTCCAACACAGCAAACTGCCTGGAATGGACAAAAACTAATTCCCCTGAGACCGGTACCAGCACTGAAGCACACATTATGAAAAAAGTCATAAATAAATGGTAAAATCCAAGGCCACATTTGCTGTGATGTATTGAATAAAACATGGATAAAGGAGCGTGATTTGAGAGGCGTGACTGTAAAGTGTCTGGGGCAATGGAAGAAGGCAAGGCCAATCACTGGGCAATTTGAGTCAAAACTATTCCTTGCTTTGCAATGTCAACTGGTGTAGCTGAGGCAGATTTTCATGTTGTGTTTGGTTAAGACATTATCTTGGGATAGAATTTAAGTTGCTTTGGGTGTTTTCCTAGAGTAGGTATGAAGTTTTACAACTTTAAATTCACCACATGGGAATGTACTCCCCAACACGTGAATAACAGCAACAAAATTGTGTATCTAGTACAGTAATCCAACTATTGCCGACTTCTAAAAAATGTGGTTTGGGCCTTTTCCTCAAATGCTGATTTGATCTAAGACATGCATATTACATCCAACCAATTTTGATGAATTAAGGGATTAGGTTGCACCATTTTACAACTGATCCTATGAAGCGGCAACTTTAGATGCACAGTATAGCAAGACAGGGCAGTTATGATGTAGTAGGATCCATGCAAATGATAATGGTTTCCTTCTCATTTATGCTGCACTTTATCACACAACCTGAAGCTGTGACACAGATGAACTGTCCACATCAACAATGCAACTTGGACCCCCCAAAAAAACACTTGTACACCCCCCCTCTCCTCCCCCCCCCCCCCCCCAGCATGTGCTCACTTAACATAATTCAAAGCGGTGGTAAGTCTGAAAACAAATTCAAACAGGTTTTTTTTCCCCCTCTTCTCTCTCTTTCTCACACTTCCAGTGGGACTGTAAGATAAGACATGCTGCGAAGCGCGCGCGCATCGCTCCATCCAGCGTCCTCCTAAATGCTGCCATTACGGCAATTACCAAAGAGCGTGCAACTAGAGAGTGGAATACAAAACGGGTTAACCTCGAAAGCGAAACTGCTTAGCGTAATACATGGGAATGTAATCCCTCCCCGACGTGATCAATTTAGGGAAAATGGTCGGGGTACGAACGTGGGCGACAAAACGGCCGCATGCTTCTCCACACAACAGCTGGCAAGGGCACAGTCATGGCAACTCCGCAGTCGATGTTTCTCCCATTAACTTTCAACTTATGGAGAGCGTGGCTCTTCTCCAAAGACATCCAAGACCCTCGACCGTTATGATTGCCAAGGTCGTATCTGATGAAAAACATGATGAACAAGCAGTTTATCTTTCAACTTTTCCTCCCCTCCCCCTTCACACCCCACCCCTGTCTGACGTCTCTCTGTCCCGGTGTGAAGTTATTGAACAGTGGGGGGCTGTGGCGTTTTAATTACATCGAGGAACGGGGAGTTAATTGAACGTAACACAGGCCTAATCTTGTGGTACAGCAAATCAAGATGTTACTTTATGTAAATGTTGTCCTGTCCCACTGGGGAGTTGTTTTGGTTGCCAAAGTCACGCTCTCGCAGACACCAAGTAACGGCGATGTTCGGGAAGGACTTTCTTGTTCACGAGGAATGACTCTGTGAAATTGAACAGCATGGAGTAGCCTATCAAGCTTTTTTGTTTGTTTTTTTACACGGTATTGCATAGGTCACACATCAGTAAAAAAAAAATCCGATATATTTTTTTAAGGGAGCCTTTCTTTGAAGGATTGATGGATCTTTCATATGCAACATATCGTTTCCAAGTTAAATATGCTATCATGAATATATTTTTTTTGAGCTGAAAGTAAATGTATATATAAACCTATGTAAAAGTTAAGTGTTCTCGAAAAATAAATAAAATAAAAACTGTTAGAGATCCTCATGGATGCATGATCATGTGCTATTGGGCATCTTAATGAGATCAAATGGATTAGAAGAAAATCCTTTACTGCTGATCAGGTGTTAACTGCAGACTGTGACTGCCAAACCTTTCCAATAGGCCAAGGACTCAAGAGAACATGCCATACAACTAAATATCAGGTCTCTGCCTGTCCATTATTCTGTCTTGGCAGCCACAGACCTCAGCTCGGCAAGCTATTACGCATATTCCAGACTTTGTGTAGGCTATTTAATCACATTAAAGGTTAACATGAATATTTGAATGAGGGAAATAAGTGTACATTTGAATTTGCCAGTTGGATCTCGAGCTGTGGACAAAAAAAAACAAAAAACACTTTCAGGGAGTTCCTCCCTGAAAGTGTTAACTGAATTAAAGTCCAACTGCCTCTCAGTGGGATTGATTGGCCACCTAATTCCAGTTTGAGATTAAACTCCCAGAATGCCAAGCTAAAGCCTCCATGGCTGTGGAGGAGGGAGAGCTCTTGGGTGTCTCAGATGGCCTGTTTGCGCTTGAGGCGTCATGGGAACCCCCATACAGCCCGGCGGTTGATAACGAAAAGAAAAATCCTCACCCACTGTCCTTACCCCTCCCCTCCCCTCCAGTCTATTCATTTTCGCTCTCCTCCCTTTCGGTCTCTCACTCCCATTCCTCCCTCTCTCTTAGTCTTATTCTACCATCCAAACATCTCCTTCCCTTTAGTTCTGTCTCTCCACCCCCCCCCCCCCCCCCCCGGACCTTATCTTAAATACCTGGGAGACGAGACAGTTGGGTTTGTGGAGTGCTGTAAGCAGGGCTCTGGTAAGAGAAGCCTCTGAGGAGTGGATGGAAGTGTGGGTAGTTCACACACTCTGTTACCCTGGGCATCATGGGGCTCGGATCTCACACCTGGAGCTCTTATAGCACACGGAAAGCTCTGGAAGCCGTTTACACTGTGAAATAGCCACACTGTGTGACAAACTGTAACCGTAGTACAGTGATGACAGGACACGCATTAATGCATGAAGCTCAAACCCACAGGCCAATGAAGGCCAACAAAAGTGCATGAAGTTTTTATATGAAGGCTGCTAGCAGTGGAAGGAAATAGAAAAATTGCTACCCCCTTTCATCCAAATAGGTAGAAAACTAATTGCTCAATTGTACAAAAGTGCTTTTAATAGTTAAACCAGTACTTTGATCTGGACCTGGCTTGTGTTAAAAAGCCTCTCTCTCTCTTCGACACAGTAAGGATTTTGGACAGGCTTTTACCAAAGCCAGTTCAGATGGGACTTTCTGACAGCCATGAGTGACCTTGCAGAGCAGTACTCAATGACACTTTCGCAATTTCTCAAAACAGTTTTTTCCCTCACCATCTCTTTCAAAACCCCCTGTGTGACAGACAATGCTTCTCCCACACTGTTTCAGATTGCAGGCTTTGTGTTGCAGAGGCGGTTCAGTGTACTAGAGACTGACTCAGAGATCCCCTTTAGGGAATCCATTACCCAGGCCCCTTCAGACTGCGGACTGCTGCCATCAGCTTCCCAGACGAGCCAGGGGGTTAGAGGACTGTGCGAGGGGGACGTCAGAGGAGAAGGCGCTAACTTAAATGTCAACACGTCGGTGTCATTTGCATGTGGGGGCTTTGTTATGGGCCAAAGCAACTGCCAAATTGCATAGATACCGGCTTTCTTCTGATATCGGTTGCCACATCAGAGGAGCCTTTCACATCCGTCAAAGGAGAGAGGCAAAGCATATAGGTGTTGGTGCTTTTTCATGGACGTTGTGTTTTTTTTCTTCTTTTTTGTCACTGGAAAACCATTAACAATAGCTTATAGTTGCAGCTTGCTGGGTTCTCACACATCCTGCGGTTCTGGGGTACTGTTCCACAGGAAATGCGTGCGGGACAGTGTGAATATGCCTCGCGGTTGTGCCACCCCTACTCCCTCAAGCTTAATGTCCCATGTCTATGATAATGATAATCGTTGATCATTTGACAATACATGGACACTCCCAGCCCGGCTAGACCAGCCCAGATGGCACAGCAGGTTATCGTCAGTCAGACGGGTGAAGGTACAAGTTCCATTCTCCACGTTTGCGGGGTTGTATTCATGGTTTGTTTTTTGGTCATTAGAGTCATCACTTGCTCGGACAGGTCCTCAAAGAGAGAGAGAGAGAGAGAGAGAGAGAGAGAGAGACTGCTCATTTGCGGAGACGTGTAATGTAGACTTGCAGATGATCCAAAAAGATGGAAATGGAGACAGACATTCCAGGTACGACAACAAATCAGTGTCTGTTATCTGGGACTAAGAGAGAGAGAGAAAGGCCTGAACATAGGATGGGCCTAGGGATAGGTATATACAGCCTCTGTCTCTCCTCTGCCCCTGTAGAGACTAATTATTTTTTGAAGCTGTTCCTCTTCCTCCTTTCCTTGTCGCTGTCCTCTATATTTAACATGAGAGATTTATAAGATGGAGGAAAAAGGATGTTGCGCATCTCTCTCTCTCTCCCCCCTTTTCAAATGCTCCCTTCTCACAGGGAACTTGTTTTGAATGCTGCCTACACCTCTAGTTATTTATAAAGTTCCTGCCTTCTGTCAGTTTGGTTTCGGGGGAGGAAAAGAAAGCAAACATAAATGACTTAAACATGAATCAATAATGATATGTTGCGGGGTGTCACAAAATCATACTAGAATAGCCGCTTTGTTTCTTCCACATTGTCACCAGCACCTTGAGGCATTAGTCAATTGACCATGTAATTACAGGTTTCACATGATGCATTCTTCCTAAGGAAATGGCGCACTTGGTGCACACAAACAATTAGGACTTCAATATGGAATCCAGTTAACTAGCCATGAGCAACGGCTACAAGAATCGATGCTGACGGTGCTTACAAGAGACAGAGATAAGCACGATTTGGAGCACCCTTGGCATTAATCCACTTAGACCTGACGAGCACTATCCTAAATATGCAAAACAGCATATTTTTATTTGGCTTGTTTTGAAAATGTGTATGGTTGGGTGGGTATGGGTGGGTTGTTGCGGACAAGACGTCCATGTTTTGGGTTCGCCGACGAGAGCGTCTCCTAAAACGGCTAGACTGATTTGCACTCAGGCATCAACAACCTCCCTCTCTCTGTGTGCCACATACTAATGATTGATAATGTTTTATTAATGCTTAGAAATTCTCCTGAGGTTCCAAACAAATTGTGGCAATTTAGTCCATCCCAGGAATGGTATCCATCATTTTCACCAGCTAATGATAATACATCAATGCCATATTTTCCCTCTGAAACTATGTTTTAAGGAGCTGGAAGCATCATATGCATATTCATGACAAGAAAGGCAGGGGATTTTGAGGGATTTAGTCTTTAAATCCTTTCTATTTGTTAGTCTTTACCACAGTTGTTTTTAATTTATAATGCTTGTCTTCATGTGGAGATAATGCTGGAGATAACATCAGTCAAAACAATAAACACCCTATTATCAACACCCAGCATAAACAGCACATTATCCAGTCTGCAAAATTATCAATACAGCACAGGAATCAATATACATGTTTTCCTTTTTGTAGCGCAAACAAATCAATTGTGTCTTTTCTCATGGAGTTGTTTCAGCTGGTCACAGCTGAAAGTTGTACCTGCTAGCTTACTATATTTGTGTTTGATCTGGCACATAAAGGTCAGGTATATCACTGACCATGTGACAATCAGAAGGTGAAGGCATCCAAGTGACATATGTTTTAACTCCTGTGGTTAACTTACAGTTAAGAAATGGAAAACGAAAACAATTTTCTTTTGACCCTCTCCAATAACCTAGAGAAAGAGACGCAATGTGTCAAAGAATGACAAGCAGTCCAAGGCAAAAATATTGAATAAGTGATTACCATTTGACCTCTTAGATAAAACCCCCCTTACTTGCAGTTGGAAACCCCCACTATTCCGAAACACAAACATATCTTTGATCCTTTGTAGCCAGTCCTCATTACAAGCTCCAGTGAAACTGCACTACACACAATGATGCTTGCCTTTCTCCCCCTAACTTCCTCCCCCTGCCTCCTTCCCCCCCCCCCCCCCCCGCTCGCCTCCCCCCTCCCAGTGACCTTCCTGTTCCCCGGGTGTAAAGTTTTGCGGAGAACGGAAGGTGGAAATGTATTCCTCCATCTGCCATTCCGGGGGAGCTCAATCACTTCAGACAGGTCATCGTTCTCGGCAGTGATGAGAACAAAGGTCTCCCCCCTGAAGGAGGAGGAGAAGTGCCTTGGATGGGCGCCATGGCCGCTTGCAGGGGCCCTGGGATCAATCACAGAGGGGCATGGCAGGGCCAGGATAGAGGGATGAAGGGATGAAGGGATGGAGGGATGGAGGGACGCCTGCAGTCTTAATTGAGTACAGCTCCCGGCAGGGGAAGAGGAAGGATTTGAAGGAGGTTGGGTCAAAGGAGCTTTGGACAGAGTGGGAAAGTTGCATCTGTCGTATCAGAAAAAAGTGGTTAGCGAGCAAATGGAGGATGAGTGTCTGTGGAAGCACGACGAGGATGAATCCTTGTTTATTGTGAGGGACAAGCGTAATGAAGGAAAAGGAGAAGAGAGGCTTGCGTTGACGTTCAAGATGAAGGCGGGCCCAGACATTGTGGAGGACTGTTGTTGCAATGCTGTGAAAACCTGGCATCTACATTCACGGCAGGAGACGAGGGAAGCCTGATCGTGACTCGCGTGTCGTTGATGTGAGACTGAGTGGGACTTCAGAGCCTTCCCAAAAAGTTTGGTTTCTCACTTGGGAATGACAGCAGACTACTGTGACACTGGATACATTTTTTTCAGCTCTCTGTCGTCACACAGATTAGCTAAAGAACAGTGTGAAACTGCTTCGAACTGGGTTTACTTTGCAATAAAAATCCTTGTTCAGAAAGTCATATCAGAAGCTGTTTGGACAAACTATCGACAAATATTTTCAAGGCGAGAACAGGGTAGATGAGGTGGTTTAGGACAAATCTTGCAGACACAGTTCTAAAGATAATCTAAAGCCTTAAGGTTATTGCTTTTTCTTTCTAACCATAATGTAAACAAATACGTAAACCTCGAGTGAATAGTTTCAGCTTAATTGCACATCAATACCTGCAGTAATTGCACTGGCAAGGAGGTAATGACCACTTAAGATGAAATATCAAATACCGTTGATCACTAATGGATCGAGTTGAGGACTGAGGCTTTGACTTTTCTAAAGTATTCATCGTGCATGCATTTTGCAGAGGCAAGAGGTTGTTTTTTTTGTTTAAATATGATGTTTGGCCGGTTCTCCAGTGTCAGTGTGTGATCAATATAAGCTGAATTAATGGGGGACTTAACAAGGCGCTTAAAACCCTCTTAACAGAAAAGATAAAAACCCATTGAACTTTGAAAGGTAATGAACATGTTTTATCCCAGAGTTGCTGTCTTTATTAGCTGAGAAAAATGGATCGAGCACTTAAACCAGACACTAAAACCAACCACAAAATAAATTAGAATACCTGTAAATATATAACAGCACACTTTTTGGTCTTGAGCCTTTCAGGTGATGTTGGTCTGAGCTGCAGCAGAACTTTTGTTGGTGTAACATCAAACTTTCTCAAAGCCTCCCATGAAGGTTTCTCAAAGACTTGATGAATAACAAGGGATCATTGGGGGGGGGGGGGGGGGGGGGGTTTGAACAGGGCGTGTCATTTTGAGAATGTTCTCCAATTCCTCATTCATCTCGGTTAATTTTATAAGGGCCAGTGAGATTGTTTTGTCTCCACACTTGAATGTTAGATGACATCAAGAAAGCACACTGTTAGCGAGAGATCCATCACCTTTAAACAATTCACTCCCACACATTTTGGCATTAAAGAATTACCTATTGAAAGTGCTTTGTGTCCCAGATAACTTCAGAGAGTTTTTATGTGTCATTACCCATCTACCATGCTCACTTCACTTGTTTATTTTCCTACTTTGCATAGCCTATTTATCCTCCTAAAGGTTAGCCTCATCTATAATGTAACGTGAGTACATTTTGCACCCATCAATTCTAAGTGCTCAAGCATTACTCAGAAACCCAAGTGACAACAGTCGTCATCTCAAACACCTCTGCATCCTGGATGCGTCGTATCAATCTGCTGCAGTCAGCCAGCCGTCATCAGCTACCGGCAATGAACGTCTGTAATTGCACCCTAAAATCCTCTTTCTGAGGGGGGGAAAACCTGTGACATCACCCCCTAATGAGACACCAGGCGACTCAATTTCATTTCGTAATCAGGCAATCTGACTGTGCGGAAGAGATGGATGGCTAACACCGCTAATTAATGCTGTGAGATGGTCCTCGTTGGGGGGGAAACATCAAACAGACCTTCCTTGTAAAGGGGGATTCAGCTGAGATACACCTGCTCGCGGTTTGCCGGGCATCAGACGCCTTTGCTACTCCCCCTAGGACGGCTGATTTCTGGATGGAGAGGCAAACTTTGTTTGGTAAATTATACAGAGCAGCTATGGGATCAGAGCTCCCACAAGCAGATGGCTCCCCCTGCCATAATCAGTGTGCTAAACACTGGATGATACAAACTTTAATGAGTTCAATTCTAACTTTCTCTCACTCATTCGCAGACGTCTCAGCCTCCGAGTCACAAATCAATCCATAATTATAGGTAAAATAACTCGGGAGCGAGAGGGAGGAGACTTTGGATGTCATTAGCAAAGACAAATGGAAGGCCCGGAGAAGCTGGGTAATTCATCTCGCTGAGAGGGTTCGGGTTTCACAGAGAGCTTCTGGAGCTGTCGTGTTGATAGCTCTGCACGTTAAAAGTCTTAATACTGGTTGTATTCACAGTGTATTTACACAAATGAAAAAAGATTAACAAACTACGCTAACACTGTCTAATTGAACTCTTGGTTAGTCATTAGAAAACCGTTAACGTGAGTTTCAGTTATTGCAAAGAGTAGACCGGTTACCTGTTATTTATCAAGTCAAGTTCAACCATCACAGCTAAATCAACTGCTGGTCTCTTTACGACACATTTGACAATAAAACCACAGAGCTGCAGAGCCGATGATAGCGGGGTAAAGGAGATTCCGTGACAGTTGTTCCGCCCAACGCAGACATACGGTTCAGGGATTTCTTAACCGAATAGGGATTTTTGCAAAAATCCACATAAATCATGTACAGTGTGTTCCAGAAAGCCCAAAAGCCCCTTGGTTGAGTTTTAGTCTATTCTGGCAACAGTGTGTCCTGCAGAAAGCTAATTTAACTCCGACCCTATAGCTCTATGCATCTCCTGGGCACTGTGTGACAGATTCAGAGACTTGCTGGCTAAAGCTATTGTTTTTTAGGGTTTGATTTCGTTAACTTCAGGCTTATTACAATATGTATGGTATCCAATAACTATTGCTGAAAGCCCTCTGGATCGTGTAATCTGTCTGTTGAAGCTAATTCTAATTACTGTAGACCTATGTGGCTTTTTCTTCTCTGTATCATTCTTCTGTTTTCCTAGCACAGATCATTGTTGTTGGCTACAGAACAACAGCTCACTAGATTATATTCGATTCAACTTTATTGTCATTGTGAGCGGTACAGAGCCAATGAAATGCAGTTAGCATCTAACCAGAAGTGTGAATAGTAATCGTTTATAAACTGAGTTAGAAAGTAAGTGCAAACAAAGTAAGTGGCAATGGGGAAGTGGAACGGTGCAATAACCCGATATGAGGTCATAAGTAGAGAATTGGAATGTGCAACAGTGCATTGTAATGAAATAGGGCCATAAAGTACCGATTAAATAGTTCACGTAGTAAAACAGTAACGCAATAAAACGTAGGTGCGAGGTTGTGCCAGAGTCTGACTGTGTTATCCTGAGTCATAGCTGGGAGGTGGGGCGGGGAGGGGGCCAGGTCAGAGAGAGAGTGGGGGGGGTCAACGCGAGTGCAAGATTCAGCAGGTGTGCAGCTGAGGGAAGCGGGAGGGAAGGTCGTTCTGGAGCCTCAAGGAGCCACAGAGGTGGGGTGCTGGAGTGCTTCCCAGATGGAAGGAGGGTGAAGAGGGTGGTTGGGGGGGTGAGAGAGTTGTTTGATGATGCCTCTAGGCCTCCGCCGGCAGTGTTTGCTCTGGATGTCCTCCATGAAGGGAGGCTGGGCAGTGATGTCGGCTGGTCTTCACCGCCGGCTCCAGGGCCTTCCGACCGGAGACGTCATCTAGTCTGAACTTCATTAGTCTTATCAAGCTTTGAGTGTAAAACATCGATGACAACCTCACCAGGGCTGCGTTTCCCGAAAGCGTTGTAAGCCTAAGTTGATTGTAGAATCCATCGTAGGACGAATCTTAGTTTTACGGGACGTTCCCAAAGACATCGTAGCTGTCTAGACAAAGTGTCTCTTGAAAATTTGTAGCATTTGAAAGCGCATAAATTAGCCTACACCTTACGAGCATGTTTGGGAAACACGTAAGAAATATCGATGTTTTTTTTTTTTGCTCGATCGTTGCTACGATCCATCTTTATCGGGAAACGCGCCCCAGATGTTTTGTAACGTCTGCATTACAAATGCAGCACTACAAAGCATCCCGCTTGACCGACCAATGGGTGTCTAGTAATTACTTTAGCTTCATTAGTAATAAAGGGTTTCTTTAAATAAGATGGCAGCCAAGACTGTGTGTTGGCAGGAATCACTGTGCTGTCATACACCTAAAATCATAATTTAATAACTGGCTTCTTGCTTTTTTTATTTTTTTATTATAGTTTTTGAGCGACTGCTCACTGTACTGTTCACATCTCTTGATCCAAGCCAGAAGAATAAGCAGAGAGGAAAATACTAAATCAATCTTCGATCAATAAATGCAAAACTAAGGCTGTGTTATTCCATGTGTGAAGTGTCCTACTGTTCAAGAAACCACACAAGGCATACGATTTGCCAAGTGCTGATTTCACTTCAAGTTTTATTTTTCAATGGTAATTTTAGGATATGCAATGACTCTGAACCGACAACAAATCAACCATACCTTTACTTTCTTCAGCACATTGAAATCATGTCTAGATTACACTGAAAACAACAGCAGTGAGAACAAACATTTGTCCAGTGAGCTTTTAGCACTAGGTGCCACATGACAGTGAATAATTTGGGCATAATTATGCAAGGGTGTGCGGATCCCTCTGTAAATCCCTAATCTCTGCTGCCTTTGATAGGGGAAACAAATCCAAATACAATCCGCTGAAATTCAACACTGAGCCGCTCGCCTCGATGCTGTTTTTAATGGAAAAGGGAGCATCAATCTCATTCTGCAGCCAAGTGTGTAACAGAACAGAAAGGTATCCCCCCACACCCTCTACAGCAAGAAGGAACAGAAAGTTTCATGTAGAGTTCAGTGGCATTATTTATAGTAAAAATACATTCACCTCGTAAAGTTAGTAAAAAAAAAAAAAAAAATCAAACACTGCATTGATCCCTGCAGTTCTGATTGCTGCTTTAAAACTCATTGATGCTGGTTCTGTCTTTAACCCTCTTGCAACCTACACAGACGTTCACCTGCTTATTCTGTGGTTGGGGCAGTCTTTTACAGTTTGATAAAAGAACAGATAATTAGCGTTCTCCTCTTATGCCTTTACCTCATTTTTATGTGTTCAATGTTTTATTATACCTCATCAAAGAGATTCAATGTTTTTCCTTGACTCCTTCTTCCACAGAAAACAGCATGGGTTTTGATCTTCGCCAGCCAAGGATGGATGAAATCATTTGCTTCTAATTTGGTACTACAACTGGGAGAAAATGGCGTCCTGCCTGAACCTATAGATTAAATGAAATTGGCTTTCGCATACAACTTTCACCACTTTAATTTCAGAAATTGCTGATGCACTTGTTTGCAAGAGCTTGTTCTCAAGGTAAAGGGGGACTAGTGGTGCACTTTATGGTTAGATTCTTTCAATCAAACTACTGGCACTCACTGAAAAAAAGATATATAAATATAACATATATGCAAGAGTAATTTAATGTCACTTACTGGTGATTTGTCCACTGTGGGGAAAAAGAGAGGGTCTTATCGTAGACTAGCCACTTCAAACGGGAGTAATTTTGGTTTATCTAATCTTACCTCCAGCTAATTCATATTATGTATCTGATCTCAAGAGTCCAAATGCTGTTAAAAACCAAAATTACATAAATTCTATCAAAAGATTACCATAATGTAATTCTTTGCAATAAGCCTCAATTAATGTAGTGTACGTGATTAACATAGACACATACTTTGTGTCTTTGAAATAGATGTCTTTATAACCGTGGATGTTGATAAAAAAAACTACGAGAAATACAGTAGAACTGAGAGTAACAATACAGGGTCTGTCAGAGGGCTGAAAACTTCACCTGCGCAGTGCCTGGTTTGACTACACGCACTGACTGATGAATATCAACAGCCTTCCTGTCTCCTGGGAGCTGACAGGTCCGAGTCTAAATAAAAAATGTCACAGACATTAAAACAAGAGTTATGGTGCCGTGGGAGAGAGACCATGGAGAACCATCAAACAGAGCTGCACACAGTCTGACACAAGAGAAATCAACCCAATAATACCCCTCAAATGACCACAGAAAGCTTGATTGTTGCTTCTGGTTAGAATAATGGTTAAATCGATGGAAATATGTCAACAGTTAGAGAAGAGTAAGCAGATGTCCCTCCAATTGGGGACTAAATGGAGCTTGATTGCATTTCATTCACTCCTAATTTCCCTCTGTTTATGGACTCATCACACCCAACAAAGCCTGGTTCCAATTATAAACCAAGCTTGTGGTTAAGGGGCTACTTCATTCACTCGTATGATGATTATGGTTCGGCTACAACATGCTCAGTGATGACTGTATTTTCCCTATCATGATTTATGTACAGTCTATATTATTTGATTCTCCAACACAACCCATTTTTCTCATTATGAAATGTTGACGCAAATAACTACAGACACAAACCGATCATTAAAAGACCATTTTCCCACAAAACGGTGGCATCCAGTGGGCTGTGACACCCGAAACATTTGTAATATGACAATTAAAAAGCAACTTAACATGGGTGGTGCGGTAGAGAGTTCAGGTAGAGTACAACTATGCATAATTCAGGGAGCGAATCCCTTCCATATCAGTTGGCTTCAACTTCCTTCACACGTCTGATGTGTTTGGTGACCACGCAGACAACCGAGGAGTCAACAGCGTTCCTCCACACAACCGGTGAGCTACACAGCTGCGAGAGGCGACGGTGTGAAAATGTCCCTGGGAATGTAGAAGAGGGAGAAAACCAGGAAGGAATATATAGAAGAGAATATCTTTGTCATTGTACACTGCACAGTGAAATGGGAGGCAATCTTGCTCAGGTGCACGGAATAGATACACGAGTTTATAAAATAAGATACAAAATGTAAAAGATTAAGGCTATAAGTTAAAACACACACATCCATCACATTCCACTATTGCACAGCTCCCTAAAAATTGCACATCAAAATTTAGAATATTGCACTTAAAAGCGTGTAAATACAGCAGCATTTAAGGGGATTACGGCTCTGGGATAAAAACAGTTTTTAATCTGTTCGTCCGTGTTTTTTTTATTGTTCTGTATCGTCGGCCCCGAAGGCAGCAGTTCAGACAGAGGCCGGGTTTCCCAGATTCGTTAAGAAGCTCTTAACTCTAAGAGCTTCTTAAGAACGTTCTAAGAGCGTTCTAGAATGCTCTATATGTCCCGGGTGTGATGAGTACTGTGAAATGTTTTTTAAGGCAGCGGGAACTGTACAGTTCTTCAAAAGATGGGAAAGGGTGGCCAATGATCTTCTGGGCTGACGTGGTGACATTCTGGAGTGCTTTTCTGTTCTGCACTGTGCAGCTGGCAAACCAAGCACAGACACAGTACGTTAACCCTTATGTTATCTTCGGGTCATTGTGACCCTTCAGTCATTTTGACCCCCCCACGTGTTGCAACAACTTTATCTCATACAAAAATAAAGTGAAGCATTTTCTTCTAACTGTCGGGCTGTCTCACACTCCCCTCAGCGCAAAGGTGAAAAGAAAATGCTTTTTATTAGTTTTTGTATTGGGTAAAGTTGTCGCAGCACAACAATGGGTCGTTGTGAACCATCAGGTCATTGTGACCCGAAGGCAGCACAAGGGTTAAAATGCTCTCTGTGGAGCAGCGGTAGAAGGACACCAGCAGTTTCTCACTCAGGTTGCTCTTTTTGAGGAGTCTCATACAAATACAGTAATAGAAAATACAGTCTCTGCTGGGCCTTCTTTACCAGAGCAGTGGTGTTAGCGCTCCAGGTCAGGTGCTCCTTGATGGTGACGCCCAGAAATGTGAAGGCAGACACCCTCTCCACACAGGCCCTGCTGATGCACAGGGGCTGGATGTCTTGTTTTCCTCCTATAGTCCACTATATCAGCTCTTTGGTCTTGATGGTGTTGAGGACTAGATTGTTGCCCCCACACCACACTGATATAATCACAATATAATAGGGGAACCAACTGTAGTTTAGGCCCATGCAATACACCACCACTGTTCTGCAAACGCAAAACGTGACTTCAAATGAAACTATGCTAACGTTTGTCTGAGGTTTCAATCTCATCCTTCAATCTAAAAAACACCTTTTTAGGATATACTGTACTGCTCTATCGTATTCCCTGATCGCTCAATGCGTTTCTCTCACTCATATCCATTGGACACATTGTGAGAACATTTGACACAGTTTAGCCTCAAAAGAGCTTAGCTGAAGACTGATCAGAAAAATCCTTCCGAGGCCACAAGTTCCCTTGGCCCAGTCTTCACTCAGCATGAGTCAATGTAACCGATGGCAATATTAATCATTGAAATTAACAATTAAATGATTGATGGTCGTGGAAAGACTGCTCAAACTCTATTCATTAGCAGATTCCATTAGCAAAGCTCGACTCTCTCTCGGAATGCTGGCGCCATCACTGATTCTATTACCATAACAACTCATGAATATGTGATGGCCGAGAATTTTCTGCGAAATCTGAACAATGTGTCATGTATTCACCAGGATCTCCCATGGGTGAACACAATGTTCTCTTGAGCACAGGGGTTTAAATACAAGCCCAATCTACGGCATTTTGAACTAAACGAGGCAGTTGGAAATAATAACAGAAGATCAATTTAAGAGAATCACGTTAGTACATGAAATCAAATGTCTGGAAATCGATGCAATCCCATTGCAATCATTGTGCAGTATTACACTTTTTAGCCCGTCATTGACAAGGTGTCCAATTATTTCTCTACAATGTGTCCATATGTGGGTACTTGATGACAGGCAGTATGAAGACATAAAGAACCAAGTTGTCACGGATGCCACCTAACGAGCCAATTCACTCCATCATTTCAACCTAACCAGCGCCTCAACCAGATTCTCTCTCTCTCTCTCTCTCTCTCTCTCTCTCTCTCTCTCTCTCTCTCTCTCTCTCTCTCTCTCTCTCTCTCTCTCTCTCTCTCTCTCTCTCTCTCTCTCTCTCTCTCTCTCTCTCTCTCTCTCTCTCTCTCTCTCTCTCTCTCTCTCTCTCTCTCTCTCTCTCTCTCTCTCTCTCTCTCTCTCTCTCTCTCTCTCTCTCTCTCTCTCTCTCTCTCTCTCTCTCTCTCTCTCTCTCTCTCTCTCTCTCTCTCTCTCTCTCTCTCTCTCTCTCTCTCTCTCTCTCTCTCTCTCTCTCTCTCTCTCTCTCTCTCTCTCTCTCACACAATTAAAACCCTGGAAAGCCAATCTGGAGATACACACA
Organism: Hypomesus nipponensis; assembly: GCF_054491055.1. Classification (NCBI taxonomy): domain Eukaryota; kingdom Metazoa; phylum Chordata; class Actinopteri; order Osmeriformes; family Osmeridae; genus Hypomesus; species Hypomesus nipponensis. Next base: position 4,810,282 of record NC_140381.1, on the reverse strand, counting down.
GCATGGATCTCTCTTTCATCCGGGAATTCTGCACCTCACATTTTTGTCTTCTTCACCTCAGATCAATTCACCGGCACGAGGCAGAGGGGGATCAAACACGGTGCGAATTTGCTTGAGGTATGAATCTGAAGGAGCGGTGTGGCGGAGGAATACGGTATGAAGACAGGGCAAAACTAAGCAGGCTCTCGCGACCCGCAGGGTAGGGATGGGGGGAGGAGGGGTGTTTCAGTAGGAGGAAGAGGAAATCTCATTAGGAACAATATCCAAACCTGTTTCTACAGGGGCCCTGTCATAGTCATAAGAGAGTGAGCGGAGTCACTTTAGTCTGAGGATGGCGCTCGGATGAAGGTGAAATCTGAGAAGCGGTAAAAGCCGTCCTTTTCATATGCCTCCGCAGCGCTGAAAGCAAGGCTTAGAGTAGACGGCGAAGGGGGGAAATAAGGTGCAGCACTGCAAATTTCTTTCGTAAAAAAAAAAAAAACGACTTAAAACTGCTCAAACCAGCAATATTAAAGAGTCCCAGGTGGACAGATGGAAGCACTTCCATGTGAAGCACACACAAACAGAACTTTACTCCCCCGATGAAAATAGATAACTTCAAATAAGTCCAGTCTTTGAGGTTACTCAAGTCTTGCTGGGGAAATACATTGCCTCCACCACCACCAATTACCCCAGCACAGCCTCTAAAAGGGAATATTCCAGTGCAATGGACATGTATGAAGCCAACAGTAATGTGAAGTAAATTTGATATACTGAATCTCAGTGTGCGTCTCTGTAAAGAGCAGGAGGGTGGAATCAATGTATACTATCCACAGGAACAAAGATCTGTATTGTGACGCATTCATCGGCTCTCTGGTATGACTCACAAAACACAGAATCAAGAATACTATCGCCCAGGTGATGTCAGCAGTGGCATAAATGCATAACTTCCGTCTCCTTTCACAGTTCCCCCTTAAGTGTCTTTGCACATCTCGTTTTGCAGAGACGCGTGCGTTTTTAACAGCCCAAAATATTCCGACGTTCAGCCTGACATCAACAGTGCTGCCTTTGTTGCCATCAGGTTTATTCTGGGAGGTGCAAAAGCACGCGCTCCAGAGACCAAACCCAGAGAAGAGGGTAGAGACAGGGAAGGTTTACATGTAGATGACACTGAGTCAATCTGGCTCTGACTGAACCAACGCCATCAGCAACATAGAAACCCATATCCCTGAGCTAAGTGTCACAACCATCCATGCTCTTCTGGTCAGAAGGGGTTTGAATACCAAATTCAGAACCTAGTAGAGTAGAATAGTAGAATAAAACACTCCCAACATTCTAATATGATCCACGCTTGTTAAGTGAAAAATGGTTTATTGTTGGCATGATAAAGTTAAGCTCCAAAAATACACAGACACAGTCTGTAGTTTACTGCATTTACCTGTATTCATTTAGCAGACACTTTTATCCAAAGCGACTTCCAAGACATAGCTTTACAAAAGTGCATAGGTCACTGATCATAACAACGAGATAGCCCCAAACATTGCGGGTTGCCAAAACATGAAGCAGACATTATGAAAAACCAAATGAGTCCCAAAGGGAAGAACCATAAGAGCATGTAGTTAAACAAGTTATTAATACATTTTAAAATATCTAATAGTATATGTCACATACAGTAAGATAACATGGATATTTTTGACAAAATGGCGGCAAACTTCATGTATGTGTGGTCTATGTTTCCCTTTAGCATGTTCTTCACAAGCTGCGTTCCAAGTTATTAGTGTGTGGGAAGTGAACAGCACGACAGTCTCCAAAGTTTTGCGGTTCCACCGGGTTACGTAAGTTGTTATTGCAGCTTGGGAAGGTAGCTTTTGCATCTCAATGTAAGGAACACGACAGATGCATTGTCATTTTCATCAGTGGAAGCCTGTGTTTTCTGTGCCTCCAATGTCTAACCTGATTCAGTCAGAATCTGACAGCGATGAGAACAGAGAGAGAGAGAGAGAGAGAGAGAGAGAGAGAGAGAGGGAGAGACAGACAGAGAGGAAGAGAGATAGATTGAGGGTAAGGATAGAGAGAGATACAGTATGTGTAGATATGTGCGATATACCAACACACAAACCAAATATTGGTCCTCTACCTGGTCAACAGCTGAAAGTACATATTGTTATTTAAAGTTTAAGTTTTTATTTTACTCTTGTTCCCTAGACAGCGATCTTGGCGGTGGAGTGAATCTCTAGAGAAGCAACTCATTTGTGAAGACCCTCCACAAGATAGATTTGACAACGTATTGAGTGACGAGTGACTTGCAAATTAGCAAATGAATGATAAAAAAAAAAAACAGCAATGGTACATACCATTTTTGTATATAAGTAATCGCTGCAGTGATTCACTTTAAGGAGATTTGTTTTTCAGAATGTTGGAACACAGGTGGTCAGTTACCATCACAACGAATGGTCCACATTTGCACAAACATCATTCAAGCTTGTTATCCAAGCCCGCAATCTCCAAGATAACATTTTCAGCGGCCCTGGCTTTGCAGCCTAAGGCCAGTTATACACGAGACAAACAGCTGAATGTTAAACAGATATAAAGTAAAAAGATATGCTTGCACAGTCGGATCTGCCAGTGACCTTGGCCTTGGTCGAGCCTGGAGGGATGTCCGCACGATAGTGGACAGATTGGTCAGCTCTCTTGAAGGCTCCCACTTTTATACAGTTTCTCTTTCCCTTTTCCCCACATTGATTGTCCTTGTCTAGGTTTTCTGCAATCAAGGCCGGGTATAGTAGGCTTTCGAAAAACCAAATCACAGACTTCCAGGCCATCCCACTTCAAATCGCTTCATCCGACCATTACTACATAGTGGTTTTGAAATCAGCCAGGTTGTATTACTAGCAATGATATCCAGTCAATCCATATCCGTCAAGGACACAGCAGCTCAAACAAGGAGGCTGTGACAAGTGAATAATACGACAGGTGTTCATCTGGGTATAAAGAAGAAAAACTTGGATATTCAGTATATTTTTTGGAACTTTGGAAAAAAAAATGATAGGCATGATATTTGTGCTGAGGTAAACCTTCACGGTCCCCGTAGATTTCAATGACCACCAACCAGACGGGGGCCCAGGGGGAGACATGGCTGACGTAGTCCCATGGCTGAGCCATCTGGCCTGGGGAGAACTACCTGTCTTGGGTGCCTACACTGGGTCCACGGGCACCTGACTAACCTGGCGAAGTGTGCCCTGGCAGACAGCCAAATACAGAGAGATACCACTTTGATATGGCTGGCACAAGCCAGCATGATGTCCCCTTTCACTGGAAGGTTACCAAGCAAAGGAAGGGGAGTTCAAAGGTCATCTTTGTAGGAGGTCCATCTGTATGCGCTTGGTGATCTTGGAAGTATTTTAATAATTTGGAATTAAGTAAGAAGTTATTTGATCATATAGTATCACTAGTTATGCTCATGTGGTGATCAAAATATTTTTTTTCTCCATCAGCTAAGGCTTTGAACTCTGCGTTTCAAGTCCCCTTAATCGGATATATTTAATTAAAAGTTGTTGCTTAATTGTCTTTCAAAACATCATAATCAGTATTTTCATCCTGGAAATTAGGGTAATATTGCCTGCTTTGAGGGAAGATGAGAAGCGATACAATCACTAACTGTTAAAATGGTACTGCTTTTAAGGTGTTCAGACAAAATAATTTTTTTTGTCTTCAATTATTACAGATTGACGAGGAGAGGTAGGATTTTACAATATCAAATAGATCCTTTTTTAATCCAACCAACACAAATCAAATTAAAATGCTGAACACAAAAACTACTGGAATGTGGACCTGAGTAAGTTTCCTGTCGCTGTCACAGTAACATAGCGTAAAGCACCATCCCTTTGTACATCCCCAACACTTCCATCACCCTGGTGTTTGGACGTGTATGGCTTCTGCGGTGTCTTCATCAAACGAGGGGCCAGTTCTGATTCAAAAGCCTAATTTAAATATCAAAAGACCCACCTGGTTCCAGAATGAAATCACGGTGATTAATCTATTATTGATAATTGATGGAATGCGCAAACACAAACTCCCTTAGATCCCTCACAGTGGGTCTCCATTCCAGTCAGTATAACGAGTGGAGAGGAGAGAAACCTGTCGCTCTTCTCTGACAACCGCCAGGTGAATTATGTCTCAGTCTCTACAGAACTTCCACTCGTGGAAATAATCTGATCCTGGTTCACCCTCATCTCTCACACAGCGTCTTGGAAGTCCAGGCGGAAAAAATAGGCCATCTCCCCCATCTGGATAGGAAGTACGAAGCATCAGTACAAAATAAGTTTCAAAGGGACTAATACGTGGAGGCAGAACTCAATTGGCCATGACCAGGACAGTTTCATCTAGTCTAGGGATGATTTCCTTCTATTCTGTGTCAACGTCGCTATGAGTCAGAGCTGGTGGCCACTTCCACCCATTGTGAAAGCCTGCTCGTTGCCTGGACTACCCCTTGTGAGTGTTTTGATCAGAATCCCCCCCCCCCCCATTCCTGGCGTCCAATCACAACCCCCAAACATTAACGACTTTGAGCTAGCTCTTGTCGGAGACTTATCTAATCCATCACTTCACCACCTGCATTATATCCAACCCCCTCCTCCCGCCCCCCCACCTCCAAACCTCTTTCCTACTTTACATATAAATTAAGCACCAAAACATTAACGCAATCTTTATTCCAGACATTTCGATGGACGAAACGGAATGGGAATGCATGACTGGATGACAGAATTCGGAAGGGGTGGATCGGCGTGATTAACTAAGGCAGATCTGAAGATGGTGACAGCTACCTTTCAATTACACGTGGGGGCCACCCATGGCTTTGTGAGGATCATGATGAAACCACACTTTCATGAACCCCTCTCTTTATGAATTCCCCAACTGACGCCGTACATAAGGAAGCAGTCCTGTGAGCCACTCACAACGTATTCACGGTGTCAAAGTGTGACTGATGAGTCTGGTATTGCTAGTGTAGGAGGTGGCTTGTCAGACGGTTCACTTTGGTGGCTTCTAATGGGGCCTGATGGCTGGTTGCTGCCTTTGAAAGCGGTGACACAGGGAGAGCAGGCGATCAAAGGACCGTGTGAGGGATACATGGTAATTTTCCCGGTGACGTAGGGACGGGGGGGGTTGAGGTAAACATGTTTGGACGAGGGCAGATGCGGCAGGTATCTCCACCAGATGTCTTCATCTGCTGACGACGTGGCTTTTCAAGAAGACGCTTCGCAACACAGATGGGACCTGCCAAAAGCAGCGAGCGTTATCTCCTAAGCCTTTCTCGTTTCCCAAACGAGTGCATGCTCTCTTCGACAAAATCTGGGAGAACTCAACTTGAAACTCCTCATAAACCCTAACCCTTTTTGTGAAAAACTAACAAACAAAAGAGCTCCCCAAACAGTCAACAAATAACACTTTCCATGTAAACAACCAGATCTGACATCTGCTTGTTTTGCCCACTATGTATACTTTCATATGCATCACTTAGGATTCAAAGGAAAGAACATTTTTGGGACATTATTTATTTAATGTATTAATTCACACCTGCCTTTGAAAGGCCTCTCTCCTTCTCCAGACAGGGGCTCTTCCCCACAACTCAAGCCTTTGATGTTGCTTTCCAGGGATTTTCTCTCTCTCTCTCATAAATCCTCATTTAATATTAATACCGCTTTATTCAATCTGTTAAAAGAGCGCTGTTGATGCGACTCGAATTCTAAACCGACAGGAGGAAGAAGAATAGGAGCTGTGCCCAGTGGGGTCTGGACAGATGATAGGGTCGTTACTTCCGAGGTCATGTTGAGGATTCCAGAATATACAGAATCAAGGTAAAACACCCATTTTCATCTTTCTTTTGCGATATCTTCCTCTTTAAGAGAAAGATATAGTGAAAAGATACATCACCATATGTTTCCATTCTTCCTAATTCCACTACAACCAAAAGGCCAGCAGTATGCTTAGATCAATGTTCATCTGGGCCTTACTGTTCTTTTTCCAACATCAGAGTGTTGACAAGTCTACAATCGTAGGTGTCTTTATCTGGGAGCCTCTGCTGACCATGACTGTTTTACATCGTCATGTGGTTTATCGAGAATGAGGAACTGAGGGAACATGCACTGTGGGAGCACACATTTTATAACATCTGGAGGGAATGTCAAGTACATTTGTAAGATTGATCAAGCCCGTTCCTCGCCCCCCCCCCCTCCCCCCTCCTTTTTCATCCAGTACCCCCGTCCGCCTAAACACACATGATCATTAGAAAAATGCCACAGAAAGAGAGAAGAGAGCGGAATATGTAGGGTACAAATGGCAGTAGCATTTCTCGGCACAGCTTAGCTCAGAGTTAAATGCATTGTGCCAAATTAAAATGCATTGTTTCTGCTGTTTATTTAATACAAGTTCCATTAAAAGACTTTTCAACAAAGTGCTCATTAAAAGAGTTGAGAGTCGCATCTATTCCAAGAATGGAGGGTGTGCAAAGCCATTAAAGAGTTGCAGGAAACGGCAGATTCATTTTGTTTTGCATTTGTTATTAATTTGAAAGTCCCCGTCATCAGAAAATCACCTTTGAGAAGTAAGTGGGTGAAAACAAGGTTTGTCTCCAGTTCCATGTCATCACATGGCGTTAGAGCAAACAGCCCACAGCGGGTGTTCGACAAAAGAAACACACACTTTTGGCATTAGTGGCTTGAGGGGATACCCCATGTAGATCTGTGTGTGTGTGTGTGTGTGTGTTAGATGGGGCCTGGTCGATTAAGTCGACCATCTCTTCTGTTCCTCTCTGCTGGAGAACTTCTCCATCCCAAATGACATTTTTTATCTTCCCTTTCAGCCATACTCCGCAGGGTCACAGATTGCCAGGGATTCAATTTGTACCACAGAAATGTCACATACAATTCCACAGCTGATCAGCAGTGAGATGGGACTCTCTCCCCACTGAAAGAGACCCCTGACTGTCTTTCAATAGAGACGACAATCCTCCCTGTCAATCTGAATGGCTAAAGGCGACAGGTTCACAGGGGAAACGACTAATGTGTATACACTCTGCACGGCGATTCATTTCTTTCTTTCTTTTTTTTTTTTCTGCCCAGATTGCAAGCACGCAGGGTCAGAACAGTCCTATTTGGTGTTGAGCCTGATGAGCACAGAGGGGTTTGAAATCCACCCATTTTGGAGGCCGGATCGTATCGTCTCATTTCCTTTTGCCCCCCCCCCCCCCCCCCCCCCCCCCCATTTTCATCTCTGTAGGGGTCATCCGATTTGGAATGACAGAATTCGCTGATTTGGAGCACCTTGAATGAAGTCTGCTCCACTGCGGGTTTAACTTTTGTTCTCCTTACAAAAGATCGATTCGTTCTTTTTTTTTGATGAGCTTAGCAACTTGCGAAATGACGATCAACATACCTCAAATTTGATGAAGTGATATTTGATTGTATGTTTATTTCATATGAAAGATTGCTTCCACTTGTACAGTTTACCCACAACAGAGAGAGCACACAGCGTTTCCAGGTAATCAATACACAAACATCAAAAACGTGTTACGGGTTGCAGTGTGTAACTACATCACTAGTCATAGTGATTGCATCCTGACAACATACCGTATGATCAAAAGCATCTTTGATCATTTAACAATTTCTGTAAGTGGAATAAGAATTATGGCCAGGCATCACTATATCAAATTAATTCTTTCATACATTACTGGAGGAATAAAACATGTATGAGTCCTCCCGAGACCGAGGCTGGACTTCTCCCCTTCATAAATCAGGCCAGATACCCAAACAGCTCTTAACATCCATACAGGATATGATCTCAGTGTGTTCCACCTTGAAGCCGACCCATCTGGCCTTTGCACTAGTGCGATCCGCCAGCCCTCTAATGGTCGCAGCCCCGCAAGTCGCACCTCACATCCCATGCACACGTCCACTCCATCAGCATCAATCACGTCGCTGTGTCCATCACCGCACCGCAGGGGAAGGGGGGAGGGAGATAATGCCTCCAACCACTCATGAAACAGCTGGGGGTGGAGTGGAGTGGGGGGTGGATGTGTGGGGTGAGGGTGGATAAGCTCCTGTCAGAGGAAGCTGTGTCACAGTGCATCCCACCACAGGGATCCATCCAGGTGATGTTTCACTGGGAGAAGATGAACAGCACCCGGCGGCATTCCTTCACCAAGTCAAACAGACCTGACTGACAGATGTACATCGATTTTAATCAACCCCACAGCATCAGATACATCAACACTGTCCATATTGTGTATCAATTGATTGATTTCTATAAACACCCTATAGAATATACAGGCAGGATTTTATTTTCTACAGCAACACTGCAAACTGCGTAATCAATCTCTCCGCCCGCCAACCGGTTGACACCAATTCATGGACGCAAACACAATTACTTTGCTGCGGAATGTCTTGGAAAGGCCATGAAAGCCCACTAATAAACTCTGAAATGGAGTCACGCAGGTTTACAAACACTACCCCATTTGCTCAGGGACTTGGTAGTAAGTTTCCAAGAAACATACTCCCAGAGATTTCTGTCATCTCTGTTTGGTAAACGGCAAATGTACTCCCACTTCACACTAACCCCCGTCCACACATTGACCGAGGGACCCCCAAAAAACGATTAAATCATATCAAAATATGATGGAGGGATGATCTTAACCGAGAAAGAGTGAGGGAGTGTGGAGGGCGGTGATGAGCAAGGAAGTGGGAGGGTAGGGGACTCTGGAAGACCTGAGGGCACTTACTGAAATGAAGTGTGGCCTCCTGAGGCCCCCCTAAGGTTGTATTAAAGTGGCCAGGTACATTACTTATAAACCCCCTTTTATTTGTCTGGAGTTTGCCTACGCGCCGATTTGCTGACGCGCTCACTATTGCTCGCTTTTATTATTTAGATTCCCCCAAATCACGACCGTTTGAGTTATATTGTGATGGTTGCCTGTGGGAACTCTTCCCTGGCTGTGTTTTATAAGAGGAAGAGAGAAAGAGAGAGGGGAAAACTGGGACGGAGAGGAGTTTGTTTACAAGCAGATGATGGCGGTGAGTGGAGAGAGAAAAGTAAAGTAAACGCTGCCTAGTGAAGCGAGACCTCCACCCCGCCCTCCCGCCTCCCTCCATCCCCTTCCCCATCTGATCACGGCTGTGCCCTGCATGGACCGCAGAGGGGTCAATTACGCCAGACGGGAGTTAACTAACCTCTCACAGTAGGGCGGGTAATGGGGCAGCACTGCGCATGGATCTGGTAGAGACGATTCTGCGTGTTGATGATCGGATAACATGGCAATTATGCCTGTTTGTCGACCCAGCCAGGGTGAGCCATTAACCGCCCCTGAGGCGAGGGTCCTTCGCGGTACTGAGAGATGTGTGAAACAAGAGGTGCAATGTGGCTCAGAGTTACTTTCTGATGCGTATAAAAAAAAACGACTTCCGTGTTACTGCGTGTCAACATACTGTTCGCCACAATTGTAGATGTGGAACCGGTATTGCAACACTGTCAAGTGTGCCACCCTTCTCGGTCCTTCACACAGCTCCACCAGGTAGTTCACACTCCCCACTTGTGGGTTTGTGGGGAGTGACAACGCGTAGAGACCAAACTGACATCTTCGTTTTCACGCCAGACATCCAACATCAGCATTTGCTTTGTATAAACTGCCTCTGATTTCAGACATCTTAAACGAAACAGGTCACACACCCATACAAACACCTGTGGGCACTCTTCCCATTGTTTGTAAATCAGGAAACAACGTGCATTTTCTGATGCCGCAAACCCAAGCATGAGCAGTGACTAGATGTTATAGGGCAAGGGTTCTTCATTTTAGTGTAAACGTTGTACTTTCCTCTTTTACGGAACCATAAATAGAATCTATCAACACGTACTGTACTGCATCAGCGTGAGACTGGCTGCAACGGCAGCTGGTGAGAGTGTGTTTCTCGCACAAACACTTCCAACAGCTTCGTGTGATCAACTGCACTAATTGGCGACAAAAATGTTTGATTTTCGTCGACCGTTTGTTTCCACTGTAAGGGAGACAAAAGAATCTCTCTGAGGTGTGCCGCCATTTCTGGAAGCCTTGATCACTGGGGATTAAAATGTCATTCCATTTTTTAAAGGGTGGTTGTCACTGTTCCTCTGTTAGTTGTCAATGTCTCCATTACTCTGTACTGAGCTGTGTTTGAGAGTAGAAAAAATGGCGGATGGGAAATTTCTGTTGGAGACTCAAGATTTGGCTTTACAATAAATATACACAAAGCAGGCACTGCTAGCTGTTCAACATATATGTACTGATCTATGTACAGAGAATTAGCTCCTTCGCTATCAAGTCAACTTTCCGGTGGATCACTAAAGCATTATCTATACCAATGTCATCCACACAGGTATTTTCTATGTCATGTAATCTGTATTGAGACCCATGATCTATGTGTTAAAGTTCTTCGTCCTTTTGAGGCGATCAAACCTCAGGAGTAAACTTGTTAAAGCAATTGACAACACGTCAGTCTGGGTCATGTTGGACTGAGAGACGTGCCGAAGCCACTTAATTGCCTGACACTTCAATAATGTAAATGCATACGGCTTGTGTGTCCTGCACGTGTAAGCAATATGCCACAAGCCCCCAAAAGGGAATCCACACCCATCTCTAACCTTTTCTGCAGACTTGCAGTCTCAACAGTTGAGGGCCATGTGACAACACACTACCCGGTAACGTAATCCATATTCAAACACTTTTTGATCAAATCTATTATAAAAAAACATGTTCAACATACAATTGCTGGTTTGTTCTCACTTTAGCAGATCCCAGAATGGTACTAGTTTAAGGCAGAGTACCCTCCTTCGCACCTTCAGCCAGTTCATTCATAAGGGAAGTCAGATGGCTGAGCGGTTAGGCAATCGGGCTACTCATAAGAAGGTTGCCGGTTTGATTCCCGATTGTACAAAATGATGTTGTGTCCTTCAGTGCAAGACACTTCACCCTACCTGCCTCGGGGGGAATGTCCCTGTACTTACTTTAAGTCGCTCTGGTTAAGAGCGTCTGCTAAACGACTAAATGTAAAGTTTCATTTATAACTACTGTTTACATTTGTTCTCCACCTTACACCACCCCTCCCCACCAAAGAGACAACCCTTTCCTCCACCCGACCGCCCTGAACTTCAGAATAATCCACACTTTCTCAAGGGGCCATGATGACGAAGCCCCTTGCAATCTGGCGTGATGTGCCGTTTAGCATATGGGATCATTAAGATACTGGCTGAGCACATGCCCAAGAGGTTAGGCAAACGTGCAGTAGCGTTAGTGCTTGAAACCATACACTTCCATTTGTGCTTGACGGAGTATCACTGACGCATCTGTTTATTCATGGTGCCGCTCTGATTGTAGAGAAGAGGGCTCTTTATGCAGATGTACGTATATTTATAAACACCACACAGCTACATATTTAATGAGGGATCTATTCTTGCTCGTTACAAAGTTGCTTACGTCAGTCGACGGGGGAATTGTTTTTTTGGTTGCGCAATGTAAAAACAGCTATTCATATCACCCGGGTGAAGGTTTGGTGGTGATGGGCGACTGTTCAGTTTCAGGGAAGGATGGAGGAAGACCTTAACATAGTTTTGTTGGTGTTGACAAAAAATAATAGGTCAGAAAGTTTGGAGGGAGGGGGGGGTGTTTGGACATATCTATCCTCGGTTAAGTTCAAGGTCAAACTTTGAAACAAGCCAATTTTTCAAGCCCACGAATACCTAAAGGCATGGAACCCAATTTCTGGCTAAGAAGGGAATGTGAGCTTGGGATATGTGTTGGTATGGAATGGCTTTCAGACAGCCAGGGTTAGTGATGTGGAAGTAATTAGGATTTGTAAGTTAGGATAAACAAGACTCCTTCAGGAAATACATAGGAAAGGCATGTTTGTTTGGCTTTTCCGAATATATCAGCAGGTTACAAAATGGTGAACAGCCTATTAATCTGTGACAGCGTCTAAAGCATGTTGTGCACACGATGCGACTGTTTTAGCACCATATGAAGAGTGCGAATATAGCAAGATCTCACTTCCTACGGATAACTTCACACTTATTTTCCATTAGTTCCACATTATGAAATATATAAAAGGATTTTAACCATGATAAAGGATTTTACTTTTTGGACCACTGATATGACGACGGTTTATCTCAAAGCTTTTTATTACAATATTCCCAAACTTCTGGTAGATAAAAACAATCTGCATTAAATCCTTGTTATGTAATATGCAAAGGATGTTAGTTTACGCCATTTCTGCTAAATAGGACGTACATTTTACCAACTGGATTCAATTAACAACATGCCAGATGCATATGAAATAGTCAATTACGCAGGCAGAGCGCGCACTGTTGCCTTTCTCGGATTGAATCCTGCAAACCCCACACTTGCAGCACGGCGCGCGCCATTACATGCTCTCTCGCTCTCTCTCCACCACACACACACACACAAGTTTATTGACCAAAACCTGTTATGCAAAATGCATAGCCATTTGCCAACATTTCACTGCTTGCGCAGGTGGCCAAGTTACGAGTACGTCAACATAAACAAATCACTTACGCTGCTATTCTGCCCCGACCAGTGCACCATGGCTTGGTTATGAGACGAATCCCCGGTCAAGGCGAAGGTTGAGCTGGTCAGCTTCAGTTCATCATGCCTTGAACCAGCAGTCCTCCTGTCCTCGCCGCTCCATCGTAATTCGGACCGTGTTACTCTGCGCCTAGCCGGCGATGTGATACCCTGGTGCGGCTTTTGCAAAGGCAGAGACTCTTGGTTCTGTGGTGTGCCAGATGACTTAACTTTATCTCCAGGGTTTGGTCTTTGGCTGTTCCTTCTAACTCGTTGCTTGAGCCGAGTGGTAGGGGTTGAAGCTACACGAGCCTTCTCGACACCAGTGTTGACATAACCATTATTTCTTCCGTCTAGAACTTTGTCTTCCTCAAATTCACGTTTACCATACGGCATTCCTAGACGGATCGTATTGTTTGAACGGAGCCTGTCAGTATTCCTTTTTCGCCTTGAATGGACGTAGTTCCCTTGGCATTCGGCGGACCCAGGTGCTGCGCAATCAAGGTGGCGAGTTTCAGCGCTCGCTAAATCCCCTCTCTCTGACCCGTCTCCATTTCCCAAAACTTCGCTTCCTAACCCTGTTGCGAATTCTCGTGTGCTCATTTTCAGCAGTAATGCCCGGGCACGCCACTTATCTCCCGGTTGACATGATCTGCAAGTTATCTCTGATTTGGTGACTTCGAAGAAATAAACCATAATCAGAAGCTGAAACCACAACGCACTACGCAAGATCGGGAAAAATCTGACCCCCCTCTCCATAGTTACTGGATGAGAAAGATGCTCTGGATGAAAGTCGGTTTGCACCTCTTCTCAGCTCTCCCTTTGTGATACTAACGGTTGATGTGAGGCTGTAGAACAGCTCGCAAGTTGTGGCGCGTCCAATAGTCTGTGTTGTAAAAAGTGAGATCTTGCGAAGTGGTCCAAGTTGAAGGATTTGATCAAATGAGGCCCCCACGCGCATGTGGGAGGAGCTGGTAGAATCCAGGCGCAAAGATAGGGGGAATTCTTGCCTCTCTGTTTACCTCAGTTATCAATGTATTTTGTATTTGTTTGGTGTTGTTGTTTTGTTATTGAGCGACATAAATACAATTACATTTTTACACAAACCTCTCAATTAGTATTACATTTACTCAAGTTTGAGTTTTTCCTTTTCGTTGTTAATATATAACTCAGATAATCAAAAGTAGATCAGCAATCAGTAGATAAAATCCTTATTCTTAATTAACTCTTTTAAGTGCCTCAGACTGTGTCGTGCCATTGGTCTCGAGAGCGGCTCTGTTAATTGGAGAAAAAAAAAAACGTATCCAATTAAGCATAATGTCACGAATGAAACGCGTGAATTAGCCTACATCAGGGATCCTCAGCAGCAATGTATGTGGTCGTAAGAACAGAAATGCGAAATTTTCATGTGGCTGACACCAGGTCCAACTGTGTAATACAAATCACGGTTGATACCACTGTGGCCTGTAACGACCTCACGTAGCTATATGGGCTATATTAACATGTGTATAACTTGAATAACGCAACATATAAAGACATGACTTTCCTGAGGACCAGCATGTACATTATTAGCCAAACAGTTGTGTTCAAACATGAATTTTCCAACCTTGGTGTTTCACAGAGCTACCATCAGTGAAGAACAAAGGAATAAACTTAGATAATAATTATGAGATGGATGTCTAGGGTATTTTCTTCTCCTCCTTTCTCTCCTTTTCTCTCTCTTTCTTCCTCTCACATCAGATACAAAGCACTTCCGTTTAAAGGCATGGATCCCCAAAGACAGATCAAAGTCAGTGTCAGTGTTCAAAACACAGTGGTGGAAGTTAAGTTCTTTATTTTTTTTGCCATACAATTAAATGGCTTTATTCTTATTTTTGGGTTGTGTGCCAGTCAGCGTGTAGATGATCATTTAAAGACCATAGGTTGAGGTTGCGTACTGTCACAAATCGCTTCATGAACAGATGCATCCTTGAGTCTTTCGGTGAAAAGCTGTTGAGAGGGCTCTGAAAGCGAAGGGACAGCTTGTAAATATAGAGAAAAACACGATGCACGGTTTTATAAAAAATAAACTGATATGGAATAACAATACTGCCCAGTCATATTTTACATCTTGTCATTTAGCAGATGCTCTTCTCCAGAACGACTTACAGTAAGTACAGGGACATTCCCCCAAGGCAAGTAGGGTGACGTGCCTTGCCCAAGGACACAACGTCATTTGGCACGGGAATCAAACCGGCAACCTTCTGATTAATAGCCCGATTCCCTAATCACTCAACCATCTGATCCCCCATGGACCCAAAGGTTAAATCTGCAATGTGTCCGAGCAGAAACATGAAAGATTAAAAGTCTAGCCTCTCATCACAGCACCAAGCATTAAGGAGATGTTTCATTTTGAATTAAGGATACAGTGATGGACAGGCCCCGCATTGACACACTTATTAAGAGGACCCCTGGTGTGTGTGTGTGTGTGTGTTTGTCAGAGCGGGTGTGAACCTGCCAGCTTGTTTTCTAAGTGTGAGTGTGTGTTGCTGTGCGTGTGCACGCATATGCATGTGTGTGTGTGGGAATGCAGAAAAGATCATCTATACCTCATCATATGCCTTCTAGGTGTGGACACGCCATCCATTCACATGGAATCAATGTCCTGTCAATAGTAGAAATAGATTTGCAGGATTTCACAAAATCAAATATTCAGGCCAGAGTTCATCTGGTTTGTATCCCAGTATGCATGCACTTGGACTATAAATGTGCAACAAGGTCAAAAGCCACATAAATGGGGAATGGACAATGCAGTAGAACTGTAATAAAAAATAAATAAATATGTAGAGCATTGAGAAAGGTCTACTTTGTTTCTCCCGAAAAACTGGTGAATGTTGAATTTTGCCTACTCACCTTTGGGTCTGATTCCAACAGGGTGAATAAAGATCCCAGTGTCAATCAAATTTATAAACAAAGTTGCAAAATATTTTTTCCCGTTACGTGGTTAGTTCCGACATTGCTCAGTCAAAAATAAAATAAAAAATGTGTTCCAGCCATAATAATCAAACTCTAATTTGTCAATCTAAGTGGGGTAGTTGCACAGTAATAAGCACAGCTAGTTCAGGCATGGCCATCAGGCAGCGAGCTTCATCCGCTCATTACCACACCTGTGTTAGCAGCACAAGCCCATTGGGCCACGTCCAATAAGACGACATAAAAAGCAGCGCGGATACGCATACACACACGGTTAAAACACATGCACACACTCAGCCCATTTGTTGCATGATCAGTGCTGCTGCCTCCCTCCACCATCCCCTTCTCCCCATGCTGTCTGTATGTTCTGTCCACCAGGGGGATTATATCTCTATTGCTCCCTGCCTCATATGTCATGTATGTATGTGTTACATCGAGGAGGCAGGGAGTGCTTCCCTTAGAATAGATCATCCACTCTGCCAAAGTCAAATCTACATGTCCATGTCATGTAACAATAAATGCTCAAATATAATACGTGATTCTCTTGACTGAACTTTGTTATGTAGCATGAATCTCCCTCAAGCTATGGTGTTAAGCAAGACACTTCAGTGGCTGCCAGTCAATCTTGCCCGTTTATTAGATAAAACCATGACATTGACTCATAAACTTAGGCTTCAATGCCGTTTACTACACAGCTGCATCTTTCTAGTCTGTCTTTGTGTATCGGGAGTCCCTAGCCTTTATAAAAGCTTTTGGATTCCAACACGGACAAAAGGTTGCACACACAACAAGTTTACAAGAAGATAAACACATGCAAATTTAAAGCCACGTTTTTTTCTTCTCCCTTTCTTCTTGTTTCTAGTGAATTGTGCCAAAACTCTATCCGGAAACAGTGGATTGAGAACAAAACGTCCAATAAACGTATTTACAAAGGGATCTTTCTCCAAAGGATCTGAATTGACAAACGTACGTTGGAACAGAAGCAGTCTGATCTGAAAAGCTGAAAGGCAAAAGAAGAGAAATGTGAAATGAAAGACTCTTTTCTTTCTTTTCCTTTCTAGTCACAGTTCTGGTTCCTTAGACAGAGAGTTTGGATGGAGATGTTCCTCTGTATTTTCATTCTTTATTGGTATTTACCCTCTGCAGAGAGCGGTTGTCAGGTCAAGAGCAATCAGTTTTTATGTAGCTCATTGGGAAAAGTTATGCGTCTTTTGATGGTTCCAGTATTTGAGCATTGTTTTCTTAAACTTTGGACACCTCCCCCAAAAAAGTAAGGAAATAAAGCGTGTGCTAGAAAGAAGTGACTGAATTTGAAGTAAATGGATGAAGGTTGAGTTGACTACAGTGAAGCAGGCCAACACTGGTAATTGGATAATCCGTTTCAAGCAGTCTGTGAGAGTCAAGACTTATAGTCGTAAGAGTTCTTGCTCAATGAGCCACTCTAGTGCTTTGCAATGATGTAATTTGACACCCCCCATCCCCCACCCCTCCAAAAAACATAACACATATGTTGAACACATATAACAACTTTAAAGGCAGCCATATTGTACTATGGATTGCCCAAGGAACTTTTACTCTGCCACGCTAACTACATTGACCAATGTAATATGCTAGGCTATTCCTCCCATTGGTTTGCCTTGTTAGTAGAGAGAGTGGTTTGGACACATTTTCACTTGAGTTGGGCTTTTTCCCCTACTAAAAGTAGTGTATGTGGCCTCTTTGCGATGGTACTTTTGGGAGCAACTCTTAGTGCTTTATCAAACCCCATTATAGCGCTCCCTTTAATTCACTTAGACAAGGCAGAAAGGCCTCAAATTGATGTTTCATGTGATACACTTAATTGGACTAGAAAGCCACCATTGTGAATGGTGAGGAATTAATATTGTCACTGAACAGAGAGAAGAAATTCTCCTTCTGAAAGAGGCATTTCATTATGACACAGTGGAATCCATTCAGAAGGTTCCGGGCTGAGTACTGCATTCATGAAATAGTGAGCCGAAAGATTTTCTATGGCTTCTCTGGAAACAAATGCATTCAGATGTATTGTTTTTCCATCACAGAATCTTGGATTGTTGCACACTTCATTTCCAAACATCCAAATTCCTTTTTTATTAATTTACCGCTTATTCACCATTCATCCCTATACTGCACCAGTGATATTATGGGAACCATAGCATATTTTTTATTAATCAACAGCTTATCACGAGACAATTTCTCTCCCATGTACTGTATGTATGTCAGCTGAATGTAATCTTATATTTATACATGTTTCAACACCTATCCCCCAAAACCTTTTTCGAAGCCAGGTGAGAACGAGAAAAGGATAACTTTTAATCCATCTGCAAGATTAGATGAATGAAAGCTTTAAAAGCTTTCCTACCACGCTAAAATATTCATATTTGCTACAGAGGAACATTACTGGGAGCCTCAGAGTGATGCAACAACAATTATTAATGAATCTCATTTTCAGTCCTGCTCTGCTGCATGTTCAAAGCATGTGACCGTCAGAACAAAATCAAAAAGAAAAAAAAAAAAAAGCGTAGCATCACCTACAATATGGAGTCACCAGACTAGAAATGTACAATCTGTTAAAATCCCTCTGCAATTGGACCTCGTTTGCAGATTTGTTTACCTCCAATCCATGATGTGAGTGTCTCCCCTGTATGCAGACATGATTTATTCATGAACTGTGTGTCTTAAAAAAATATATATACAAAAAATAAACGATGCCACCTCTGAAGATGGTACTTGGGATTTTATTTTCATAGACAGATAAACCCCCTACCTCACCAGATGAATGCCTGGGGGCTGAGGTGTACTCTCAAAGCACTTTTGCGCTTGAGTTGAAGAGTACGTTTTCCCATGCAGTGATATTGTTTGATAAAGCATTTGAAGATTGACGTTTGTAGCGAATTCTTACATTACACACTGTTTAGGTACGTTCCGTTCCAGCCATGGTTCCTTAATGACAAAATGGTTGTGGATGAAATCAAAGTTCAGGCCTTCAGTTTTTACACTTTCATTCAGTTTGAGGTTGATAACTGTGGTCAATGATTTCCCCTTTATCCCCCACACACACACACACACACACACACACACACACACACACACACACACACACACACACACACACACACACACACACACACACACACACACCACACTACTAGACACACTTACATGAGAACAACTGAGCCGTGATGAACACGCTCAGAGGGAGCTGTGTTATTCGCTGGGTATGTTGTCAGACGGTCTCTCCTCAGGGCTGAATATCCACGCTCTGTTGCGTGCACCTCCATGCAAATAAGTATATTTGTAATTGACCTCACATCCAAACTGAGCCACCAGCCTAAGAGGATAATTATGAGTGTAGCCGAGATAATGATGTCTTTAAGTTTCAAACCCCCTTGCCACCGTGCCAACTTTGACCCTGAGGAAGAGTTTGCAAATGACATAATTGTGAAAAGTTTAATTAAGCGCTGATATGAGGCGCATGGAGTATAATTGCAACACTGTCAGTGTTCTTGTTCAGTCTGAAAATGTTTAATTGGTGATCTGTCTCTCCTCTCACGAACTATTTAACATATGTTCCCTGGTGTGATTTGTTGCTGAATACAGAAGAAAAAAACCTACATATTATTATTGCAGTTGTCCATTTTATTCAAAAACCTTCCTTTGGTGAAACGCTAAATAAACGATCAGACAATGTTTTGGCAGGTTGTTTTCACCCTGCCTTCAATATAACAACAAGTAGGAGTGTCCTTACCTAGAGAGCGGTTTCTATGAATGTTAATGATGAAGGATTCGCTATGGAAGGTTGTCATGTTAGCGGTTAATGCTTCACGCTCAGGTAATTAAGAGAGAAGGCTATGCTGGATGAGCCGTGAGGAGAGATCTTGATTTGTTTGACTTGACAGGGTCTGTTTTCACAGGCCTGAGACTGTCAACCATCTATACGCATGGACAAGCGATCAAAGCACTATGGACACTACAGCTGAATATTGATGGTCAATCCTATCATCCCACTTTACATGACTCAACGTATTGGCACGGAAATCAATCCGAACAATCTATTCAGTACAAATACCATTGATATGGTTAATTATGTCTAGTAAGCCAGTAGACCTAAGTTATATTTAAAGGTGTGTGTGTGTGTGCATATGATTGTATGCCTATAAATATCTCAATAAACTTTTGTCAGAGAGCTATGAGTGCCACAATATTCAACCAGATTAAAACGGAAGTGTGCCATACAGTCATTCTGTTCAAACTAATTATTTAGTATTTTCAAAGGCTATTTCACAGTAACATTTTCAATCACTGAAATGGCATCAACGACTTGTCATTTTGAACGTGTCGTTTTATCGTGGGCCTCGGCAAAACAAATCACCGGAAAAACAGCTGACCATTACATTTACAGTGCAAACAGCTTCACCTGAGCCGTATAAATAACAGGTTAGTTTCTGGCCAGGCTTAACAGTAGAGCACACTGCAGCTAAGACTGTGGTGGGAATATGACGTGCTGAGTAATTGAGTCGCCTATGCATATTTATGACTAAATAGTCGCCCTGTCGGCCTGCTGGATTTATCGCCGGCAACCATGGTTTTGGCTAAGAGGACGGTGCTGCAATCTATGGCTTAATAAAAGGGCTTTAGAGAACGAAACAGTCAATCAATCGTTCCCGTTTGGCCCGGCGACTTATTGTCGGGTTAGACAGATTCTCAGCTGATCATTGCCTGTTGGCGAGGGTTGTGTTTATTGGACGAAGGTGAGTTGCATCGCCCCAGCATTTGTCTGTTATTAATTACCCAGTCTGGACAATGAGATTATATTTAATCAGATTGGTTGGAAGGGGGCACGAAGCCTGTGTCCGGGCTTCACAGTGTTTCATTAGGGTGTCCACATCTCAGAGTCAAGAAAGTTGATGCCTTCTAGTGAACGGAGAGGCAACAAGGGCACATGGGTTTAGCTGCATCAAGGAAGTAGAAAATGTAGACATGTGTAGGCTATATGATTGACTTTAGTTATCATGAATGCTGTCATTACCTCAAAGTTCCTTCATAGGAATCACAAGGTATCAGAATGTTCAGCTGGGACAGAACCTTGGGTTCATCAATCACAAGTTCTAAAATAAGAACCATTTCCAACTAATGGCAAGTTATGACTCAGTTCAATCTTTTTATACTCTACCAAGTACCTGGAACAGCCCACTCTGCCTTCTAGTGCTACATTGTGATGGATACAGCGTACGTTTAGAGGGCAAATGGAAAATGAACGATTGGTTTTTGACAGTCATCATTTCCGAGGACTTCGGGAAGAATAACGATCATGTATCAGGAAAATTAAACCTTATGGAGAAACAATGCAAAACGGCTCACCAGAGGCCTGTCACCCTGTGCAACGGTGTATATATCCCCTGAAATGATGATTGCTTGCTGACTCCGAGTATTGATGTGCCATGCACACAGACGTTTCACCCAGACGGGAATATTATATAAGTTGCAGTGAAATATAAGTAATTATGTGCAATTTATACATCTCATTCATCCGATGCGGCATTAGAGTGTATTTGTGGATGCATATGGAGTACTGGGTGTTTAAAATGGGTATGAGATGGATGGATATTCATAATGCACGCACACACATCCACACACAGGCTTATATATTCCATGGGAACTGGTCTCACCATAAAGACTTGAGAATGAGATATATATCACTGCAGGGTCATTGTTTAAATAGAATATGTCACGGATAATATTTCAGGTGTCATATTATCATAAAAACCAAATTAATTAAAGCATGCAGATGGTGCTGAGACACAGAGGGTGATGGGAGAAAATCAACTAACTGTGCAGGGAACAGCATCACCAGGCAGCGAGTTGACAAAGTTTCCCCGTTTTATGAGTTAATTATAAAAGAGGTAATCAAAGTAATTGAGGGCTCTGGAGTTGGGGCATTTCAGGTTTTTAAATCCACACTGAACTTGACGTCCCCGCTGTCGCTGGGGAATTGAAAGGGAGTCATGGTGAGGCCACGAAATGTCCCGACAAACAATCTGCACACTGATAATAAAGACCAAACCCCGGGGCCGGTGATAATTCGAAGCCAATAACAATGGATAACAATCCAAGGCTGAGTGGCTAGCTGAGATGAGAGAAATCAGGAGGCTGCTATGTGTGTCGACTAAGATATCTCTCAGGCGCGGAAGTGTTCCCGCACCGACCTTCTGACAACATTAAGGGGTCAGCCACAAATTAGATTTCTGTGTTATCGTTTTCCAGTGAGTCATTAAGGCACGTGTTGCTGACCAGACGTTTAAAAAAGTAAAGGATGCTGTAACTTAGAACCCTAATTACCTTAATTGGTTGTGAGTCAGAAAGGAAAACATATTTGGCAGCCATGAAACCATCGAATATTCCCATATATACAGTATATGGATGGACAATCGTTCCTGCATTTTGATAAGTTTCACATCCCTGATAAGTTAAGGTCAGATAGCCATCCTCTCCATGGCTATAGCAGGCTGGATTAATATTTCAGGAATTCATATGTATTCATAAGGTGTAATATATATCTATATATCTATATCTAGATATATAGATATGTTCCAACAAGTTTGATCAATCTTTGATGAGCCCATTACAAATAAATATCGTTTTTAATTCATCCAAGCCAGACATGATTTGTTGGATGTTGCAAGGTCATATTCAACACCAAACCTTATGGTTCATATCCAACACCAAACCTAATGGTTCATCCCCTTTATAGTGATTAAGCTATAGATCTGCACTGAGACTGACAAAAAAAGACAAAACATGGTTTGGTGTTTCTGAAGATTTTATGATTGTATGAGATTTTATGAGTCTGGAAACAAAACTAACAAAACGATTTTCGGCAACACTTTACATTAAGGTAACGCTAACTGCCATGTAATGGCAAAGCCATTCCAAAAGTAACAAGTAGAAGGTACAAACTCAACTACAGATCAGATTTGGAAACGTTTTAATTCCAGGTATGCCTAATGCCTCTCAGAGATTCGTTCATATTCCGAAAGTTTTGCACCAACGAGTATGTATTTCTGCACCAGCACGAATACACGCAGTGAAAGGGAATTCATGATCTGGGCTCTTTCTTTATTTTATTCTGTCAATCTCTATTCTCTCATAGCTCAGTCCCTCAAACTTCAAGTGAGCCCTGGAGGAACAGTAAAGCAGTATTGAGGAACAGAGAGATGGGGAACAGAGAGTGCAAGAAATGAACGACTATTAATGGACGACTATTATTCTACTTTCCCTCCCCCTCATCCGGACCACCACAGTTATGACACTGTGCAAAACACATGATCTTTAACGTGGCACTCTTTAATTATTCACCACTTTTGCAATTTTCATGAGGAAGGTGATTACGTATAGGAACGGTACTGGGGGCAAAACAGGAAACCAGCAGCGTTAACTAGAACTCATTCCTAAAAAAGAAAAAAAACATTTCAAAGCTATTCAAATTTGGCTCAGTCTATTCAGCATCCTAAAAATGGCCTCTTCTTCACCAGCTTCTTCACATCTTTTAATGAGGGTCATGACCCCCCCGGCTGGTCACATCCTTGAGCAGGAAGTGTGTGTGTGTGTGTGGTTTTATGAATAATGGAGAAAGTGTTATGTCATTTTAGGCTTCACTTCACAAAGGTTTCACAGTTAATGCGTTGGTCAATATCTTAAATTGTGTCAATGGACGCCTAAGACTGAGAGAAATGTAGAGTGTGCAGTATTAACAGATTTGACCACACACACCATATTTGTTTTTAATGTGAAATAATTACACAGTCAGAGGTCTAAATTACCCTGCTCCAGGACACAATGTAAACAAACACATCTGGTGAAACCACTCCAAGTTCACGTTAACCTTTTGGGCACAGTCAAAGTAAATATTGACAAACACTCCTCTCAGTGTTGCAGCCAGACATTAAACTTCTACCTCACCGACACCGAACGTGCTAATGCATTTGAAACATGTTTCCATGTATTAGTAAGGATGTGCGTGTGCGTGTGTGTGTTTCCATCTGCACGTGTGTACGTCTCCACGCATCTGTCTAAGCGTTTGTGTGTGTGTGTGTGCGTGACCGGATTAGGAAAATGTGCACTTGAGAGATGAACAGCGTTTAGCATTTTCGAAGAATTAAGAAGTGTCAGCCTTGCGGTGTTGGGCTATAGGGAAGTCCTTAAATCTCCTGTCCGGAACGATCCGTCTCAGTCCAAGCCCTCAGTCCCCTGAAAGATAGATGCTTTCAATAAATGTGGTCTTGAGGATTCTGCAGGAAATGATTAAGAGTGATAAATGAGGACATGGGATTTCAGCGGGGCCGGGGCTTCAATTGACATCCATTATATCAGGGTGGCAGCAATGCTGCTTCTCACGGCACTGGATAGATGAAGTTGAGGCCGAAGTATTCTTCACACAAGGTCTACGGCCACATAACGGCACAGCCGCGTGGGAGATCCACCCGGACAGAAGCGTGTCGTTACATACTCTGATGTGGGAACTGAAGGGTTTCCAATCCAGACAAGAACAGCACCCATGGGCATGGTGCATGCTGCTATTAGTGCTGTTATTAGTTTAGTCACGTTGACGCCGCAAATGAACGGCTGGTTCACGACAGCAAAAACTACACCTACGTGTGCTTTGCGTCCGACCAGACCAGAAATGTTACAAGGTATTGTTTACTACAACAGTCAGAAAACAACTCAAAGTGCCAACATTCTTTTCCGTTTACATTTTGGGTCATTTAGCAGATGCTCTTATGCAGAGCGACTTACAGTAAGTACAAGGATGCTTCCCCCTCCAAGGAAAGTAAGGTGAAGTGCCTTGCCCAAGGACACAACGTCATTTGACACTGTCGGGAATCGAACTGGAAACCTTCTGATTAATAGCCCGATTTCCTAACCGCTCAGCCATCTGACCCCTCCTTTTCATGGCTTTCAAGGGCCAGTATGCGCTGGTGGCAGGCTACTTCAATCACACAAAGGAACAGTGGAAAGATGCAACAGACAGCCGAGCAGGTTGTTAATGGAGAGATGTGTTGGAAAGGAGGAGCACAGAGAAGCCATCACACAGGTTTAGAATCACTGTGTCTCTTTCAGACAGACCAGACTAACGTAAATAGGTGCCAGCTCCACTTGTCTGTTAGAACTCCTCTGAGAGCTCTTTCTGAGTGTTTAATGGGATAGAGAGAGCTGAGGTATGTGTGTGTGCAAGCATGTGTGTGTGTGTCTGTATGGTGTCTGTGTGTGTTTGCGTACAATGCGTAAGTTGTGTGTGTGTGTGTCGTGGGTGATGTGTTAAAAGGGGGAGAGGGGCATTGCATGTAAGAGTCCTTGAAGATTAGGTCCTTAGACAGACTAAGATTCTGACTAAGAAGCGTTCAATAGTTTTATAAGATTGTGTTCGGTATTCGGGAATCTTCAATACATTTTTCAAGGTTATATACTTGTTATTCATGCAGGTCCTTAAGAGTTTCACAAAATATGTCTCTCAATTCACACAGGCATACTACAGCACAGAAACACTATGTTGTAGATCTGTTTTGTGGCCCAATAGGTGCTTTGACAGCGATCATATTTTAGAGGGGGGGGGGTGTGTGCTAAAAACATATGGCCGGCCACAGACTTTTGGGTTGAAGGCGAAGCTTTCTAAGGGACATATTAATTCTTCGGGCAGACAGCTAGGCTTGATTGATTCAAAGTCTATTCTTAGTTGGCATTTAGCTTAAATGATTTTCAGCTCGAACTGTCTCTCTGTCTCTGTCGGTTTCTCCCTTGCCCTCTCTCTCATTCCTTTTTTTCCTCTCTTTGTCAGTTTGTCTTTCCACCCTTCTCTGTTCCACCCCTATCACTTTCCCTCTCCCACTCTCTCTGTTTTCCTCTCCCACTCTCTTTCTCTCTCCCATCCTCTCTTTTTTTCACTTCATATCTTCCTCTCTCTAACCACTCTTTGTCCCTCTCCTTCTCTCTCTCTCTGTGTCTTTCAGTTTCTCTCTCTCTCTCAGTTTCTCCCTGTTTTTCTCCGTTTCTCTCCGTTTCTCTCTATTTCTCTCTCTCAGTTTCTTTCTCTTTTTCTCTGTCTCTGTTTCTCTCTCTCTCTCTCTCTCTCTCTCTGGTTTTCTCTCTCTCTCTGTTTCTCTCTTTCTGCCCCTCCAGTTTGGACAGAACTTATTACCCAACAAACCGTTCCTCTCAACCAGTCAGCATTCATTCAGCCCTGTAGCAACCGAACACTGAATAAACTGTCAATCAGTCTCACTTGATTGCCTGTGTTGTAATATAGGGAGCAATGCTGGATGTTGTTAGTGGTACAACAACCTAACAGGAAAAGACAGGAAGTTTATGCCAAAACAATTATTTTAATGTCGTGGTCTGACTTTGGTAAGTAAGCCTTGCTGTTGGAAGACGGCTCTGCAGTGGGCTGCTTAAATACCTAAGCTTACCACAACTGAGGCTTTTGTTTCTGAGGCCCCAGAGCCAAGTGTAAACCCTATTGGGGATGATGCATTATGGTAAAGACCATTGCTATGTATATATTCAGTAGACAGTCAGCTCGTTTTATAGTTCAGTCCAGAAATGTATCCATGGTAACAGTACATATTTTACTTTGTTTGATACCCATGTCCTGGGTCCTGGTGTGTGCTAGCGTTGTGTGGGAGCAAACGTCAACATACCAAGGGGGGTTCAAACAAGAATGAATGGGTGAACATAATGTCTGGACATTTTATATAAATCGATCTAGGGACTGTTGGTGGAGCTTTCCTGCAGCTCACAAAAGTCTGGAGACATCCCACGGAGAAATATCAATGCGCTGTGGGAACAGGCTTTTTTTGTGCAGAATTCAACCACAAACACCATCAATTTCTTTCCCCAATGTTGTGAATCTATGACAATTTTCATATTTCGGTAATAGTGACTTGAGGCAAGATGCACAGTATGCTACATGAAGCCAAGCAGTGTACATAGATTTGCAATTTATCTTTGGAGTTCACTTTCATGTCTGTGCTCTTTTTTGAAAGGTCATTTATTGCTAGATTGAGGAGGTAGATGCTAATATGGATCCTATTGTCAGCATGCCTGAAACTCTAAAATGGAGTCACACCCAATGTCTCAACTTAAACTTACAATATCGTTATCATCTTTATTTGATATATTTTTCCATCATTTTTTTCCTAGAACTATTCACAACTGTTGTACATTTTCTTCATTTTATATTTACACTCTTACATGTTGTTGTATGCACCTTCCTGCCACAGTAAATTCATTTTTTGTGTGAACTTGACGAATACGGCTGATTCTGATCCTGATTTTGAGGTCATGCAGTAAAGTCCTCTAAACAGTCTGACAGAATTGAAAGCGATCGGAACAACACATTCAATTTACTTGCAAAAGACATTATTAAGTGATCCATACACAGTCAACACCAAAGGTGTTAAAACAATACAAATGTGGTCTGACTATAAAGCACAAATCAATGAATCATCAAATTGTTAGCCACAACTTATGAGAATATGATCTCCGTAAATTACACACTGCCCATGTGTAGAGAAAAAGACAGCACTTTAGTCAGAAATATTTGATATATTATATGTACTTAAGGTGTCCATGGCTCTTTGATAATTATACTAATAGTAATACTTCTTACAGTACAGTGTCCATTTGTAATTTATGCCAGCCTGTCAGGGCTATTCACTTTTATATAGGTCATTCTAAGGAGTTGATTTATTGAAGCTCCTAGCCAAACTTCTTATCTGTCCAGTTTTATACCTCCATTAGGACCTCTTTGGGTATTATGGATGGACTTAGCCAGATACATCATTTATGTCACCGCTTTTGACACAAGTCCTCTAGATCAAAATCGGCGTGCCAAGGCCTTGCATGTCCTCCTCTCCTTCCTGCTCTCTTCCTTCCCATCTTTCTTCCTTCCTCTCGCTCTGTCTCTGTCTCCTGCTCTCTCTTTCTCTGCCTCTGTCTCTCTATATTCTCTCTCTCTACCTGGTTGGGTCTCTTCCTAATGCATAGAGATGTATGGAGATTAGATGTCGAGGGCAATAACGCTCTCCTGAGGGTGTTTTTTTGTCGCTCTCTCTCTCTCTCACTCCAAAAAGTAATATGCTGCCTCAACGTGGCCTGCCAATATTACGACAGCTAGTAGACAGACTTCTCTGGTTCTATGTAAAATATAACACTTGGCACGTGTTCCCTTGACGGACCACTTCGCTGATTAGATTTCCTGCGTTTGAAATGATAGCGATGTACTGTAGATTAAGTGGCATTAAATGAAGAATTTGTCGATGAAAAGTTCTTATAAAAAGACATCCTTCATTCATTTTCCAATTTAGCCCTGGAATTGTTTACTTATCATGTATTAACGTTGACCTTTTTCAACTTTTATGACGTTTGCTAGTTTTAAATTTTTATATATATTTGTGACTTGTCCACTACCTTGGCACTGTTGACAGTTATTTTGTCAGTGACAATATGCTCAACAAGAAGCTGACTTGAGGCCGACAGCTGCGGCCTTGCTCACGAAACCATCTGAAATAATCGGAGCAGGGTGAACACATCAAGGTTGCACTGACACATTCATAATAAATCAAATTGTCGGTAAATTGAAAAAACATTCATTTTCATCAGATTACACAGCCTGTTTCAGGTCAGGGCATCTATTCACTATGAGATAGTTCCTTATGTCTTTGTGTGGTGGTTCCCATGCAATTACTGTTAACAATAGTTTTGACTGAAAAGATACAGAATAGGAACATTTATCATGAAAGCAATATATGTACTAAAATGATTACTGTACTCTACTTTGGTCTGCCTTACCACCACATGAACGTTCCAACGCAGGAACTATTTTTGAATAGAGTTTCGGGGAGCAAAAAGCATTTTCTGTATGGGGGTAGTAGAGAAAATACTAGAACATTAGGGGCCTGGCTTGCACTGCTGAACATTTCTGATTGGAGTAAGACTAGCACTGCAGGTGTTTCAACTGATATTTCAACCGTTTTTTAAATTTATTATTCTGTGGCCTCAAACATACATCAAATGAAGAATATACGACAGTTGGATCAATTACAAAGTCCAGCCCTTATCTAGCATTTATACTGAAGACAAAATCCCATCACAATTGGATTCGCTGAGAAAAAGTGTAAAAGATTATAAGAATATGAAGGCAGCTCCAGTGGAGCAGCAAGAGTTTTGGTTGCCTGGATGGTTGCGTTGGTTCATAGGCCAACGTCAGCGGACTACTTTGCCTAATCTTCTGGGGAAAGTTCCTGCTGTGGAGACTCTGCAAACAATGGGCTGAAGGAACCTTTTAGTTCCTTGAAAAGTAGTTCTGGGAAGTTCAAGTTCTGCGAACTTGCGGTGGAAACGAGGCTCATATGTTAGTCACTTGTAAGGCTTAGTGCTTGAAAAAAGAAATTGGGGGTTCTTTTGAGATCAAGTTTTTCCACAGAAAAATCCAGTGAATGTCGTTTATTTGTGTTTAATGAAAGCCCAAAAAGGTGATGGTTTTATGCAACATGATTACGTTAATAAATTTACTTGCCGGACGCACAGCAACAGTTGCCAAGCATTCTCCAATTTGATAAAATCTTCAATATGAATGTGCCTTTTTTACTCATAGATGTCATAGTACATTATGCTTTTGTTGGCAATGTATATTCAAGGTATGCAGCACAGCATTGGAAGAGTGTCTTTGAAGAATATTTTCAATTACTGCCATCATTCAGTGGCTGACACATTGCTTGAATGAATAGGATTAGCAAGCAAGAGTGAATTCAGACATACAGGACACAGAGGAAAAAGAGCCCATCTTGCAATGGATTTTTCTCTTCAAACAAACGTGGACCATTCATCTGGTTTGCGACGGACACTAAATATTCATTCCGTGGAATAATTAAATGCCTTTGTCGGCAATCCCTTGCGGGCAAGATCCCAGTGATAACACAAACAAGGAGTTTGCTGCAGAACACAGAATTCAACATCCTGTCAATTCCTCTATTATTGCACAAAAAGAATAACGCCTTCATACTAATGCATATTATAGACATAAAAAACAGTCTTTCTCCAGATTCGAGAACAAGTTCTCAAGTTCTCCAGCTACTGTTACAATAAAAATCATAAACACAGCTGAGTAAAGCCATAGGGTTGGCATCATAATTCTGCATAAGGTGTCTCTATTAATTTGTCTCAGAGGCCTGTCCTACCACCCCCCCCCCCCCCCCCTACACACACACACACACACTCTCCCCACGAAGGAAACATGAACTCATTGTTACCGTGGCGGATTTATTAAAACAGCAAAAAGCGCTAATTGTCAGATTTGTTAGCATGTCAGCGTTATTTTAAACAGCTGCTGGTGAGGAATAGAGGCTTCCAGCACAGCCGAAAGCAGTAATGTGAGGGAGATGGGGGGTGGGGTGGGGGGGGGGGGGGGGGGGTCAGAGTTCTGAGGAGAGGGGAGTAGGGAGAGAGAGGGTGGCAGGGGGTATGATTGCTTACCCTTCACCTCCCTGCCAGTTGCCAGTGGAGCCGTCAGTGTTCTGCGAGACGAGGCTGGGGAAGGCAAGCGAAGGGAAGTTTTAAGATTTCAGTTTTTTCATCTCCCACTTCTGGATCCTCTGTTGGTTCCCCTGAGGGATTAAAACCTCGGGCATTGAATGTCGTGAACTTGTTAAACCAACACGGTTTACTGAACCAGAAGAGGTTCCTGCTTCAGAGAAGAAGGGTAGCTGCTGTGAGTTTGTCAAGCTGGTCCTTGTCTGCAAGCATCACAAACCACAGGGCAGTATTAAACAGGTCTCCAGATAGAACAAGTTAAACGAGATGGGCCCTGAATAACAGGTTTGCGGGGCTGAAACAACACAAGGAGCCCTCGCTTTTGGAAGCGAATAATCTGCGCTTTGAAAGAATCATAGGTCAAACTGTTTGCTCAAGGTCTTTTAGGTCCTCAGTAGTTTTACCACAGATTCTAGGTAGAAGAACGAGCCTGAAGCACAGCGTCGACTTCAATGCACCACCACGTCGCACACTCAAAACAAGAGATTAATTTAATTAATCCAGGTGATGATTCAACCAACACATGGGTCTGAATGTTTTTCAAGCCCTGGTGTAGTTTATTATCACTAATTACCTTAATTAGCGCTTGAAAAAAAAACTCCACCACCACCACCACCACTACACCCACAAGGCAGAGTGCCATTAAACACACAAACGTTTATCCCCCTCTGTGTGGGCTTGTGTTTACTTAAGATTCTAATAAAGGCCAGGCGGAGGCTTAAGGGATCCATCCAGGCGCTTTCCCCTTTAATAAGACAAGAAGGATGCCAATTATGAGCCCTTTGCTGCACACCCAACTCCCAGGCCTCCCGCTTAAATTGGACACTCGGGCGTTCTCCGTGTTCAGAATACTACTCCTTCAATGCACGTTCACCAAGTCTCCCTCTCTCTCACTCCATCTATCTCTCTCCATCTTTCCCCCTCCACTCTCTCTCTCCCTCCCCCTCTCTCTCTCTCTATTTATGTCACATGTTTCAGGGCGAAGGTAAGTGAAGGTACAGCTGGGGTTTTAGAGGAGAAAACCGAATAGTTGTTTATTCATCTACGGTATCTGAAAAGCCTCGAGCGCTACAGTCAACTTACAACAGAACGCTGAGTAAGAACATGTTTGTGAATTCTGTGGACCGGCAAGTTAACTTAGCGCACACATCGTGGCTCGGAATCTATTAGCAGTTAATAGCATACAACACATTGGTAAATTAAATACCAAAAAGTAGCTTTATTGTATACTTGCTAAATTAAACAAAAATCTCCCACTATTTATGCTATTACTGGGGACAGTAATTTCCTCTGGTTCTCATCCTTTCTGTGTTGTATAAAGGTGAGAATCAGAGACTTCAGCCAAGACCATAAAATCCCCATTTTCACATCTGAACATACCTTGCATATCTGCCGTCATTCCCAACATGTTCTCTGGTCAGGTGGAGTCAAACCACGATCCCCGGGATCCCATGATCTTCCCTCCAAAGCTTGGAGAACTGGTTTGGTTCAGCCTGACCCAGATTTGAAAGCCACAGCAAACCCCTAAAACACATCATGTTTTTGTCCCAGGCCCCAGATCAACTAGTGCATTGTTCATGTTCAAATGACAAAACAGGGTTGTGGATAGGTGCTAGAGAAGTCTTCAATGCCACAGCGTGACCTCTAAAACTCAACAACAACAACACTACATTTCTCACCATAGACAAATTAAAAATCAGCATCTGTCAACCACTTAAGAAGGAGTCTGTAAACTCCCAAGCTGTGTGAATAATTCAGATATGTGTTTACAAGGGCAAATGTAGTCAAATTAATTTACCTCTGGTTGAACACACGCCGGGTCCAGTTCTCCTAGTGTATGCCCACAGAACAAACACCTACTTTGAAAGAGTGGGTGAATGTCATGAAAATGAGACAAGCAAAGGGAGCACATTTTGTTGTTTGAATGCGTTTGCACCCAAAGTCACCAGCTTGATTAAAAGTCTGGGTGAGTAAACCAACTCCCTCTCCTCTACTGTGAGACAGAAAATGCTTATCTGAGGGTGGCTGGCCATCAGCAGTGTCCTGCCTACCCTGCGTACGAAACATTGACGGTACTTTGCAAAAAGGTGGCTGAGCGGTGAGGGAATCGGGCTAGTAATCAGAAGGTTGCCAGTTTGATTGTGCCAAATGACGTTGTGTCCTTGGGCAAGGCACTTCACCCTACTTGCCTCAGGGAAATGTCCCTGTACTTACTGTAAGTCACTCTGGATAAGAGCGTCTGCTAAATGACGACATGTAAATGTAATTCTCTGCTCCCATCTCTGGAACCTACCGTAGGTTTACATCCAATGTCTGTGACATTTATAACATCTGTGCATTGAAAATGTAGTTAACAACAGGACTGACACCACTGACTTGTATATTGTCCAGAAGTGTGTTTTTTTGGTTTGTTGTGCAGATGATGTGTTATTGGAATTGAATTTCAAGGGCAGAGTTGTGTGGCACTGTGAAGAACAAAAGAAAAGACAGACCAGGCTATTTACCATGATGAATAACCATTAAGAAAAAATAAACCATTATCGACTTAACATTGTTTAACATGTTTTTGCTAATTTAGTCTTAACACCAAGAAATAGTTCAAGAACAGGTCAAGCTGATATCAAGTCAGTGAAGTGAAGTTCTCCAATGACTGCATGTTGGCATCTCCAACCTCCTCTAGCGCTCTGAAACTCAATTTCACAAAAGTATGAGATATTGATTCCATAGAGAAGTATTCGGGCCTGAGTTGTTACATTAGGTGTTGGCTAATCTCAGATCTACTGAAAAGAACTGGATGGAGAAAGCACAAGTCGTGAATCTATCCTCCCTTACCTTGCAAAGCCAAGCTTCCGTAGCCATTGGACCACTGATGCATTAAAATCAACCAGGCGTGAATATCTTCTGATAGACTCGGACGAGAGGAGATACAAATCAAACACACCGCTTGAGCAATATGTAAAATCACAAGCTCATTCCTGCTAGTGACAAATATACAAGACATTGCCTTGTCCGTGACCGGAATGACAAATGGTACTAGCAAACCCCGGAGGAGGGATTTTGTGATTCAAACTTTCATGAACCCAAATCACCCTTAGCACAATCTTGATGATAACTGTCAGAAACTGTCTGTTCCCGTAACCCTAATATAATTTGCTAAGAGCGGTACCACGTCCAAGCTCTACAACGTGCAAAGATGAATACCCTAACCTCTTCATCATTGCCGATAACATGTTGTCTGTGCTCAAGTAATCTTAATTAAAAGTCCACTTAGAATTCACTCGTCGGTAAATCACCACTGGAATGAGCTCGGCTCGACTTAATTCGACACAGTGTAAAAACATATTCAAAGTAGCATCGATATCCCGGGCTTCACGAGACGGTTTGTGTATGCCACTGTGGCCCCTAAGCACCCTGTGTGGCAGGCTTTTAAGAGGGAAGATGATAGGGCCTGTAATGTATCACAGAGAATACTAACCACTCTGTCTCCCTCCCTCCCTCTCTCTCTCTGCAGAGTTGAAGGGGTGAACTACTTTCCCCAAAGGGGATCTTTTCAGAGGGCTTTAATATGGATGAAAACATTCATCTCTTTTGTGTTGCGCAAGGATATCGATTGGGGTGAGGGCTGGGGGGGCTGGGGGGGGGCTGAATAGAGGATTATCTTGGGGATGTCCTTCTGCGACATCAGCATGTGAGGTCCTTCAGTTATTGTGGCCTCTTCAAAGTCAGCTGGAGCCTTTGCAGACACGAGGAAAATACCGCATGTGTGTGATGGCTGCCCTATGGATGGGTTTGACTATAGTCTGGCCCCACTACTAGCCCCACTACTGTGGATTTCATAGGCCTGTGTTTGGTCCAGTCTTAAGGGTTTGGTGGTTTCATGGTATTTTCCTCTTTTATACTTTACCCCAATGGGTTGCACTGTACTTTTTTTTTTTTTTTCGACAATACGTGTTTTTCAGTTGAGTGTGCCTTATAACTGACTCTTGGAACTAAAAGGATAGCAGGTGAGTATGGTTATAATATGTTTAGTACATTTATATCTCATCCTGCATTAAAAGGATTCGGAGAAGCTTCTCTTTTTGACTGCTCTAGTTGAGAAAGTGTTACGGAATGACTTTCTGGTTCTCTAGTGACATCAAAGAAGGTTACAGGCAAAAAGAGACATGTCAAAAATGTTGATTAGCTAGCTCGCCATCTTTCTTAGATTTTAATTACCGCCTTCTCTCCCCTTTGTGTGAAAGAAGGAAGGGAACAGTGACTAAATAGCTCGGAGCAGTTAGCAGCTTTGAACTGATCTCTCTGTGTCGAGTCCAAGTTTCAGAGCCATGTCTTGACCTATGTAAGACTCACTGGAATTCCAGGCAGCTCATTAAGGCTATTTCTGTTCTGGACCAAAAGCATAAGATGTAGAATACTGTAATTGATTTGTGTGTTGGCTCACCCGGTTTCTCTTTTAATGAATAATTAGTTCAAATAAATGCTTTGCACAGGCAGCGGGTTAGATACTTAGTATTGAGAACTCAATATAGTGAGCAAGGTAATATGGGTGAATGTGTAGTAGATACAGTACAATTTTATTGATACTGTGGAGCCAAAACAAAAGATGGTCTTGTTTAATGCCAGATGAAAACCTAAAAATTACAGAGAAATCTGTGACTTTTTTGTATTGATTCTGCGTATATGCTTGGGAACAGGAAGCTAGAATCCTTGCAAATGACAGTAATGTCCCCTATTTTACAGAGTGAGGGACAACAGACATATTTATCTTCTAATGTAGATTGTTTTGCCAATGCTAAAACCATTTGTTGGGAGTCCTTATGTCCTAACCAGATTGTTTTGTGATGTATGTGGCGTTTCCGTCAGAAACCAAGTCATGGAAATTAATTACATACATTCACAATTCATGCCCGTAGTAAGTTCCAGAATCTCTGTTTCTCAGAGAATAACAGAGGGGAAAGTTCATGAAAGATGGTTAATAAACATCTATTAATCAAATCAATTGAATAAATATACTGCACACAGAGGAAAAAACGACTTCCTCACCACCTGTAGGTGTTGATATATAGAGCTTGTTTCTACATGAGGGGTAGAAAAAAAAGGGAATGTAAATAAAAGAATCAATAAACTCATTTGAAAGTTTCAAGAACTGCATAACTTTCCAGCGAGGGCAAGGGCAATGGCCATTTATTCACCATTAATTGCCTCTTTGTGTTTCATTTATATCAAGGTGGGGACTGGGACACAGGAAGGGGAGGGAAACAGGAGCTTGAAGCCAAGACCTCAGTTCCCCCTTCATCCCCGCTCTGACCAGAGAGCTCCCTGACACAGCTGCGGAAGAAACGACCTGAAATATTTATGTTCTCAAGATCAGCGTGGGCCCTATGAATTAACCTAAATTTGAATACTCTCTCTTGGCGGAATGTCCTTTTAATCCTTCACTCGAACAATCCGGCACTCGCATATCGGTTTGCACGAGGTGTTCCACCAGTTTGCTCTGTCTCCATGGCAGCTGGTGGCAAACTGGTGTTCCTTCACACATTCCACTGTGCCCACTCCTCAACAACCACTGAATGAGGCACATTATCCAAACTGATTGCGTCGTTTACAGTAAACCGGCCTTTTGTGCAGCTGCTTGTCCACAGAGAGGCGTTCACAACACAGCCCCTATTGTTATTTCACTGTGGATGCATGATGTTGATGGTTGACCTTTCACAGACGTATATGAAAGGCTGCAAGGCTAACCTTATTAGCAGCCTTTTTATGAACCCCGATCCCAGAACATATATCTGGCTGGGGAGAGGATGAGTGAGGTGGGTGGGAGTTGGGTGAGGGGGGTGAGAGGGGAGGAGTGTGTGTGAGGAGGGGGGTGGGGGGGTGTAGGAGAACAGTCAGGCGGTAATCAGGTTTCAGAACTGACAGTGCCCCAGTATCAATCAAATGTAATGGAGCAGGCTGGGGGAGGATCAATACAAGCTTGGTGATCGCAGACAGACAAAGGTTGTTTAGTAGCAGGCAGCGTTAATTGAAATCAATGGCTAATCTGATGACAGTTCTTAACCTATACACCTCCAAGGATTCATAAAGGAGTAGACCTCACAGCAGGCCCGCCTACAATTGGTTTCCACCCCGCCAACCCCCCATCTCCCCGCCTCCTCGCTCTGCTCGTTTCTTTGAAGACTTTTTTTGCTGATTCACGATCTGAAAGGACTGCAAAGCTAAGCCGGTCATCAAGGCTAAAATTGGCCCCTGGGTCGATGTGTGTGATAATACTTCAGCGCCACGCTTTATTTGCTGTGCATGCATCAATACGTTTCACTGCTTACTAACGCATACAGCTTTCATGGCTGTAGCAAACAAGACGAGTGGGCTGGAAACCTGGTATGCAGAAGAGGTTCCGTCTGTTTCCTATTGATTAATACACAGAGGGATTGAAATTGTGTTTGAGGTGGGAGATCCCATTACGGCTCAGTTTCTATGGTTAGACGAGGGTCAGGTGAATGGGTTTCCATTAGGGATAATCCCACCCGATCTACTCGCAATTACAACAAGTGCCTTTAACACTTGTAGTTAATTGATCAAGAAGCTATAGTCGATAGCGAATGAAGGCTGGCTAATGGAATCGCAGGCCTGCTTATTGTCAATCACTGACCGGATTGGCAGATTCAGAACAACTTAGAATCATTACATTAGAAGCTAAAAAGAGCCTTCTGTTAATTGATATGTAACAAATCATGTAAGCACATCAATACAGTTGGTGATGTGGTCAATTGTCAATATTTAATCTTTGTTAAGTGTATGGATCAAAAATCCATGTGTCTCTTTACTCGGTACCTTGTTTCTAATGAACACATCCACAGCTGGACAGTTTGCACATTAGTCTCAATCGCATTTACTTTCAATAAAAAAAAAAATGAAGGTGCAGTACAATAGCATCAAAAGCTCCATGAGTTGGTCAACCGTTTCTGAGTGCAGAGGCTGTGTTTTCCTTTTCAAGAGTCCCAATGCCGTTCACACAAGTACAACTCTCAATATGAAGCACCCATCAGTGCTGCAGCCCACAGGACGCTGAAGTGGGCTCAAACCAAGGCCACGGGAAGAGTATGGCAATGCAATTCGTGTTTCAGCTAATTTACCAGTGAAGTACATGACATGAAATACCTCTTGCATAAGCACCAGCCAGAACACTGTACATACCCATCCAGTTAGAGTCACACAGTGTCTCTAACTGTGTACATGCCACTGAATAATAGATGGATTACAATGCTTACAAGCTTTTGTGAAATATTACTTTCAAACGAGAAACTTCACTGGAAAGGAATTTGGATAAAAGTGGACTGATTTTCTCAGTGGAAGACAGACGGTATATTTTTAACTGCAACATATCAAAACAAAATGTATTTCCTAGCTGTTTGCCAGTTTACTTCTGACACTTGTACCGTAACTGATCACAACCAGTGAACTTTGGTGCCTTCTTCCAGTCTTTAATACTGCCAACCAAGTCTGAAGACCCTACTCCATCGCTTGTAAAATATACAATTTAACCTACAAAATAAAAGTTTTTTTTATCAAATGTTACAGAGGGATATTTCCACCTCAGCAAGGTCTTTGGAATGCGAAGAGGGGGTGGAAAACGGGTTGGGGTGGGGAGGGGGGAGGGGGGGCATTGAATAAATGCATTATAAAAGCAGATGATGCTGCCTCTCTTATTTGAAATCCGAGCAGAGCCAGTGTATTTGAACAGGACTTTGATTCATGCATGCACACACACTTTGATCCCCCTAGCTTAATCCTTCACTTGGCTGGGACAAGGACACTTTGACAATTTAAGACCTCCTCCCTCAAAAGTATCTCGAATAGTTCTGTTGACCTATCACAACTTCGTGTCGCGGATTTAGAAAACACCGCTCTCAATTAATCAACGAAAACGATCTGTGTTGTAACTACACAACGGAAACGTACATCCTGTTCTTGTCACCGTTGGCGACCGTTGGTTGTTTTCATACCATCCCTGACTCTCTCGTCAATCATTGGACGCTAAGGAAACAAGGAACAGTCCCCAGGTATAGACTTTGTTTTGGTGTCACATGACATCTCTTAATTCTTTGTCAGTCAACCTCGTATTCCCATGTTTCAGTGCAGCAATGCTCAGCTTCAGCCCTCCCCTGTTTCAGTCTTCACTCAAGTACTGTTCTCAGTTTGCCTGTCTGGGAAAGCCAGACGCAATGAAATACCTGTAAAGTGTCAGGTTTTCAGAGACGGTGCGGAGGAACGGTCCTCAAAAGTTGGAACGGGTAAACAAGTTTGATGACAGAAGCCTCTCCTCGGGGGGGGTGGGGGGGGGCGACGGAGGAAAAGTGCAGGTTTGTCAGGTTCTGCGAGAGAACGCCCCATGAAGCCCCATCAGGCGCCAAACGAGAAGACCACTTCAAGCTGGATCCTCGCTCTTATTTCAGGCCTTTCACAATCACCAGACAGGCAGTGAAGAGATGCCCAAAACAGTCCCATCACACAATTTGTCCGCCCGTTTCTCAGATGAGAGGGAAGGAGAGGATGGGAAACAGTACAGTAAACCCTGGGCGACGACAGCTGTGCCCTCCACAGGTGTACGTGTCGAACACAAACTCTGAATTTTGTCGGCCAAGGAGATCCAGGGGCCTATCCACAGTGGGAGAGGAAGAGGGTAAGGAGGAGAGTGTTAATGTTGTTGGTTAACTTCTGCTTTCTGAACACTGGCCCCTTAGGGAGAGCCTCACTTTGTCCCATCAAACGATTAGTAGGCAGAAGGGCTTCGCTACAGACAGTTGGAGGAATATATTACTGGCCGGCTCAGCCGCCAGTTGTTTGTGTGGGAGTATTATCAATCACCGCTTTACCTCTACACGTGTTTGCAGAATTACAGATCAAATGTGTGTGTGTGTGGGGGGGGTGAGGGTCGGGTGGCAAGAAGAAGAGAGAGAGGCTGTGTGAGAGAGAGAGAATCGCTGAACTCCAATCACAGTCTACGTGCGAGACATATCTGTGTGCTGTTTGTTCCTTCCAACTGGTGATTAGTCCAATGAATACTTTGCACAGTCCGTATTTTTTTGTGGAAGCACCAGTATGCGAGCGTCAGAAGTCGTGAGAAGCCACTGAATTCAGTGAGCGACTAGTTTCTCAGTTGCTTCGTGCTCATTATACCGGTTCA
The DNA here is from genome assembly GCF_054491055.1 of Hypomesus nipponensis. Taxonomy (NCBI): domain Eukaryota; kingdom Metazoa; phylum Chordata; class Actinopteri; order Osmeriformes; family Osmeridae; genus Hypomesus; species Hypomesus nipponensis. Next base: position 4,770,965 of record NC_140381.1, on the reverse strand, counting down.
GAACTGAGAAGGATTGCACTCTGCTGTGGGATCTGACAGTGAGTGCTTTGGCTCCAAAATGGCAACTCTATAACAGAAGAACTCTGCCCTTGGGGCCTTCGTCTGCTTGTGTGAAGTCTAATCTACAGGATCCTAGTGAGTAACAATGAAAACCGAGGCAGAATCTAATTCATTTCTCTTTGAGGGTGCGTAATTCTTTGATTTGATCATCCTCGCTGCATTGATTATAGAGAAACGACACAGCTTGCTGTGAGAGTGGCTGATGTGTCGAGTCACATCAAGCTTAAAGTTCTTAATTGTGACAGTTCATTTAGATTCCCTCTCACACTCTTTAACGTGTTCTACGTTTCCTTCAGTCAAACGGATGATGGCCACTGATTTGTTTGTTCACATTTTGCCACCTTGTTTATTTTGTCCCTGTTTGTTGTCCTCCTTCTTACTCGACTTGGTGATTACCAAAGAATTTTGTATCTAATCTAATCTCAAATGCTTCGATGCTTTTTCCTCTGTTTGTATTCCCATCCGTGAATCCGCAATAGGGAATATGGAGACCACGATTGGTGTGAAAACGTAATGATGAAAACATTCGTTCCTCATTACTTGGAAACACCCCAATCCCTAGAAAGCGAAACACACTGTCTAAGGCCTACATTCATGAGGCATTCATTCATAGGACGAGTCAGTCTCTCCCTCATGGGTCGTCGCAGGGCTATGGTTGCCCAATGTCATAAAGGTGGCCGTTTAGAAGCACTGTCAGTCGAGAGCTTTCTTGACACACTCATACGAGGACTCAACGTCCCTTGGTTTCTGTAGCTGTTCCTTTCACCATGCAGAGAATAGAGCGAGAGGATTTTGTTCACCATGCACACCACAGTCCACAAACACACACACCAGACACACTCACACACACACACACAAACACACACACACACACCAGACACACACACACCAGACACACACACACACACCAGACACACACACGTAGCATCTGGCCCCACAGCTAATACTGTTACTGTTGTTTTATAAGTTAAATTGAACGATTTCAGCTTTTGCAATTGTTAAGAAATATATCCAATGTTAATCTACTTTTCTAACATGTACAGGATGTAACGAAGATTAGACTTTCACATTTGTATTGAGTCTCCAGGAGGGAACTGTCCTATTACCACTATTTTGTGAATACACGGTTCCATGGAAGGCAGTATATATGTGAACCACCTGTAAATTTTCTTTCCCACGATTGCAATTCTCTGCCAAAGACAAACAACAACCTTTCAAAACAAAACACAGCTCAATGGGCAATTCTTGCCAAAAACACAAATAAAAGTAATTAAACACAGCAACCCAATCAATCTCCGCAGAGTCCTGGTTGCCAGGCTTGTCACCGCATTGAATTACTGCTGGGTGTTCTCCTCCTGACTGTGTGGCAGGCTCACCACTTTGTTACCTGGCAGATCTCCAGGGACGGAAGGCTCTGATTGGGCATGAAAGATCGGACAACTGTCCTGCATTTCCGGGAGAACGTCAGACTGCTATGATGGGTTTGTACTGGTGCTGGTGGATAAGTAATGCATTGACGACAGAACACTAGCATATCAAATTAAAGTGGACATAATTTAAGATGAAAGATACTGGAGAGCAAGGAATTTACTGTGATTCACTTGAGTCATTATCCTGCTTTTTTTATAATGGGCTACCTGTGTGAGCTTGTGTGTCAGCTGTTGGAGGAACTGAATTTGGAGGATGTCGTCTAGACAAGACATACTTTTCCCACCAAACCGTTTTGCTTTGAGCATTCAATTCAAAAGGTTAAGGCTACAAGTAATTTAGCATTCTTTTTCCTCTGTCTCCACAAATATAGGCTACTGCTCAACGATGAGAGAATGAAATGGCAATCAAACCACTTCATGCATGGAAAGCTATCTTAGAAAAATACATTTCCAAACCTTGTTTCATTAAAGGCTGTGTGCGGTTGAGACATTATGTCTGTGAACTCCAAACACATGTATTTCAGTCTACTGGTGTAGTCGGGCCAAATGAGAAAACATGCCTCATGCCTCATGCCAGTCTCCAGATCTATTTCAAACAACACTTTGGAGAATTGCGAGTGTCCATATGATAAATGTGATCATTTTATGTCATTCGGGTTAATTAAAAGCCTGTCGCACCTGAATGATGATGGATTGGATGTGAGGAAATAGGCCCAACTCGCTGAAACATTCCTCTGTATTTTATAATGAAAACGAGACTTCGCTGATTATGTAGGCTCTTCGCAACACACGGATGAGAATCATTTTCTTTACCCTTCTGTATAGCGTGGGCCATAAGCTCTTCATTCATAATCGATATAGGTTCTAAGAGATGAAGAATAGGAAGCGTCTGAAGGCTACTTAAAAAAAACTTTATTCACACATCGGCGTGTTGTGAAAGACGTACTTGCTTGGAACTCGGAGCTAAGTTTGGAGTTTCTCATTTCCAGATGGCGTCGACAGCACAGAGTTTGAATCTGATTCAAACGAACACACGGCTTACCTTCTGATTTGCCCGGGGACTACACTTAATCATCCTCATCACCATCGTGGCTCGATGTTTTGTTTTCCACAATAACACTCATTGGGACAGAATAATCATCACCAGCTTCCCTCGATGCGCTGTATTCCCCCCCACCCCTCAAATTATAATTTCTCATATTAGCCTCTCTCTCTCTCTCTCTCTCTCTCTCTCTCTCTCTCTCTCTCTCTCTCTCTCTCTCTCTAACTTCCCAGTTCCCAGACAACCCTGGGGTGTTGCTTTGCACGAAAAACCCGCTCCCCAGCTGCCGTCTGCCACGAGACCGCCACCCGTATTTTTCCAGAGCGTGAAGTAATTACCCTTCTATGAATTCACTGACGACTAGATCCGCCGTAGATATGATAAAAATAGCTGACAGGGATTTTAACACAATAGTCACATTGTCTCACTGGGAAGTGGACTTCTGACGAATTCCGATGAGGCCCCCAGTTCGATAATTATCTCTGTGTCATTCAGATAGAGGCCTAGATAGGCCATTTTGTTTGCAAAGAGATGCAGCCAGTGATTATCAAGCATAAGGGACCTGGTGCTAACTTTAGGACAACCTTGAATGGTTGTTTGCGATGACTTGATTTAGAATTTACATGTTGCTCTGTGGAGACTGTGAGACAATAACCAAGAAAATGATTGCAAAATGGATTCCCATTGTTGTTTTTGTGAATATCTAACAAAAGTTTTTTTTTTTTTGCTGCACCCCCAAAAATGGGGCATTATTTTGGTTCTGGCTTTGTCATTTCCTGTCACTTAACTACTGCAGATAGCTGCTTCGTTGTATCTTACAAAAAAAGTTTCAAATCATGAGCTGATGTCTGCAGCTGCCGTCTGCCTCACAGGTGGGAAATACTGCTCTATACCAAGCATTCCTCTGAGGCCCGTCAATGAATTCAGATGACCGTGGCTGACACGGCTCAACACCACCATGTAAGGTTGGGAAGAGGTTCTGTGTAGGGTCAAGGAACCAGTCAAGGTCGCAAAGTCTTTGAATCGTACACACAGGAATACAAGGCCATTTTAATTGCTTGCTAGTGTTGAGCCAAGCTACCCGGCGATAGCAGACCTGAGACTGCAGGGTGGATGGTTTTCTTCTTTTTTTTCTGCGGTGAAGTAAACTTCACCTTCAGAAGGTAACAGTGTTGTTTACTACCACCCAGACCTTGAATGTGTGGCTTTGGCACAGAAACTGATTTGTGAATCCTCTTTTTTTAACGGAAGACTTCAGAGTATGCTTTGAAGTACATTTTATAGATGGACTGAATGTGTCAACCTGGCACGGCTTGGTTGCCTTTAGATGTAGTTAATGTGTGATATTACCCTCTGTTGTTGTACGCCATAACATGGCCAATATTGTGCCTTCATGCGAGCTCTCAGTGTACCCTTTCACCATTGTAGTCTTGCCGCTGAAGTTGAACCTAAGCGACAGCCCTAACATAACAGACACACGTCAAAAATCATGACAAGCGCAGCGGGACTTGATGTAGGTCACATTTAAATACCACGCTTTCATCTCTTTTGTAATGCCAGACCATTTTGTTGACTAATGTGAGATCCATGTGATAAAGAAAGAATTATTTCAATTTCTTTGTGTGTCTGGTCATGTTTATGCCTGAAGTCTATTCTGTTTGATAATTCCTGCTGCAAAGGTCTCCCAGTGATGAATAAGGTATGAGACACAAAGCGGGATGCCAGTCCAATAATCTGATACAAAAGAGGATGCTTGGCAAAAGGCAATTAAAGTATTTCTCTCTGTCTGTCTGCTATATTTCTCTCTATTACTCTCTCTCTGCTATTTTTTCACTCTGCTTTTTCTCTCTCTCTCTCTGGTCTCACTCTGTTAGTGAAAACCCACGTCAACCTTTTTGTATGTCCACACATGCATTGTTTTCCAGAAATATCTCATGTGAATTGAGCCACTGAAAGGGTTCGGTCCTTGATGATGCTTCCGATGCTCTCTCTGTCTCGTCAAGCGCATGCGTCTAATTGCACTGATCCAGTAAACACAGCTTTCTCCCACCTCCATAAGACCTCCTTTTGATGTTACACATTTCCGATACCGGGCTGGAACAAAGATAAAAGCCATCATCACACTTGGAGACTCCTCACAAATTGAGATGTGAGTGGGGGAGAATAAAACAGAAGCCCAGAGGCTTAAGAAATGACAGAGGTGGCACTCTGCTGTGAGGAAGAACCACAAGCTCAGAGGAACCACAAGCTAGGAGGAACCACAAGCTAGGAGGAACCACAAGCTAGGAAGAACCACAAGTTAGGAGGAACCACAAGCTAGGAAGAACCACAAGCTCAGAGGAACCACAAGCTAGGAGGAACCACAAACTAGGAGGAACCACAAGCTAGGAGGAACCACAAGCTAGGAAGAACCACAAGCTCAGAGGAACCAGAAGCTAGGAGGAACCACAAGCTCGGAGGAACCACAAGATAGGAGGAACCACAAGCTAGGAGGAACCACAAGCTAGGAGGAACCACAAGTTAGGAGGAACCACAAGCTAGGAGGAACCACAAGCTAGGAGGAACCACAAGTTAGGAGGAACCACAAGCTAAGAGGAACCTCAAGTTAGGAGGAACCACAAGCTAGGAGGAACCACAAGCTAGGAGGAACCACAAGCTTGCAGGCCTCAGGACGCGTTGGAGAGGTGCGCCGCGACACGTGCAGCCTTGGGGGGGGGGGGGGTCATTTGCTCTAAAGCATAATGAATTTGCTCCACGGACGCAGATGCTTGTTAACTTTCATGTTCAAAGTGAAACAAATGAGGAGGGCGATGCCGGGTCCAGTTGTGCATTGTCAACATGAACAGTCTCTCTCTCAAGGATACGAGGGAGAAGGGTAAAAACGGCTAAAACAATGAATAATTTATCACAGTGTATTAATTTCATGGTCCACTAGGAGCCTGGACAATGGCACCAGTGTGGGGGAAAACATCCAGTCTTTCCCAGTCTTATCTTTCTCTCTCTCTCTCTGTCTGCCTCTCACTTTCTCCTCTCTCTTTTTGTCTCTCCTCCTCTCTCTCTCTGTCTTTCTCCTCTTTCGTCCTTCCTCTCGTTATCTCTTCTCTCTCTGTCTCCCTCTCTCTCAAAGGATTATTAAACTTGACATGTCCGGGTGATCTGCGGAAACAATGTGGTGTTTCACGTGTTTCTTAAACTTTTCTTTCTCTGTAAATTAGCATGCTAATGATATTAATAGATATCGTGATCATGTTTATTTAACATATTTTTAACTAGGGCTCAGGCTGTGTTTGGGTAGGGCTTAATCAGAGCTTGATTGCATTATTCTATTCTGCATATATAGTAGATATATGTGTGATCAATGTGGGGAAGTTCATCAGAGCCACAGGGCATATTGTCGAATTCTTTCTTTTATGGTGGAGCATTCTATTTTCAGAGCATGGCTACTGCTAGTGTACTTTGCACTCTGCTGGTGAGATTCGCGGAAGTTGTTAGTTAAAGTTCAGTGGACTCCCCATAGCTCACTGTGACGCTCATTATAAAATCTAAACATTATCTAGGTCAACATCTTCTCAAATCAACTTGTGCTTTATGCTTTTGAACCTGCTGGAAAAAAAGTTCTCACAGGAAACTGATGGTGAATTCTGTCACTTAGTATGCCACTCATCCAATGTGTCACCTAGTTTGTGTTCCCCAAATAGTCCTCATTCATTAGGGTTTTGCATATCAATATCCACTCAAAATGTGATTATGGGATGCGTTAAGCTTGAAGAATTTACCATTTCAAAGACCGCAAGTGATCTTCCGGCTCCATATTTCCAAAATAAACAAAAGAAGTGTATGTTGTGTTGACTTCAGCAAACACAAATCTATTATCTTCATGTGCTCAGTGGGGTTGGTTATTTTGGACAAATACCTTGGGAATATTTAGCGTTCAGACAATTAAAACTGTGTTGATCATGTTTGCTCATGGTTGACAGAATATACATTTCTCACAAGCCTCTACTTATTGAAGAGGAGATTCCCACTCCCCACTCCCCCTTCGTATTGAGTCATGTACTGTAGGTGCGACAGAAGAATGTAAGGGGACTGGCTGTCTTGTCAGTACAGCTGTTTGGAACTGACGTGGCCTTTAGGAGTTGAGTCGTATGACGTTTAGTGGTAGTGAAAACTCTGGCAACTTCTCCTCTGGTTCTTGTTGTTCAGCATTGCGAGTAGGCCTTCCCCAATGACTTCATTGTTTCTCTTTCTCTCTCTCTCTCTCTCTCTCTCTCTCTCTCTCTCTCTCTCTCTCTTTCTCTCCCTCTCTCTGTTTCTCTCTCTCTGTTTCTCTCTCTCTGTCTCTCTCTCTCTCTCTCTCTCTCTCTCTCTCTGTTTCTCTCTCTCTGTTTCTCCATCTCTCCTTTCTAATTGAATTCATAGAGGAGTCTGGGAGCTGCAGGTGTTCTCAGTTATCTGCCACCCACTGTGGGTGATCTAAATCTTTTTACTGTTATCTTCTGATTGCACTAGTCTAATGTTTATCTTTTGAATGAGTAATGGCCGTCTCCCAAGTCTCACTGACGCCCCCCCCCCCTCTCCCTCACATTCCCTCCACCCCACCAAAGCCTTCATCACACATTTGAAAAATTTGACAGATGACACTTTCTTCCTTGACAGCATGAAAATGTTAAGATTAGTAGGCAAGACACGGAGAGACACTTCCAGATTGGGGTCTCTGTTTATTTGTATCGGTCGCCTTTTTTTTTTTACACAGTGCTGGAATTGGATACGCGGCTTGGTGCCACAACAAACAAGATATTCAGATTCTCTTTCTAGGGGAGAAGCGTAAAAGCTAATCCTTTAAAACTTCTTTGTTGCAACTGGATTTTGAAAGCAACTCAATCTGCAAGTGACGTGGGGTATAAAGTGAATTCTAGTTCTCTCTAAAGAGATGAGTGGATTAGAGCTGCCAAACCCAAGATTGACTCCTTGCTGGCTTGACCACAAGTGTCTGTCATTACTCTCACACAATGATACTGGAAGCTACATACAGGCTCATACCTTTTGGAAAATGATCGAATTCATAATAAAACCATCCAACTCTATTTGATGTTAATACTTTAATTATAGGAAGTCCATTGATGCCATAGCCTCACCCTAAAAGAAGATGAATGTTCATATGTAATTTATGTATTAACCAGTTATTGCACTAATCAAACTCCAGTTCACAACAAATTGTTGTCTGGGCATCCATGACACTTTTTAGTAACCAGGTTTCATTTGGATGTAAGTAATGATAAAAGCCATTAGTATCCTTGTATGTGGAAGCGGCTGGAACTGCTGGACTTTAGCATTCTGTAAGGCCTCCTATGGGCTTGAGCTAAAGGATTTAAGAGTGGGAGACGTTCTAGGTTGGGTTGAGTGCGATGTGGTATGATATTTTGCAGGCTGGCACTTGAGACTTTATGTGAGAATCGACGTTTTTGGGCCTTGTGACCTTTCTCAAGATCTAAACACACTTGTGAATGACAAGTGCATCGATTTCTACACCAAGTACTTTGTTCCCTCATTAAAAGTGAAAGCACACAGGGGATTCAGGAGTCGTCCTTCGAGGCAACCAACGACGGAAAACTTTCAAGTTTCAGTTTCAACACCAGAGGATTTGCTTTCCACTGCGCCCCTTCGTAAGGCATCTCGGCCATTTCCATTGATTTTGTTTTAAATATTAACATTTGCAATGCTATCGTCGAAGGACTTGTCATTTCACCTGTTAGCTGTCGTGTTCGTGTGACCTTTCTGAATTCTATCCACGCTTTGAGGCGCCCTCTGTCAGGAGGAAAACAGCGTCCTAGCACCACATCACCATCGACAGCAAAACAAAAATCATCTTACCAGAGCTTTCTCGGATGGATTTGTATACCATCAGCAGGAAGGAAGTCCTGTTATCGAGAAGGAAAAGAAATGTTCTTGCAGCAGAGGGACATAAATAACCTTGGGCTCTCATTGACAGCTTGTTACTCACTCTTTATTAGCGAGAGGGGCCTATAAATCATGGCCTTGAAAAATGATTAGCTCCACATACGAGCTTCTGTGCATGTCAGTGGAGGAAGGAGAAAGATTGAGAGAAACGGGATAAGGAGAGCGGTAGGACAGAGAGAAAGAGAGAGAGAGAGAGAGAGAGAGAGAGAGAGAGAGAGAGAGAGAGAGAGAGAGAGAGAGAGAGAGAATGGAAAGAAGAAAAGAAAAAAAGAAGAAAAGAAAAAAAGAAGAAAAGAAAAAAAGAAGAAAAGAAAAAAAGAAGAAAAAAATAGAAAGAAAAAGATAGAAAGAAAAAGGGAAAAGAAACTGGAAGAGAGACAAACCCCCGGAGAGAAATCAAGGCAATGGGGTTCAGAAGAGGGGAGGGATATTCAAAGTCACAAAGTAGATCCAAACATCTATGATTATCTATGATTTCCTGGTAGGACTTTCTTTGCCAGCCCCTGAATTACCTGATGAGTTCACCAAGCTCCGAGGTGACGACCTCTCATGGCCCAATACTGAAAATCTGTGAGAGATGTAAAAAAATAATTTAAGGTCACTCAAAGTTTCCAACAATTGCCTTCACATGGCGCTTATTTCACTGAGCATTTTCAGACAAACTCTGCAGTTAGGGACTTTTCTTAGATGTAACGTCACTTTAAGTCGAGCATGTATTCGGGCTTGTTACGCCACAGGAATGAGTCTCTTTCTGACCGTGTCCTGTGCTGTAAAACATCATGTCATATCAGGAGAGGGGGGCTTTAATCGCCTCCTCTTTTCTGTCTGTCTTCAACCGGAGCCCTCCGGAACAGTCTTGGGCCTCATCAAAGCTGCGTCTCAAAAACCTTGACACGACCAGGCCTCTGGTGCCATCCTCCAGGCTATCCACTCCTGGCTATGATAGCCCCAGAAATGTCTGCCAGTTCAGCTCTGCAGGTAGTAATGGGAGTCACATCGCGTTTCCCAGGCGACATGTCCACCAGGCTTGCTTCCTGTATGTCATTCTCCTGGTTTCAGCTGGCGCTATGAGCTCTCGCTAATGCTGCGACATAACTAGCACGGACCGTGTCAGCAGTATAATGTAATGTATTTATAAGATTTGTCAAATTTTTACGATGATTTATGGTTCTCCCCCCTAAAAATATGTACAATGTTGCTCAAAACGCTAATAGATGATTCCCTTCGTTCAGTGCAATCAGCAAACTCTACTCAAATTGAATAACCTATCATATGTTAAAACTGTACACAGTTTCCCGCCTCTCAGTTAAACGGACTCTGTATTCTGAAAGAGAAACTGTTCTTCAGCGGTCCTATCCAAACTTAATGCTGCCAGTGTGAGGGCACTCTGGTTGCTTACTTTGTAATCTGAATGTCTGTGCTGGTACGCAGGTCTGCTTCCATATGCTTGGACTAATGAGGTCAGGCGAAGTCACCAACTTTTTCAGAGCAGTCCAGCTGCTTTGTAATAAGGCACCGTGTTTGTGTATGCTAATGACACGGCGGTTAATAAGCTCATTTAGAAATCCACCGACACTTCGTCTTCTCAGGCGAATGACTCAACTGTTAGTTTTTTTTTCTTCTCTCCCCGTGTTCCCATGGAAGCTCAAAAAGCAAATGCGTCTTATGAAAAGGTTTAGCCTTCTAAACCTCTCTGAGGTGTGATTTAAATACACATGGAGCCAGGACTCAGACACCAACCGTGCTTTGGGTTGTATGGGACTTGTAGTTTTTACAGCAGTGGATCGACTTGGATGCCTCCTTGGATGTCGTACACTTTCCTAAGATACAACAGAGCAATTTACAATGGCGTGCCTGGACTCTTAACGCACTCATGAAGACAATAGTGATGGAACTTTGGTCACTACTGAAACTACAGAATTACAAAGAAAGCTGAAACCTTAGTTACGGCCAAGCGCTTCTCTTCAGCACGAGTCCTGTATCACTAAGATCCAGAGGGGACTGACATTACTCTCTGATTTACTCAAACTCGTTTTGAAAATAAATCCATATTAAACCATTAGAACAGTTGGCCCTCCTCACCTTGCCAATAACAATCAAAGAGTCATTTCTCAAACACATAAAAACATGTCATGAATCATAATCTATAAATAAGTCTCCCTGTAACTTGAACTGTTGGATAGTAGTTTCTGGTCTGTGTGTGTGTGTGCTTCTAGAATTCCAGAATGTGGAACTCCAGAAACCTGTCTCCCTGGTAATATAGAACCCCCATATGAATGACAGCATTTGTATTGCCAAGTGGATGCCCCAGCCCTTCTATGCAATCTAATTTATTGACAGCAATTGCCACATATTGCTTGAATCTACTCGTTGTGGCTAGCACATGCTATGGCTTGACCCATCACTGTACATAGTGTATGCTCAAGGGGAGGTTAATGAGACGTTCTCAATCATGGTTGTCCCGTTAGCTTGATAGCCTGACATCCCAGAAACATTAAAGTCATTGTGATCCCAATTTCCCATTAAACTGTATGCCTGATCAGGGAAGACACAAATGGTAAATCACACGGATGAATCTTGCTGAGTACTGCATAAAATCCTGTGCTAATTATGAACTGCGAGTTATGTCAGTAGCCAGCCATCAAACTAGACGTAAGACACATCTTCCCTAACACAGTCTGCCTTTTCTCATTGGTTAAATAATGAAGAGGTTATTATAATAGGGTAAGCACATGGCTGTCTCACATCAATGACCTTGGCAAGGTTAGGATATTCATTCATGAAGTCTGACCCCCATGTTGAGTTTGTGACCCACTGTCACTGAAAATAACATCTCAGAAACATATCGTCCCACTAACGCAAAAAGTAATACATCTTCGATTTGTCTCTCCGGACGTTCCACTATGTGGCTTGCTCTTGTTTTGATGCCAACACTGTGTAACTACATTACTCTGACAACAATTGTATTGACATTTCTCACCGTACCATACGATAAAGTGATTTAAAAGTGGTCTTGTAAGCATGTTTCACTCTTGCGTCTGATTGGTGGGAAAAAAAAGGCAAATACAGCAGGTTGGGGTGTTGGAACAAAAACGCTGATTCAGGGGTAATCACTCGGACAAAAGTAGACCAAAAAAGTAACAACCTTTTGCTTCTAGTAAGGAGCGAAAAAAACAACCATGCCGTAAGTGTGGGGTCAGACTATCTCAGTGTCCAGCCTTTCCTCCACAAGTGTGTGCAGTACTCTGTCACAGAGCGCTACAATCCCAGGTCCATTAAATAATATAACTCTACCTCTATATCTGCTCTGCGTATTCCAAATAGAGCCAAAAACTCTCTCACCCATCCCAAGACCCATTATAATGCCCATGATTAGTGGTTTTTCATTCAATGGGCCCTGAACCACAACCGACACTTAGTTCTCTATAATGTCATTGTGAAATTCTCGTCTGCCCCTCAATGCGCTCCAATCTCCTGCGTTTTATTGCGGCTCATGAACGCCGGTTCTGGTTATTATTCAACGCCGGTGCGCCTCCGGAGGATTGCGCCGCATGTCGTCTTACGCAGTGAAGACAAAGGCCATAAAGGCGATGGAAATGCTCCCTCCGTTTAGTGAGGTCCCCCCTCCCTCTGGAGTCCTGTGTGTGTGTGTCTGTGTGTGTGTGTGTGTCTGTGTGTGTGTCTGTGTGTGTGTGTGTGTGTGTGTTGGACTGTGTGTGAACCTGTGGACCACATGTCCAGTGTTCAAGTGCTACAGCTATTGCATCTACCCTGAGACTGTACAATGTGCCATCTATGCAGGTTTTGCACTGACAGTCCGATTTACTCTCAGAAATTTCAATGTCTCATTACCGACGCAAAAAAAACACAAAAAAACACACTAACACAGACCTTTTAGTCATTGTATGTAATGCCTACCACAGCAGTTGCGCCCCATGCAAATGGGAAGGCCGCGGAGGTCTTGAATTAAACATTATTCCGTTTAATTGATTCAGAGATTGATTCAGAGAATACAAAGGAAATGAGGGCCGCCACCTTCCTGAGGTTGCCTGCCTCAGTGCATCATTGTAAGCTCAATATTTTGCCTCGCCATTCGCTTTCGTCCCAGGGATTTTAATGGGACGACAATAGCCTATTGTCATTAGACAATGAGGGGACAAATAGAGAGGATGTGGTGTGGATGGAGACATGGAGAGATAACTGTGTCCTGTCATCAGACGGGCAAAAAGCAGTGAGCGGTGAGGTGAACTTCAAAAAATGACTTGTGAGAGTGAGTTATGATTGAGTGCATTTTTTAAATGTCTTTTGCCTTAAAGTGACGTGACCACGAAAGGTTCCACTCTGAAAAAAGTTGAACGAAACACGACGTGTAGTATCGTTTGGCGTGCGGGTGCAAAAAGAGAGCTGCGAACATAAAAATATCTCATCAGGTTTTTGCCGTGTCAAAACAACTGAATGCACCTGTTATAACCCCCACCCGTGCTTTCCCCTTCCACAGGAAGCCTTGATTGGCTGGCGAGGAACCTACAGAGTCATCATATGACCTTTGACCCTGTCTGAGGAGATGAATCAGGGAAGTGGAGGGGCCGCATGACCCTCCCTGTTCCCCTGGCATTGTTTTAACAGTGCAGCTGATGCCCCTGTATCAGCAGCATAATGTGATTCCAGTTCATTGCGGGGTATTGCTATGCAGACAATGGCAGGGGAAAATGAGGCCGTTCTCAAAATTGCCATGTAGGATGGCAAAGCCTTCCTATTTCAGTCAGCAACATTTGTCAAATTCAGATTAAATCAATGGTGCTATGCACGCACACACTCTTTCACACACACGCACGCTTACACACACACACGCTCACACACACACACACACACACACACACACACACACACACACACACACACACACACACACACAGATGATTAGAAAAGAATGTTCTCAGTCTCTGAACTCTGTGCAAGGAAAAAAAACTTTTCAAACACTATTTATGAACTAATGCTTTGCGGTGTACGAACAGCATGTATGACCTGTGACAGTTTAGCTTGACCTATTTTGTGAAACTGCACAAGTACAAAAATACCTTTCTTCTCAGGTGTAACAAAGTTGTACATGATAGACTTTGTACCCTTCCTAAGAATGAAGCAAACACTTTACCATCCACCAAAGTCGACACTGAAGCTATGATCGAGAGCCATACAGCAGGAGATCCAGAATAATGGCATGCATAAGGAAGTTGTGGTAACCCTCGCTCCAGACTGCTTGCAAATGTATTATCAGCACTTGGGAAATTCAAAATGACAATTGGAAAAAATTACAATTTTGACACCTTCTCCCACACACTTAAACATGCTAAAACAGGTATGTGCTTGTCGAACTTACAGTGACTTCCGTCCATTAGTGACAAATTCCCGTGTTTGGGTGACCGGTGACAAAAACTTGGAACCCGTCTGCCAAAACTGTTCTTTTTCCATTAACCGCCACAGTTTTATATTAGGCAGGGTCTGGCGCAGACCCCAAACAGTCCCATAAAACATCTGCAGAAGATACAACGCAATTATGGAAGCCATCTGGAACAATAAGGTGAGAGAATGGATATGATTAACACTAACGTAAACAGATGGCAAAGCGTTAGATTGCTGTTTGACAAGCACGTGATAGGAGCTAACCTTAAGTCCAATTACGAGTGCCAGGAGTCTGTCTGTTTGGAGAAAAGGGGACAAATACCCTTTTTATTGCGAGACTGAGCCTTTCTAATTGAAGTCGGGTGCAAAGCATCTGTCACGTTAACAGCGGGTGAAGACAGCAACTCTGTCAGGCCGGCAGCGCCGAGGCAGAGTAAAGAGATTAAGTTCAGTTTTTCAAAAATGTACGTGAGATGATATTTGCGGTTGGGGTTGGGAGTCAAAGTGCACGGCTGTTTCTTTTCATCTTCTGTTCAAACGAGTCGTCTGTGTAGATGCTCGATGGAACGGCTGTGAACAAGACAGTCGGTTGACAGTATTGTTCTCCAGGGGCCCCTCGCCGACTTTCTAATGACAGCGCGGCACTCAACAAAGCAGGTACTGAAGACTGGTTTGATGTTACATCCAGGATAATGGCCACAAAATCAATTCCTGATTAGAGACTCATTTTCATTTGGGAGCTCTAGATTAACAAAGGTATCGCTGGCAGCTAAATGCTGTTGGAGGCGTTTCGTCAGGTTGCTCATGGCCGAGAAGGTCGTTTGACTTGAGGGAGTGTGTAAATAATTGCCCTTGCCTTATCTCACTCCATTTTGTGGTTGTCTTCCAGAAAATTCCATCCATGCCCCAGTCTCTCAAGAATACTTTTTTCCCCTCTTCCCTTAGACTCGTTTGGGGTCTGTCTCGACTCCCTTCAGTAATTGACCTGCGGTGGAACGATTGGTGAGACGAGAGGATGGGAAGATGGATGAGTGTCTTCGCTTCCTTCTCTCTCTCTCTCTTTTCCTCTGTGGCAGGTTGTCTTGCTTTGCTGAGAACATAATCAGAGGATGTTGACACGTAATTGCATCCAGCAGGACCAGCCTCATCAAGCCGCTGTGGCTCTGCATCTGCTCCACCAGCTCCAAACGTGTGAGCGATGACAAAAATCAACCCCAAATTATTTTCTACCCCTAAGCCTGGGCACTACACGTGTGCCAACCGTGTGTTTAACTTGGAATCCTGTACAGAAATGTGTGTGTGTGTCCCTGCAGAAAATGTATTTTGGCACAAACTGCTTTTTGGCTCTCTGTGCAAGGAAAAGGTGTAGTGATGCCCTTTGAGAAGTCTTACAATGCCTGCTGTAGACATGCTCTGTAGCGGGTACGTGGTTAACCTCTTCATGTTTCATCCTCCTGCCCCGGGGTCTGCTTCAGTACGCTCTTCTGTGCGGGTGCATCGAGAGAGAGAGAGAGAGAGAGAGGGAGAGAGGGAGAGAGGTAGAGAGGGAGAGATGGAGAGAGAGATGGAGAGAGAGATGGAGAGAGAGATGGAGAGAGAGATGGAGAGAGAAAGGGGGAGAGAGAGAGGGAGAGAGAGAGAGAGGGAGAGGGAGAGGGAGAGAGAGGGAGAAAGAGGGAGAGAGAGAGGGAGAGAGAGAGAGAGAGGGAGAGAGAGAGAGGGAGAGGGAGAGAGGGAGAGGGAGAGAGAGAGAGGGGGGGGGAGAGAGAGGGGGAGAGAAGGAGAGGGAGGGACAATAAAAGTGTTTGAATCGTCGAACAAGGCAATCTCTCCAAGAGCCCCAGAGAAGGTGTTCAGGACCCCTCCCCCTCCCCCCTCCAGGGCCTCCCTGGCAGGGGCCATGCAGGCATGAATCTGTTATCTGGATGTTCTTCAGTCCTGGAGCCCTGCAACTGGCTGCGGCCACACTCCAGTGACAGTGTGAGGAGTGACAAGACATCAGAGAGCCAGCGTGAGAGTCTGGCCCTCAGAACTCCACGTCCATGTTTTGTTAATCAGTGTCTTGCAAAAATGTCACCTCGGTGTTCTTGGATGGCTATCCATGGCTGTCGCTTCATTGCCGAGGGTAACGGCGTCAAGACACTGTATCTTATTAAAATTGTCTAATTGGCCACGACAGAGATTGTCATTACAATTGATAGACGTTTTGTGTCGTTTCAGACTGTACACAGTCTTCTTTACACCCATAGGACACCAAGTATATATATTTCATCCCTGCTGCCCAGCATGGTCTCTATTCATTAGCCCTTGGCGAATAATTAAATAAGAAAACTAATTAAATTTATCATTTATTTTTCCTGAGATGAATCATGGTGGCCCGCCAGGTCTCATGTACTTCTCGGGTTTATTTATGTGACAGTCCCACATCTCAGCACCCACTTGCTTTCATAAGAGAACCCCCTGCCTCACATCAAATCCCTCCGCCCCCCTCCTCATCCAAACCCCTTTCCTCCCCATTTTACTCCCACCCACCCTCCCCCTCCCCCTTTCCCATCCAACTCCCCTCCTCGTCTGACACCCTCCCTCCTCCTTCCCAACAACCCAACTGCACATCCACACTCCATCTCCCACCCCTCAGGTTGTTGCTGCCGATTCTTCTTCTATGTTATCATGCAGTGACAAAACCATATAGACTACAGAACGAGAGTCTCCTTTGACTGAATCAATCCGGTTTTAAAATGGCATGTGTCATCATTAGGCACGGGCTTTTGGAAGAGCTGTGTTGAATGCTGATGGATTTGTTTATCTGTTATTGTCGTTTGATTCACGGAAAATACTTGTGCAGCACGCAAACCCATGAGGTCATTCAACATTCATGCATTTTTATAGGCCAAACATTGATTCAGCGGCAGGTAAATTATTCAGGCAAGGAAACAAAGAAGGACTTTGGAGAGTTTTGTCGTCAAGTTCAGCTCCATCTGAGTGTTACATGATGGGAAACATTGCTGATGACTGGTGAGAACGACCACCACATAGGCAGGATTAATCTATCTCTTGAGAGAGAGAGAGAGAGAGAGAGAGAGAGAGAGAGAGAGAGAGAGAGAGAGAGAGAGAGAGGGAGAGAGAGAGAGAGGGAGAGAGAGAGAGAGAGAGGGAAAGAGGGAGGGAGGGAGGGATGGAGGGAGAGAGAGAGAGAGAGAGAGAGAGAGAGAGAGAGAGAGAGAGAGAGGGAGAGGGAGAGGGAGAGGGAGAGGGAGACGGAGAGAGAGAAGGAGAGAGAGAAGGAGAGAGAGAAGGAGAGAGAGAGAGGTGGAGAGAGGGAGAGAGAGAAAGACAGAGAGAGAGAGAGAGAGAGAGAGAGAGAGAGAGAGAGACAAAGAGAGGGAGAGAGGGAGGGAGGGAGAGAGACAAAGAGAGGGAGAGAGAGGGAGAGAGAGACAACGAGAGGGAGAGAGAGGGAGACAGAGATAAAGGGGGTGGAGTAGAATGTGCAGGGAACACATAGGGAGAGACAGTCTGAAATCAAAGTCTCATGACTGCATCCTCTGCATCAATTATTCACCAAAGTACAAACCACATCGTCAGAGATCAAAAACATTTGCTATGTTGAGAAGATCACGATTTATCGTTTCTACCTCCGAGCAAAAGGCACAGCAAAAGTCATGGGTTAACAGAGGAAAAAATACAAATATTCAGATACAAACCCTTGAGAAATAAATAACTGATGGGTAAATAAACACGTCAGACTGCGGAAAAGAAAAAAGGGACTTGTCGTACGAAGGAGTGAGATTGGAGATCGCACCTCTGCAATGACAGTCTACCATTCATTTTCAAGTGCTGCTCACTATAAATTGATTCTTAGAAACTGCAACAACTTTCTCCACCCTTTTCTCTTGTCCTGCAGCATCAACACATCAAAACCAAAACAAATATTGCCCTTTACTGATTGCAGTGTAAAAGCGATTGCTTACCTTATCATCAGATTTGGTAAACACACCGTAAGCCAGGATCAATTTCAATTATAAATGTTCAAATGTACCTAAAGTATTGATTGAAGTTTATTGCATACTGTATAGTACTTCTCAAAGATGAGTCTTTTTGTCTTTCATTTTTCAGTGTAGCTCTGTGGTGGAGCGTTTACATCATCAAGACACTGCAGGTTCAGATGCCCCTCTATACTTGTGTCTATACTGTGGACATAAGCATCTGCAGGATTAAAACATTGTAATATTTCAGAGAAGTCCTGTCTTGCCATGTGTTGCCCTCTGTCTGACTGTCGCCCTAATAGCACTTTAATGTTGTTTCATGAACTTCTGAATTGCTACTTCTTCTCAAAATGTGAAAACCGGGCATTGTTATTTCAATTGAGACTGAGCAACATTTGCAATTAGTTCAGTGGAACACAATGTGTTTCCTAGTACATTTCCTAGTCTGTTTCATGCTGTGCTACAGAACTTCCCGCAGTGACAGTGAATAGAATGAGAAATGTGATGGTCGAAAGAGGCTTCTTCTAATGTGGAAAGCTGAATGCATGATTAGCAAAAGAAAAGTTAATTTAATTTCTGAATTCCCCATTATTGCTTTTATTTGTTATCATTTATTGAACTATATTGTTCACCATTGGATTCCCAAATCCTCTTTCCAAGTTGTTCAAATAATAATCTTACTATTATTATCACATTATGTAAAGATTCTTATTTTATGAATCGTTTTTGGGGGTATTTCTCATCAGTATCTCAGTCATTAACAGAGATACTGCACATGTCAAGCAAGGTTTTAAGAACCTAAATAATGTACAAGGGATAATAAATTTGTTTTGTGTGCACTTGAAATTAAAACAAACAGACTAAATAAGTGCAGTCTGTTTTGAGGATTCTTAGCTTATGGCAGGTTCGTTTCCAGAACAAATTGGATGGGTGTGCATTCGGTTTTCACAAGGGGGCATTTTGAATATCGCTCTCTCAAAGAAACTCTTACAGGTAAAAGAATGAAGGGGCACAGCATTCCATTTGGAGGATTCCACTTATTAAGCTGCCGAGATTTCGCAGCTAAGAAATGAACTAGCAGGACAACGTGACCTCCAAAGGACAGATACCACAACATGATCATGGTCATACTTCTCAAGGTGGGAAAGTCAACTCACTATTCAACCGGTGTTGCCAGCATTTTCTCTCAAAATTGTAGACAATTTGTTTATAAAACCATAATGCTTTCGCCAGCATCTTCTTTTTCCAGAGTTTTCATTTTTGTTTATTTGTGCTGTCATGGCCAACTTTCAAAATACATCTTTCAATTTGTGAACATTTCTTGCGAGCTCGACCGTATATGCAGCCTTTGCTGACTTGTAATGTACCATACACCTCGCAATTGTCTGGCTCCTTTTAAAATAGGAGCGACATGACCTGCTTTCGCAGTGGAATACGACCAATGGAGGCCTTCTACACTTCTTCTGTGGTTATTTTAAGGGAGGTTGGTGGAACGGCAGAGTTGGCAGATTTTTTAAGGCTTTTCAAATGAGCAATCCAGAATGGGGATTGGAAGGAGCTTCTGAAGTGAAGAAGATGAGATGTCTCGAAACTATGAAGAAGAACAAACTAGTGGTGAAACTGCATTGATCAAATCATGTAACAGGCTTTGCTCTTGTCTGTTCCTTGTTGTGCGAGTAATCTGGTGTAGCCTAAATTGCAGCAGTATATTGGTCGACAGCTGTTAAAGTTAACATTTACTCCGCTGACACAACTTCCCTCCAGAAGAGGAGACATACATTTTGGTTCCTGTGAATGGTTAAAGAAAGTAAATTTGGAAGGCACTCTTTGAATGCAGCCCACCGAAGCTTTGAGAGACGGGTGTTCAGTTTGATTTGTGTTACCATGGACTGGGTAACCAACTCTTCTTCTAGCTTCGCAATCCAGTCCACCCTCCTTCCTCTCCTTTCACAAATAGCTTTCACCCGATGCTTGCCACCCTGCCCCTGTCTCTTAGCTTTCACCCAATTCCCCCCCCCCCACACACCTCCATATCATAACCCCCCCCCCCCCCCCTTTCTGAGTTGCCAGCTAGCGAGGCTTATTAATGGAAGAGCTTGCGCATTGTAGCACTAGCGTCGAGTCAGCAAGGGGTACCTCCCTGCTCAACTGAGAGCTCTCCCACATCTGGCCAGGTTCCTCAAGGGTAAGTATGAGCCACGGCCCCCCACACACACAACACGCTCATGCACCACCTATGCACACACACACACACACACACACACAACACGCTCATGCACCACCTATGCACACACACACACACACAACACACACACACACACACACAACACGCTCAGGCACCACCTATGCACACACACACACACACACACACACACCACACTCACCTTTCAGACAAACTGCAAGGTCTCCATAGTCTATGGCCATTCTGTGAGTACTCCTCAACCATGAGTGCTGGGCAATGGAACAAGAATGGGCAAAGAGGCTGGATCATGTTGTTACCGTTCAGATCTGATTGACCAATGATTGCAGTGCGGTGGTGTGGGATTTTTAAACTGGGACCTTGAAGAGCTCACCTGACAAGTTAATTGCTGTTTTATTTTTCTCAAGGTTTACTTAAAGCACATACAAATATATTATTTTATTACATATGTAATAAATGCAATTGTCGTCCTTGATGTCTTTTTCGATTTAACAAAATCCTGTTTGCTAGTAAAAGTCATTACTCTGAGTGAAGTTTTATAGACACAGTCTTCATTTCACTGTGGTCCCAAACCCTACCCTCACCTGTGAGTTATCACCCACCTGGAGTGCTTATGAAGGCTGTTGCTCTTGTAAAGGCAGTCTTTTTTCTTCTAGCGCTACCCCATTAACCTTATCCATCATACCCTTAGTAGCTCTGTCAAAGGCCATTGGTTCCCTGATAGCCACCGTCAGCTTGTTTTATCCCTCACCTTGCTGCAGACATGAAGGATCCCCTGCTCAAGCTCTCATTACTGGATGATTAGAGCCTTCATGGGCTGTGCTAGTAAAGATGTCAGTTTAGGTCCAGAACACTAATGGGCCTGGTTCTTGTGCTCTGCGTACTCCAACTAGGAGTTTAAATTGTACATTTATTTTCTTGATAGGGTTCCTGACAAGGTAAATATGGGTGTACATTATGAAACACAGGATATTCATATGGCTGAGTTAAGTAAAATGTGAACCTTGAGGGAGACTCCATGCTAAATGTAAGAAGGAATAAAACAAAAACCCGGGAGTAAATAAACCTCATTAAAATTCTTCCCCTCGTGGCCATCACCAAGAAAAAAAAAAAAGCGCCCGAAAAAACGAACGCCAAAATCCAAAGCTACAGGCAAAAAAAAAAAAAAGGTGTCATTGCAGAAGCAGCTAACTTTTAATAACCATCCCCTCGGTGAGCTCCGGAGTGGTTCCGCAAGTGCATTAAACACTTTTAAGACACCGCCACTATCTGATACAGAGGGGCTCCTCCTGCTATAGAGTTTAGCTCTCGGTACACATTTCCCCATCTGTCATGGAGAGGGAGGTGCCTTGTGTCTTCAGGCGGCCCCAAAGAATCTGCTGTGTGGCTGTGTGTGTGTGTGTGTGTGTGGCTGTGGCTGTGGCTGTGTGTGACTGTTTGTAGGCAGGGGGAGACTTGGGATCATGCCTCTCAGGAGACATCGGCCTATCTGATGTATATTCAGCAGTACGGGAAAAGGTGATGAACCTATTGAAGATGTGTCAGCCCGGAGCAGGTGGTGAGGCTCTCTGCCAGGGGACAGGGTGGAGCACCAAGAGGCCCGGGGGCCGTCTCTAAGGGGGCATCGCTAGGGGGGCGCTTTCAAAGTTCTCTCTCTCTCTCTCTCTCTCTCTCTCTCTCTCTCTCTCTCTCTCTCTCTCTCTCTCTCTCTCTCTCGCTGTGTCATCGTGCGGAAAACTCGGGGTTCAGGACTAGTCGGGGTTGCGGCAGGGCAGTGAGAGGTGGTCTGGAGATGTCCCACAGTTCTGCTTTGGCAAAACGCCCATTTTCTACCCAGAGGTGGTTTATAGACGAAATACTGCTTATCAACTTGTTTGAGTGATTCTGTGATTCAGAAACTTTACTTGTTAACTTTAACAGTTGCTTAGAAGTGCTTCATAACTGATTGGCTTGTAAATAGATGTTTTAGGAAGTGTTACTTGAATTGTTCATGAATTGTATGCTGACTATGCTAGTGCACATGTGGATATGTGTGATGGATGTCTTTACGCCAAACTGCTTGTCTGTTGGAAGGCATGTAAAGTAAAAAGCACAGTATAGTAGTACGTTTCAAAATGAACGACTACAATGCAAATGTATATTCAAAACTAGCATAACAACATAAAAGTAACAACATAACAGCCTAAAATTCCATGGTTATGCTTTGTCAGACTGTCATATTATTAACTGCTTTCCTTGAGAACGTAGCATACCAGCAACTGAGCTTTTGTGAGAAATCCATACTACTGATCCAGCAGTATTTTTCTCCCAATGAAAGGTGTGATATCAATGTCAGCACAAAGGGTCTCGTCATGAAGAAAAATCTGTTTCTCTCTTGGTTTGACCATCTTTCAGCAAATTCTAGAGTCTTGCTGTTTAAAAGTAATGGGAGTTGTTGCAGGATTCATCCTGTGCAAAAACAACAAAGGCCTGGACCACACCAAGTTGTGAGTCCACGACAATGTCCTACAGTTCATAAAACTGGAAAGTTCAAAAAGGTTATAATACAGTAGAAAATAACAGTAACCAAATCGTTTAATTTTAATATACTGCTGGGAAACCGATTGCTGAGCTTCGCATTGTAGTCTGCATAGTAAATCATCAGGATGTGTTGGAAATTGATTGTATGGTTGAGTTCCTGTATATGAAACTGAGATTCTCACCATGCACTGGGGAAATACTCCCTAGTTTGAATAGGCGCTAGTTGTCAGTGTAGTGGCAATCTACTAAAGCACTTCATTTTTACAGCTATCGTTTCTCATTCATTTTCCCCACATGATTTCTTTACTTGTCCCATATTGAACCTACCAGCAAAGTCCATGAACATGCCTGATAATGACAAAGCATTTAGGCAACGACAAATGAAGATGGCTGCCGTCTCAACAGCCCTCCTTCAACTGACAAAGCGTTTGAGAATAGACCTGGGCTAACCCTAACCCAACAGTGGAGCTGGGACTGCACTGGCCCGGCAGCAAAGCCAATCAAATCACCCAAGCTGCTATCGTCTCTATCGCTTAGTGAGATACAGGGAACAGCCGGTGACAACTGCAGAATAAAAGTACCTTTGGTCTCCGGGCGATAAAGACTGCTGTGGAGCAACGACACCTGGTCAGGGGGACAAAGAGAAAAGGAAGATGGAAGGTGTGTGTATGTGTGTGTGCGTCTGTATGTGCGGGGGTGTGTCTGTGTGTGTGTGGGGAGGGGGGGGGGGGGGCTAACCCATCTCTCTCCCAGAACAGGTGGAGGAGGTAGAGGGTAGTTACAACAGAATGTGGCCGCATACCTGTCGTGTGAAACGATAGTGGATCCTGCTTTCCCTCTCTCTAAACTCCTTCCATGCACCAACTTAGATAAACAGACTGTGAGACTCTCTCTCGTTCTCTCTCTCTGTCTCTCTCTCTCTCTCTCCTGACCTACAAAAGCAGAGGGAGGTACAGGAACCATAGAAAAAGATAGAGATGCACTCCCTCTAGTGGAACCATATGCTAGACTAGAGTATTGACACGATTGCAGTATAAACTGTAACAATCCAACAATCCAGTTATGGAATCACAGCCTCCTTGCATCTTATCTATTAAACTATGTCATAATACAAAACAAAATAAACTTTTCTTTCTATAAATACATTTCTGGGTCATAAAAAAAGGCTCCAGTCCCTGTCGTGCCTTTAAGTCAGTTTGAAAACACACCATTCAGAAACCATCATCGTGGACCCAAGAACAGCCTTTGACATCACTCTGACATG
Organism: Hypomesus nipponensis; assembly: GCF_054491055.1. Classification (NCBI taxonomy): domain Eukaryota; kingdom Metazoa; phylum Chordata; class Actinopteri; order Osmeriformes; family Osmeridae; genus Hypomesus; species Hypomesus nipponensis. Next base: position 4,747,105 of record NC_140381.1, on the reverse strand, counting down.
AAGCTTTTGTGCAGAATCAGAAGTCTCAGAGTAAGACAAACATATGTTTTTCCAAGGCCAGAGCCAATAGAGTCTCCTCTCCTCAATAGGAAATACAGATCCATCCCTTACCTTGTCCTCGGTATCTATTGTTAATGTATTGCTTTCTTATTTGCTGCTGCCTTGTTCAGTTTAACAGACTCTCTCTCTCTCTCTCTCTCTCTCTCTCTCTCTCTCTCTCTCTCTCTCTCTCTCTCTCTCTCTCTCTCTCTGCAATGCAAAACGGGTAGATTATAAATGAATCTAAATTAATAATTTTGGATGGTTTCTAATGGACAGTTTAGTGTTTTTACAATGTTTATATGTGTAATTGTTACCGTTAGTCATAAACCATACAATTCTTCTCCCAGTTTACGAACCATTACTCCAGAAGAATGCTTTTTTTGTTTGTTTGATGATGCCAAGCCTTGTTGCAACAATAAGTAGTTTCTTGATTAAACTGTTATGCTAATGTATCTCCTAATGTGTCCTAGTGTTATGGAGATTGAGGACACAGGAAACTGCTGTGGCCATTTGGAAGTTTGTGACTTCTTACAAAGATTTAGAACAGGAAAAAAATACTGGTGACGATGGAACCATTCCAAATGTATTTGAAGGTGAAGAGGGATGTGTCTTATCTGCAGCAATCTGGCATTTTTTTTTATAACGATTACAATTAATGATTTCACCTTAAGATTCTGGCATCAAGTGAGCTGCTTATTGAATACATTCATTTCATTTTGTATTATACCGCCCTTTAATCACAGACTACTAAATTCCTTCACATCATTTGGACTGAACAGAAGTGATGCATTTCATTGCTGAAGCACACAGACTTCAGCTGTTGTGTGGCAGACCGGAGTGTGTGCTGGACGAGGACAGAAAGGAATATACTTAACATACATGTAGCCCTTCACATGCAAGTAGCCCTAAAAATATAAATGCCTCAGAATCCTAATTCTTAGGGAGGGAGTATGGAATACTCCCTCCCTCCCTCCCTCCCTCCCTCCCTCCCTCCCTCCCTCCCTCCCTCCCTCCCTCCCTCCCTCCCTCCCTCCCTCCCTCCCTCCCTCCCTCCCTCCCTCCCTCCCTCCCTCCCTCCCTCCCTCCTTCTTTCTTTCTTTCTTTCTTTCTTTCTCAATCCCTCCGAGTTGTTGCATGCCAGGCAACAGAGTGAATAACAAACCTGCAGCCTTCTCTTTTCATAAGTCTCTCTTGCCTTAGTCTGACACTATCTGTAGATGTCTTCTTTAAACTATGCCATCAAAGAGAACACAATGACAATAGCCCACAATGTGCCCATTAAACATTCAAACGGTAGTGTAAACAAGCTTCACAGTTCTACTTGACATTGTTCTAAAGATTAGTATTTTGCCGGGTTACGTTTTTTTTTAAAGGGGTTTTGACCTAAAAACATTGCAGCAGTCGAGACCGACTTGTTGAATTCTTGTCTCTCTTCAAAGAACAAATGTCTTGGGAACCAATTTGCTGGGCTTCCCAGGATTCCATTGTTACAACTTTCCTGTAATGAAATGAAAATATTTTTAGATGGTTTCCTTTCATATCTGTTTCCATCTATGTTTCTCGTATCTCATGCACACACCTAAATCTACCCTCCAAGACACGAACCTCAGCATCTTTGTAAGTCAATGTGGAGTACAGACAGGTGACGGTAGTCAATGTCAACGGCGGTCTACAATACACACTGAGAAAATCGACAAAGAGAAAGTGAGAAAGTTGTCAGACTTTTAAAGAGACAGTAACTCGACACAGACAGGCAAAATGAAGAGATACGACAACAAATAAACCTAGAAAAGAAACGACAAGTGGAAAAGAAAGTACAACTTCGCAAAGGTAAAAATATCCCGGCATTGTGAGGTAGGAGATGAGGCCTGTAAGGCCAGGGAATGTTGTCAGGGGCAACCGCCAGGAAGTCTGGGCCACATAAAAAATACATTTTTTAAAAGTTGATCATTTCTATTAGTTTTTCAATTTTTGGGGGGCACCTGTCAGTCAGGGGCCCTTGGAATTGTCCTTACTTTTCCCCCCTATACGGCGCCCCTGCATGTCGTGATTCTTATCCAGAACCTTCCATCATTCCTTCCATCAGTCTGAGTGATATTGATGGGAGTGTATTGATAGTACCATGCCACCCCGCTGTTTGTGGCACTGATTGATTGGGAAGCGGGGATGAAAGAAGGTTTGGAGTACGGAGAGAGAGAGGGGGGGAGAGAGAGGGAGGGAAGAGTTCAGAGTATTTTACCAACCAATAGCTCTTAACCTACCCAGGAGACACACAGCTTGAGTGACCAGTGATCTTCAAAGGTGATTGGACAACTCGTTGGCTGAGCCTCTTGAAGTGTTTCTATTTGCATTTTATATTACTCAAGTGCATCTGTGGTCTTACACTGGGAGGTCTGCTGTCTCCCAAAACACTAGCCTTTTGTTGGAGCGGAGTCAAAGAAGTTACAGACCTTGAAGGAGTTTGTTAAAGACAGTACTTGATTACATTTACCAGACGCGCTTATCCAGAGCAACTTACAGTAAGTACAGGGATATTCCCCCGAGGCAAGGCGCCTTGCCCAAGGACACAACATCATTTGGCTCGGCCAGGAATCGATCTGGCAACCTTCAGGCTACTAGCCCGATTCCCTCACCGTTCAGCCACCTGACTCCCTTTCCTGGTTAAATACATGGTTGGCGTGTCTGGGTGGGAAGGTCTGTGTTCACTGAGTACTTTTGAAAACATTGTATAATGAAACTGATGGGAAACACACAAATTGAATCATTGGTGGCAAAATGTATTAATCTTCATAGCTGTGTTCTGCCCTAATAAATTGAGCTAAATCAGTATTTTGTAACATTGTGTAGCAGCCAGTACACACTAACGTAAATCGATCAACACTAACATGATTCCACTTTCCCTGTGGTAAAGTAAGATTAATTTGCTAGTCACTTAATTTGATAGACATCTTCGATTGCCAGTGACTTGAGTTGCTAGACATCTTCATGTATGCCTATAAAACAGAGCAGAGATAATGAAAAATGGTTTCTTGTACGTCCAATTCCGGATCTAAGCAAGAGTGGTTTTTATGTATGTACAATGTGTGAATGATATTTCAATTACTGTTTCAAGCTTATCTGCTCCCTTTGTAATCACATTATATAATAGTCTATTATCCATGGGCTGAGCATGTTTTCCATGCCTGATTATTAAATAGGATTTCAAGGCTCCTCCATGAGTCTTGCCCTGCAGGGACAAGGGAAGCAGAGAATTGAGAATTGATTTCTTATTGCTGAGCAAAAACTCCAACTGTCAGTCCCCCTATGCACAGACAAGTAACCCAATTTAATATTTGGAAATGACATAACAACGTTCTATCCAAAGCTGTTAAATTTTTTATTCAAAGTCTGATTCCAATGCGGAAATTGGGGCGCGTCCATTTTCCTTCAACTTCTTCTCAACACATCACAAAAGAGTTGTGCCTTCATTCAATTACAAGTGCATAGTTTAAGTTGTGGTGGTCATTTTAAATGTACTTTCTTTTGAGGCTTTAACACATACTTTAATACAGACAAGAACAGATAATCTTCTAGTCTTCATTCTGATACAGTACACAATATTTTTCTTTCCTTTTGGTTACTTTCCTTCAAGAGGTACTTTCAGAATATACAACTAAATGGGTTACACATCACCGTAATCACACACACGAACACCAACACACACACACACACGTGCCCCTGGGGCCTGACCTAGCTGTGGCAATTCAGTCCAGTGACCTTGTTCTCCACCCTAGCCTTGGGTGTGGAAACTATAAATGGTGTGGCACCAACATCATCAGGTGTTTGTCAATAGAGCATCGTTATTTTTCCTCAAGACACCTTAAACATGGGATAGAAAATCTACGAGGCAGTGGGGAACACAGTTTGAAGTGTGAAAGTATGAAATAAACTTCAGTTTGTTTGTTGATTGGTGTAGTCATGTTGAACAGGCAAGCTCCACAGAGCAAGAATCGTTTTTTCAAAGATAATAACAAAAACCTAAATATCTGGAAATCTGTTCATGCCTTATGGTTACAAATACATTTCCCATAGTTTTGCTGTATGGAATTGTATTTTGTGGAAACAGACCATCGGAAGATTGTCTGTTTTACATTTAGCTTGTTTCACAATGAATCAATGTATCGCACATCATAATTCTCTCAACGCATGCTCTCAGATTCCACCCTCTGCGTTCTCAATTCAGGCTGCCCCTTGAGGTCACCTCGATCAATCAAACCTTCGGCAAGTAATCAGATATATGTCTGTTGCAATTACGGCCCACAATTAGGATGGCTTTATTGTGAAAAGTTGCAGAAAGTATAATCCTGTCGGTTATTGATTTCCGAGATAAAATGTGTAAGGTATTTGAGATGTTTTGTTTCGCACAGAAGGAAGTATTTTTTCATCCAACTGAGATATTATTTAGGTTCCTTCAAGTGAACAAGTCAAGATGACCTAGAAGATACATATACTACATTCAGCCTTCCACTTTAGATTTCCTCAGAGCTGTGCTTTGATAGATTCAAGTCTGTCCAACAGTGTTGAGTAGCTACTCCTCCTGAATAACCATAACACTTTATTATGTCTTCTCCCCCTCAACTATGAACACAAAAACATCATCTTGTCTTCCAAATTCATTCTCATCATAAAAAACATCATCATGTATTTTGAGTAAACATGCAACGGAAACGATAAACAGCAGCACGATCCACAAGCAAACTCCAAAACAATGACACTCAATTTGACACATCACCTCAACAACAACCAAAAAATCCCGCTCTCACTTCCCCCAAAACATAGTGAAGGGGTTGGCTTGAGAAAGCTCATAAAGCCCTCTATAAGAACGGATACATTTTTCATGAATGGCTTGTGTTCTGCCTAAGGGAGGCTATGGAGAGCACGGCATGCTCTCAGGGAGCTGATGAATACGAGAAGCGCCCACACATGACCATGCTGAGACAGCAAAACGTAAAGCTGTCTAGATTATCCGTTTGGTATCAAAATGAATTATGAAAGAGTTTTTAAGGGTTTCCATGGTGATATCTAAATTACAACTCCCTAAGCTCTGGAATGGGTACTGACTGTTGTGTTCCTATTTTTTATTTTTATTTTCTAGTTCCTGGCAAACAATGTAATAGGTTCCTGATTTGGTCTCAGAAAGAAAGAAAAAAAATATCTGATACCTACTCATTTCAGTGAACTCTTTGAAGTCTTTGCTCTGGGCGTTTTAATGGACTTTCATTTGGGATATTTTTGCTATTAATTTCACAGCTACATGACTACAAGAGAGTGCAATTTGTAAAGGGTAACCAAGATCTGTTTGACTCTTGAACTTGCAAAGTGAAGTCTGACAAACTCCAGTGTGGTGGTTGGCAACACGGCTAATTGTCGGCTAAAACACACAACACTTCTAATTTGGCCCCAGTACTTTCACTCCCATTTTTCATAAGCCGAAAATTATCATCACCAAATGGATCCTTGTCAATGAAGCAAATGAAAAATGTTGAAGCTACATTTAGTCTAACCCAACAGTGTGTGTACTCTTCTTCCCATGAACCCAGAACACGCCAGGCAAACATCCAAGACTGCATTGTGATTTCAAAGCACGTTTTGCCTCGAATTTGGACTGTGCAGCTTGGACTTTCTTTAAACATCACTCACTGGACGACTGCAGCCGAGATAGAAAGAGAGAGAAGGGGGGGAGGGGGGGAGTGGAGGGGGAGGGGGGAGGAAGAGAGACATAGAGAAAAAGACAAGGCAAGAGAGCAATTCATTCAGCTGATTAGATTAACGGACATACGACAGATAGAGTGTGAGTATCAGCTGATGGAGAAGACACAGAGCAAGGGACAGTGGCTCACATTAACTGTGCTTTAAGTCTGCTGGCCGGAGGCTGCTAACACTCCCAGCATGTGTCTGGTCCCTTGACACACTGTAAACTGTACACAACCACACACACACACTCTTAAAAACATACTGTAAACTGTACACAACCACACACACACACTCTTAAAAACATACTGTAAACTGTACACAACCACACACACACACTCTTAAAAACATACTGTAAACTGTACACAACCACACACACACACTCTTAAAAACATACTGTAAACTGTACACAACCACACACACACACTCTTAAAAACATACTGTAAACTGTACACAACCACACACACACACTCTTAAAAACATACTGTAAACTGTACACAACCACACACACACACTCTTAAAAACATACTGTAAACTGTACACAACCACACACACACACTCTTAAAAACATACTGTAAACTGTACACAACCACACACACACACTCTTAAAAAAAACATACTGTAAACTGTACACAACCCCACACACACACACTCACACACACACTCTTAAAAAACATACTGTAAACTGTACACAACCACACACACACACACACACTCTCAAAAAACATACTGTAAATCACACATTCACAGGAGGGTGAACAGTACATGAATGTAAGGGGCATTCTCACTCAATCCACGTGTTCACACTTACATGCTCTTTCACGTTATCACACACACGGACCTTCCAGTTGACGCACACAAACACACACACACAAGTTCACATTACTATTCTGGCACTGGGGGTGATTAGGGGCTTACGCCAGCTGCCTCAGAATGACTGTTTTCCACAGTCTCCATCCGCCACAGTGTGGGAGACCTGAGGCCATAGCATTAATCAAATACTCGTTGCTGATGGCCATCTTGTAAAAGTCTGCTGTATTGTAATTGCACCGTACAGTGGTAATGTTTGTTGTGCTTGTAAGTAGTTAGGCCACTTGCTCAACCTTGCCTCTCCCGGCTCCTGTTAACAACTTTGTTTGTGTTGGTGTGATGTACGATACTCTATGTTTAGTGAGCCGTGTTGTTGTGTGAAGGCTTGATAATTTTATAGAAAAACAATGTTTATTTAGTGACCATTAGTATGGCTTTAGGGCAAACAAGTCCACCACAATGGCAGTGATGGAACTGGTAAAACAGATTTATACTGCAATGTACAAGGAATATGCTGTGAAACCAAGGTATGGTCATTATTGTGTTGGAAATTTGGGGAATTTTTGTTTTTACTTCTGTTCTATTTGATCTTTAAATAGCCTGAACCCAGTAGTGACAGTGTTGCATGCTATATTATGTAAAAAGAGTGGGTATAAAATGCTCAAGCAAATAACCCAAAAACCTTTAGCCTACACCTTATTAGGGCAATATTGTTTTTAGTTTGCCTTCTAAAGTAATGTTTAAATGTCATTTATTTCTATGTGCATTCGTTTTTTTTGTAAAATTGTTTATTATAAGGACAGAAATTACTACTAATACTTCGACTTCTGTGTGTGTGTTTCGGGAGTACTTACCGCACTCCCAGTTGGCTAATCTACAGTCAAACCATGGGGGGTTACTCATTTATATACTAGCTCCTCTTCTCTTCTCCTCACTCAGAAAACTACAGTACCCTTTGATGCATTTGCAACTGTTATTATTGCAGTAATATTGAATGTGTTTTGAAGAAGATTATAGTGCAGGAACTGCTATTTCTGTATTGTAAGTTGATTTGTGTGCAAATGTAAGATAGTCTATATTTTAAGACTCGTCAGGGAAGTTTTGAGGAGATCAGACAGTTTTATCACCTGATATTCGTTGTCTTGGGGTAAAGTGTCATCGCAGTTTTTTCACCAAAGCTACATGAAAGTAATTGAGGTATCAGAAGTTTTCCTTTATCTCCTCGACAATTTTCTGACCACAACTTCCCGGCTTCCTTCCGTCAGTTCAGAGAGTGGTGCCTGCTAAATTGGTCACCGTGGGGCTCTGAACCAATTATGGGTGTGGTTGACCTGTCAATCAACCAGTTAGCTCCATAAAGTAACTGTTGCGGGCCAGCATGAAGGCTGTTCTTCAAGGGAGAGGCCCAATCGATTTCCTCCAAGATTGGCATTGATGATTGGAATACGGGCACAGTTAAAAGTTTGTCTGTGAACTCAATGGAGATGGTCAATCAGAGACGTAGACAATTGTAGACAAGGAAATAGAGCTGTGCTCTCTGCCTATTATATACTTAGCAGACAACTCTTGTACAATACATATCTCCTTTATCAACTTAAAATATATATTTAAGTCTGTCTCACTCAGATCCCCTGGTTAAGTCTTGCTCTTCCGTTGACCATTCTCCAGTCATACACCTTGATCTCACTCCTCTTCTCCATCCCTCATTAAAACCTTTCCTCTCCCTGCCCATTAGTTTCCAAGCCGTTATTTCAGTAGCACATCCTGCTAACTGCTCTCGTTTCTTCTTTTCTCTCAGTGCTCTATTTTTGATGCCTCTCTTCTTGCAAACTGTGTTTCTGCTTTTCTTTGGATTCGCAACCGTCTTTTTTGTCCTTTCTCATGCTCCAACTCTAATTTGTCTTGATCTCAGTTCGTTCCTTCTCTGATACTGTGATGCACTCGATAACGTCAGGTCATTTTCACAAAGCTGCCTGTTCTACCATGGCAGCTGAATGAGCAGGCTTTTTTTTTTTTAAAGACTTTGGGGGTTTAATATTTGTGTGACAGCACAAAAAAAGCTAAACTTTGAAATAAAAATGGCATAAAGTTATCTTTAGAGATGTTTCTTTATCATCCCTGATATGGAAGGAGGAATGAAGCGCAACATGCTTGGCGCTGTTTTATCATTTTCAAATCCATTGTCAAATCAGATATTCAAATATTTAGTCTGAAAAATAATATTAACATGATGTGAAGGTAAGAGTAATCTCACAATCTCTATGTGTTATTTTTTGTCTCGACTGTCTCTGTCTGAGAATCCGCCACCTCAAATAATCCCCCAAACCTGACACTTGAGGACTGAAGCACTTCAATAAATAAAAGTGCCATTTCCTTCTGATGTTGGACTGGCTTTCCATCTATTTACAGAAACAGAGCACTCCGCATCTCCATGCAACATTCTCTCAAGCCTGGTGAAACACAAAATCCCCAGAGATATTGTTTCATGGCTTTCTGCTTTGTTGTCAGCGGAATTGTGGAATAGTGAGCATTCATTCAACACTTGGTAATTATCTCCTGAGAATGTCAGTTGACAAGGATGACAATCATATATTTCAATGATAAGTGTCCATGAAAACCTTTTTAATGTTTCCTCAGAAGAGTTATGATGACAGTCAAGTCTACCATTCTTGTTTACGGACCTCCCTTCCGCAGCTCGTCTGTCTCGCCTCTTTAAAAGGCCACGCTACGGTGGCTATCATGACATGAACATCAACTGAAAGCCTCGCTTACTAGCCCACCGAGTACATCAAACAGTCCGGAGGACAACAATTATAAGTCCACGCGACATTTGACACTTGTCCGATTGTTGCCAATTCAAACCGGGAGTCGAGCGCGAACTCTTGTCGCACCCATGACGACAACATGCGTTTGTGACTAACTACCCCAGTGATGTGAAATGACACTTTACAGATACGTGCTAATAGTGTTCTAGCCAGCTACTCTTCTTCCTCCACCTCACAACCCTTTAACTAAACCGTTCAAAGTGCTGAACGGTTCCAATGGGTGCTGTTTGGTGTCTGGGCGAGCGCCAAAAAGGTTAATGAATGCAACACTGTAAGCCGTAGCCTTCTCCCTCACCAGGGTCACAACAGGAGTGTGTGGAAGCAGGTGGGCAGGACAGCATGCTGATGTGGACCTTGAGATCGGAGGAGAGTGCATCTGCTGCCCCCTCTAGGTGTGTGTCTGTAATTACAACACAAATTACTTCCACCAGCTGGGGAAAGAAAGAAACAGATGTGATGTGAATTTAACGGATACAGAGATGAGCTTAGGTATTGTAAGCATGCGTGGGACCATGTTCCTCCAATGGCAAAAGGAATTAAGGTTTGCTTGATTAATTCTAACTGCCACGTGTAGTCATTATGAAAATGTAGTTTTCCTTATTACAATTACCATATGGAAAATAGAAGTGACCTGAATTAATTTCCAGATGTGCTCATTACCTTCTCTCTGCCTCCTGCATGAATGCTGCTGTGATACTAGGATGATACGATGTTGCAGCTTAGCCGCATTTTTCATGCATATAAAAAAGGATGAGACGCCAGGGTGTGAATACTCCAGCATTCTGAGATCCCAGTGTTCCAGTCTCAGAGTAGTAATACGTCACATCCAGATTTACAAGCGTGCCTTATCTTCTTTGTGCGTTTGTGTGCGTTAGTAAGAATATGTGTGTGTGTGCAAGAGAGAGAGAGAGAGAGAGAGAGAGAGAGAGAGAGAGAGAGAGAGAGAGAGAGAGAGAGAGAGAGAGAGAGAGAGACAGACAGACAGACAGACTCAGACAGATCAGGAAGTGAGAGAAAACAAGTGTGTGTGTGTGTGTGTGACTCGAGTCATCTGATCAGATCTGTAGCTAGTGTGTGTTCCTAAGCTGCTTCTCACACTGTGTCTTAGTGCCTCAGCTCAGCAATAAAAGTCATGAACCAGTGACCAGAAACAATCCCCAGAGACACAGCCTTGTGTTTCCGTTTTTTAATTTGATTGTATTCATTTATTTATTTATTTTCAGTGATCATTTTCGGCTCGCTCTTGGCGCTGTAAACGTGAGCCGGCGCCGACATCATCATCGAGACCTCAAGCGTATGGAAATCCGGTGGATTTGATTGAGATGTAATGACACGTCCACCTGGGTCTATTACGGGCATGATAAAAGCAATGATTCAAATTTGAAAAGTCAGCAGAGCAAGAATCATTTTGTGCCGTAATTTGCCTAGCCAACCGTGAAGCAAAAGAATCCTCAAGAGTTGTATATCATCATCGCACGTTCATAACTTATGTCTGGGAAATCAAGTTTAGACAAGGATTATGGTCATTCCGTCCTATAGATGATGGCGTTAGTTTGTATCGAGGTGTGTGGGAGTCTATTGACAGGGGCCATGTGTGTCCCCTCTCCCCCCCTTGTCATTTACACATCCTCAGTCTCTCACTTCTGCTTGCTCTCAACTCAGATCCTCTCTCTCTCTCTCTCTCTCTCTCTCTCTCTCTCTCTCTCTCTCTCTCTCTCTCTCTCTCTCTCACACTCTCTCTCTCTCCCTCTCTCTCTCTCTCTCTCTCTCTCTCTTTCTAGGGCACACACTACCTGTGCTCTTGAAATGACAGTTGTGTGTGTGGGGAATCTCAGAGTCTCTGTTGGAGCCCCTGAAGGCCCTCCATGATACCAGGCTGGAGCAGCCAGGCCCCTGTGTCCTCCTTTATGTACAGGGCTGGAGGCTGCTCTGATTGACAACCCCAGAAATGGGGGGGGGGACGACGACTTTACTCTCCTGTGCCTCAGGCTCTCCTATGCACGTGGCGCGACGGGCGTTCAGCACACGCACACGCACACGCACAGACACTCAGAGCAGACACGCGCCTCCCACACACAAACACGCACGCAGGACAGATATACAAGACAGACACAAACACACACCCACCCAGGACAGGCAGATGCACAGAACAGGCACACAGCCCACACACGCACACAAAACAGACACAAACACACATCCTTGACACACACTCAGGACAGAAAGAAATAGAAGTTACAAAGCACACACACACACACACACAGATGAATAACACACAATCTTCTGATGATATTCTCTGACATACTTTAATTCAGAGTATCCATTCCAGGATAAACCAAAGAACGTTTCTCATTTGATCCAGTTGTTTACTTGTCATGTCTTTTTTTGTCTTGAATTCTTTTATCTCAAACTGACGTCCACTTTTCGACCCACAGCATTGGTCCATGCAAAGCACATGAAAGCCTAGCGCCACCAGAAAAGGCATGAATACTGGATAGAGCAGACGTGCTTTGGCCAATTTATACGTTTCCTTTTGTCTGACAGCTCCATCTAGCGATTGGGTGAGTTCCATTTGTATAAATAAAATATTGGGTTGCAAAAAAAAGAAGAAAAAAAATGTAGAGAGAAAAAAAACTTTTCCCCACACATCTGACGAACAGCATGGGTCTGTTGGACTGCAAAGAAACCAGTGGCAGCTCTCAAACAACTTTGATTTTCTTCCACTAGAGTTGGAAAAGGGGTAGAGTATTTTTCAGACACAGTAGCTCTTCCTTGTTTTTAAAAGCTATATATAAACTTCAAAGAGTTTGGTAACAACATATACTGTAATATTATGGAAATTGAATGCAGAACCATCCTCTCAGGACTAACTGGCTTGCCGCAGAATGTTAAAAAATTTAAGGTGCTTGTCGCAGGCTTTACAAAGCACCTGACAAATTATCAGTAGCAACTGTGAAAACTTGAAACGCCGCGAGACAGTGGAACTCGCTGTTGATAAGGTGAGGGTGCTTCATCGCTGATGCTTGTGTTGTTTTTATCGGTTAAGAACCCTTCACAGCTCTTGTGTTTTGAGGAACACTAAACAACAATAAACTATTTACCCTCATTACTACAGTCGTGGCCATACGTTTTGGCAATGACAAATGTTGTGTTTTGCAAAGTTTGCTGGTTCAGTATTTGGGGAAAAAATTTTCACGTTTCTATAGAATACTGGAATACAATAAGGCACATTCCATATATATTTGAGCTTTTTTAGGGCGAAAATTTTCAGTATATGTAACTAGTCAGTTACAGCAGTCAATCTGCTTTTAAAATCCAATCAGAATGATAGAGTGATTTCACCTGGCTAGAACTAATTAACACTTTCCCCTGTGCTGATGATATGACTTACTGAAATTATCTTAGCAGTCACTTTATGCCAAGGCCCAGCAAGCTTTGCAAACACAAAATGTATGTCGCTCCCAATACTTTTGTGCACGGCTGTACTTGCACTGCTGATAACAATTGCAGGTCGTTAGAACCTTCTTCTTTCCTGTAAAAATATGTTCATATCTTGCTGAGCTGCTTGTAATTGAGGGGTACATGGGGGTTCAGTGTTAGAGCAGTTCACTGCAGTTCATGAGATAGCAGGTTGGAATTCTCCCTGTACTGTGCTTTGCTAGGACAAAATCGTATTACAAATGAAAATGAATGCCAGTAAACAGATCCTGGCCATGCCTGAAGCAAGGCTCTTGAGCGTAGGCCTACTGTAAGCCTCCCTTCATCTGTTTGTTTTTCTTTCTGGATGATCATGACACTTCTAATTTGGATGAGATCATTCAGTGGGAGGCTACTGGTGTGTTGGCGCACATGTACTTGTGTGCCTCTGTCTGCCTGAGAGCAATATGATGTGTGTGTGAGCGTGCGTGTGTGTGCATGTCCAAAGCAAGGAGAGGGAACGGAGAGCCCCCAGGACTAGAAATCACAAAGTTTATGGGGGATCTTTTCCCTCCCAGAGTCCTGTGCTTTGTTGGAGAGAGAGAGTGCTTCCTCTGATTTCCCCAGAGTGGACTAAGATGTCCACAGGCAGCATTTATCTCCACTGCTGAAGAACGGTCAAAAAAATCAAGACGTGTTGGTTTGGCGGATCACTCCGAACTCCAGGATTCTCGCCGGAGGGGAGAGTGGGCCAAAATGAAAACCATCATAAGGTTGCTCCATGTATGTAGAGCCAGTGTTTTAGCTGGGTGCTAAATCCCTGATTACACCAACAGAGCTCAAGTTTTATTCAATTTCAATTGGCATTGGGACAACCGAAACAATGTTTGGAAGCTCAGACTTCACGTTAACATGTCTGGTGGGAAGACTGACAGTTTTAAAGTCTTCTGCATACTCTAAATACAGCAGAAATGAAACCAATGTTATCATTGCACTTGATAAGCTCATCAAACAAGATCATTTTGTTTTCCAACGAGTTATGAAAACACATGGAGTGGTTCAGTAACTTCACAACCAACTCAGTGAGGGACTGTTAAACATCTACAGGGAGGATGTTTTGGCCCGCACAAGTTTTCTCTCTCTGTCATTCCCTCCCTCTCTTTCTTTCAGAAAACCCTTTCAGCTGTTGAGTCCAGCTGTTAGAAAGTTTAATTTTACTGTCACTGGAATAACTTAATTGCTGCCAGACTCACCAGATTACTGGAAATCACATGTTCTGTCTTGTGTACTGTCACACCTCATACAGACAACAATTGTTAAGTTGTATAAAAGTTTTTATTTCATCACACTGATGTTTTCACTTAAATTACAAAACAATAATTTATTCCATCATTAATAAACATCTGTAATACAGTTTCTTCTTAATGCACATCTTTTTGCGTATTTCACAACAATATTTTCCCAAAGCAATATAAGTTTCAAGAAAACACCTGTTTAAAACAGTTTTTGACTTTCAGTGGCTATAAGACACATATCATGTAATGTTCCTTCATTCAATTCTCTCTCTCTCTCTCTCTCTCTCTCTCTCTCTCTCTCTCTCTCTCTCTCTCTCTCCCCCCCTTTTTATTTCCCCTCCTCCAGTTGGGTGGTACTCCGACTCTGATATGCACTTCCCGTAAGTCACATGACTTCTTGGAGGCCCGCTCCGTGGGTCCAGATCTGATTGTTTCTTCTCTTGTCATTTGGCTTTGTTTCTCCTGTTCAGACATGTCATCTTCTGGCTCTCGTCCTTGTTTATTCTGTTGTTGGAACGAGGAGGAAAAAAATAATGAATAAAATCCAGAATGGATCAGCACTTCAATACACAATAACAGAAAACATGTGTTCCTCTGTTTAAACATTTACACCATGAGCTTAGTGCATTGACAGAGTTGCCTCTACTTTCAGTGCCTCTGTTGACTACTAACTGTAAGAGTATGGCATAAACTGTAAATCCTTTGACATGCATATCAATCACGACTGAGGTGGCTAGATATGTCTTACCTGTTCCAGCAGTGGAGAAAGGCTTTCGCCAGCTTTCCCTGTAGGTTCAAACACCTTTTGACATTGTCTTCCTGCAGTGTTATTCTGCAAATGACAACATCAGGAAATCCCAATAAAGCTTCAGTTTCTTCACAGTTAGCGTAAAGGTGATTGATGCATGGCATGCAGATGCCATTTATGTCACAGAGGTGCATGCTGAGTGATGTAAGGAACCTCAGTTGACTTACATGATTTCTGTGTGATCACAATTGGGGGATTTCTCAAAGACCTGGAAATCCGATATGATTTCTGCAGTGAACTTGATGGTTCCTTGACAATTACACCTGGCTGGAACGAACTGGGCTGCGAGGAGAAAGTGAGGGAATGAGCGACAGAAATGACTACCACAAACTGTCTTCAATGAACAACATGCATGTCATCAATTGAACACAACAACATCGCCCTTCTCTCTCAGCGAGGTTCTAACTTGCACATCATGCAGCACACTGTGTGTGCATCTGTTCGATTGAAACGTCGTTTCAAAAGATTTCAGTACTCACCATCGTAGAGCTGTATGCAGACTGCTGCCAGGACAACAAGCAGGAGACTGCAAGCTTTCGGTGAGAAGGTCATGCTGATAATAGATATTAAGCAGTGAGAGGCCGTCACAAAGTTTCTGAAGATCTTAAGTGAGAGTTGAATGAGGTTCTAGGATCCCAAGTGGAGTGAAGAGGTTGTGGAGTCCGATTCAATTTTTATAGGCTGCTGTCGGGTTTTCCCGGAGTGCACGCGTTTTCCCGGCAAACCAGTGAGTGCTCCTTTGGAATTTCCACACTCGCTACAGAGGCATTCTGGAATGAGTTCAACGTGGGCTGGGGAGGGGAGGCTGTGGGGGTGGAGTGGGAGGGAGGGAGGGAGGGAGGGAAGTTTAGGGCCTCACAAAGAATTCAGTGACTGGGAGAAAGTGGCCGTCTGTTTTGGTGAATTAGCCTTCTTGAAGAAGTGACTCATGCCCAAAATGTGCACGAAGAAGCCTGTTTGCAAAAATGCTCGTTGTTTCCGACAGGAGCTACAGTCAGTCAGAAGTGTGGGACCTGTCTTGAAATCCGGAATCCTCTCAGCTACCTGTCAGTGTTTGACTGTTCTTCTCTGGCAAGGAGGAACTGATGGGCTCTTACAGACACCAGCACACACCGGACGCTGTGGGTAGACTTCTTAATTTCTGACTCATTTGGAACTACTTTTTTCTTTACAGTTATGGTTGATAAGGTCTTTTATCTTTACCGGGAAGTGGTCTCTATGACGTCAGCGATTCGATGGGTCAGAAACATGTCGGGGTTACTTGCAGGAAAAGTTGGGTGCGACTTACCAGCAATAAGGCCGACTTGAATTCTCTTGGTGGGGAGTCAAAACCTGAGGGTATTATAACTACAATTACAAAAAGTCAGCTTTGTTATTAACCCTCTGCTCTCTTTAAGCACGGCTGGATTTGTCCCGAAAATGTGTTTTTTTAAGTCATCACTGACATTGACTTTGACATTTGACATTGAATAACGAGGCCATATTCATTTATCAATGAATTACTGAATAACTCCAGAGGGATTGAGTGGAAGGATAGATGATGACGACTGCATGATTAAAGTTGAGCTGGTCCTTTTTCCATCAGCTCAGACACCCTCAGGCACACGTCACGGGATGACGATGACCGTTCATCATGACAATCCCCGATTGCAGACGACGATCATGGGAAATAGTTGCGTGAAGTGACTGAGCATAGCTCCTTGGCCTTCTTCTGTCAGAGTTCTGAAAAGGCATGCCGGCTGATGTTCAAGAGCACCTGTTTGGACATGTGGTCATGATTATTACGGTTGTGATTAAGAGCTCATCACTCATGATGTGTCTGGTTGGTGGTTTTCTTAGTTTTACTGCAGTATTAGTGTTCAATCTACTGTCTGCATGCACACATATAAAGACAATGAATAGCATGACAAGTGGAATTACTCATTTATTGAATAGGAAACTTAAACCATTTGCTTTAAATTAACATCCATTAGTTGAACTGGTAGGTTCTACAGTTCAATACATGTACGGTAACTCATAACACAAATTGAAAAGATGATTGTTTTTTGCAATGGAAGAAGTCTGAAAAGGTTTTTACAATTGCCTGATCAAAAAAATAATTTCAACCTTAAATAGCTTTGAATGGTTCTGTAAGCCAGAGGATTTATGTTTGGTGTGATGCATGACTAAGTGCCTCCAATTTGTACAAATAGGATGTACTTTTTTGGTCATGTTTTCAGTAATGGCTCTGTTGTAATGAGTTACTAATGTCATACATCATCGTTATCTGTCAGAACACCTATGAAACCCTTTTAACGACTTTTATCTGAACTTCTTAATGACTGACTCATTAAACATACAATGTTATTCAGCCTTGGTCTGGGCATCGCTCGTTTACGTAAGTTAGTCTTTTCTCTGGAAGTTTTCTGCCCAGGGAATAGCTAAGTCCTCTGGACAGACACGATGGAACTCGGCCAAGTAGCTTTTGGAGCTAATCCAATTGGTTTCCTGTTGGTGAAGCATTATTGTTTTTCTTACAGAGAAAGAAAAAAAGTTGAGGCTACACACTCGAAGAGCATGGAGCAGCTCAACAAAGAGAACAGATGCAACGTACTATATAAAAGCACTGTTTCATCCCGTCTCTGAGGACTCAAGCAAATGAATAGTGATGAATGGAATGAGTCATCAAATGTCTTATTCATCACAACAGATGGTGTTTTATTCTCCAATTCTAAAGTTGTTTTTATCAGTATCACTCACAGATTGCTTTGCAAGGCATCCATCTGATCGATTCATCAAACTTTAGAGGACGGGGATAGTTCAGGGTAAAGCATTTGACTGCAGGTCAAGAGGTCAAATCCCTCCCGTACATCGCTTTGGATAAAATAATTTGCCGAACGAACACATGAAAGTCCAAAGGAAACGTGTAGCAGTGCTTTCATTGCTGCCTGGACATCCATGCATTCCAATTAGGGGCAATTCAATGACTGGTAGTGTCACACATCCCTCTCATCCTCAACTCTTAACTTCACCCCCGTTTTTGTCTTCCACCCTGGGAAGGACACAGCACAACGAACAGTAGTTCCTGTAAGTGACTATGTGAACAAATCACCCGACACTCCTGCCCTCAAATCCCATGCAGGGATAATCCAGTAGCTAAACCAGATTTCCCAGATCACCAGGATAATCTCTTTTAAAAGGTTCCGTCACTCATGTTGCGGCCTACTCCACGGCCCCTCAGACAGAAGCCTGGGATTTTCCTAGTCATGACACTCCCACAAATTGGGACTGGGCGAACAACCAATCCACAGGGTCTCGGGGAGGGCGCATTGAAATTGAGCAATCTGATTGTTGGGCCACCATGAGTGACACATCCGACAGACCAATGGGGGTCCAGGGGGCGTATGCCATGGAGGAGCGATAGGGCAACACCGTCGTGACAATGGGGTGTCGTCCAGTGGGGTGGCTGGTGGGGCGGGTCACCCAGAGTCGGTGGCCCCTGAGGGGGCCGTGAAGGGGATAGGAAGCAGGCTGGGACATCTCCTTGATGGAGTCCATGTACTCCTCCATGGAGTGGGTGGGAAACTCAGGATCTCCATTCTCCTGATCTCCCTCCTGCATCTCACTGATGGTGGGCAGCAGATCCACTGCACACAGCCTGCGTCTGGGCTTCATGCTAGGGAGGGACACAAGTTTAGCACCTTACTGAAGTGGGGAAATAATGTGTGTTGTTTTGTATGTACAACTGGCAGTTGTATGTTCCGTATTCGCATAACCGTACAGAAAAATGCATTAAAAGTTGATGTTTTTTAAAGGTGGATTTGAAACCATTCCACTTGACAAGTGGAAGACTTGACAAGACTCCACATTTTACCGCACAAAGGTGTTGTTTTTCCTTGAATTATTAAACACTTTTTTTGCTAGCGTCTTGTGAATGCCCCTGCAGCCAGGCTGTTTTTACCATTGCCTCAAAGTACAAAAAACAGCTCCCCAGACACACTCACCTGTAGTGCGGGAACACACAGTTCTTCAAACAACACTCCGGGCAATATCCCACTGTTTCACGTGAAAAGAATGTTTCCTGTGTCTTTTTCTGAGTCACTCCGACTTTCTTTCTCTCTCTCTCCCACTCTCACTGTATCCTGTGTAGCTCTGATGTACTCATTTTATAACGGTAAGTCAAACCTTGGCGGGTGCAGGGCTGTCTGTGGATTTGTGGGATAGGTCAGCCTTTTAAAGCACATTAGCGTGGCGCTAAGTATAGCGCAGGGTAATGGTGCAGTAGATGTGGGTGAGCTTGGACATGTGTGGCTGGAAGTCAAGGTTATGTGGGTCAGTGGTGTGAACAGGGTGGGTGTTCAAGACGTTCTCATGGCCAGGACACCGATCCGATCTGAGGGTAGATTGAAAATACGTATCTCGCCATGCGTATATTTGCTTGTCTGTGAGACACAATGGAATGCCTGGATGTTATTTACATTTACGTTTAGTCATTTGGCAGATTCACTTCATAGGGTGAAGTGCCTTGCCCAATGACACAACGTTGTTTTTCGGCACGGCCCGGAATCAAACCGGCAAACGTCTGATAAATTGCGCGACTCCCTAACTGCTCAGCAATCTGACCCCCATTATTTGTGTGGTCTCTGTGGATGGGTTCACAACAAAGAATTTCCTCAATGGTAGACCAACTGACCCAGTTTCGTTTTTCTTTACTTCATGATTCAGTGTGGTTCATTCATGTTAATAATCGTTTTCATGGTAGAGGTTGGATTACAGTACACGAGGGAGGATTACTGTACTGTTCCTGTTTTCATTGTCTGTTGTCTTTCAGCCAGATGGCAGGAACCCATGTTCCATGACCAGGCCTTGTGTCAATTAGTTCTGGTAGCTGAGTCAATATTTCACTGAAATATTTGACAAAAGCCTTGGCCAAAAATCTTGAGACCATATCTCAATGGAATGGTTGGTCTGCCAACCAGTGTCCACAAGGTGTTAAGTCAGTAGCCCACCAGAAAACTAGGACAGAAGTTATAAACAGGACTTTGCTTATTCTAGGGGTCTTTACATTGTAACAGTGTGTGTGTGTGTGTGTGTGTGTGTGTGTGTGTGTGTGTGTGTGTGTGTGTGTGTGTGTGTGGGAAAGACAGTCAATTAAGTTGAAACGCAGGCCACCCACTCTTCTTTAGTCCATCTCTCGAGATTGCGTTTGACTGCATTGCTGCCGGTGCTGTAGGAATCCCGGTGGGGGGTCACCTTTGGTCTCTGGCCTGGTGCAGTCTGCACACTCAGCATTTCCTGACCCAGTCCGTGTCCCGCTGTTCTCGTTATAGCCTTCAAGGTCACCCAGGTTGTCTTAGAGATCCTCCACAGCTGCCGAGCGGACCCACTTGAGACCAAACGCCAAATAAGAGGAAGCTTCATCCAGTAGAGACTTCTAGAATGCCTCTAGAACAGTTTTCCTGTCTTTAACCCCTGTAAGACACCTTAATTACAACGTTAAAAAAAAAACAACGTAACTTTTAGCTCTCTAATTGAATTTTTTTTTTTTATTATTTTTAAGACCAAATTTTTCCAGACTGGTGCACACGTCGCGGTGTCCTTGGGCAAGGCACTTCACCCTACTTGCCTTGGGGAGAATGTCCCTGTACTTACTGTAAGTCCCTCTGGATAAGAGCGTCTGCTCAATGACTAAATGTAGATGTATCCAATAGCATTGCAAAGCAAGACAATAGGACCCATTGGTTATGTAAATGTGGTTAAAAAAAAACATGTTTTCAGTACTTTCTTGCTCATATTTTGGGGGGAGAGCTAAAGGTGACGTTGTCATTTTAAACCGGGTCTTACAGGGTTTGGTAGGTTTGGCTTGAAAGTCAGTAGGGGAAAATTATTTCCTCACCCTATAGGCTCATTCTATCCCTGGTCTGCCGCTAAGTATTGGTAGGGACGTGGCAAGGGTTTCTTGACATTTAGGGCTGTGGAAATGGAAAGGTAGGGGATTTCATGGGGAACACAAAGCCAGACAGTTACAGAGAACGAGTTGTTGCACATACTTTCATTATTTGTGAAATCAACATCCTGTTATGGTTTTTCTCACAGAATATAGAGTTGTGTTTGGTCTTTCCATGTGTTAACTTGCTCATTGTCTGTAGCTGTTAACATAAACCTTTCCCCTGGGATTTCAACAAGCACAGAAGATGAGTCTCCAATACTGTAACTACCATCAGCTCTCGATCCAGACTTGATGCACTGTAGAGAATGGTAAAATGGAAAATGAGAAAAACTGTTTGCATTTGTCTTCCAACTTTTAAAATTGCCAAAATAATATTATTGTTTGGTGGGTGGCTGCTATTTCATTTCATGACTTTAACTACTGCTCACATAATAAGCTGAAATAAACACACTTGTGTATATTGTAGCTGCCACCAAGAGACACGGCTGTGAAGATTCAGAGACAGAAAACGTAGAACAGATACACTCTTCCAGGGAGTCTTTCTCCACTTGGGTTGGCCGCACACACCTGTACGTGAGGCGCAAATGTCTGTTCAGTCAGGGGTATTTTCATGCCTGTGTCTCTCTCCATCCCCCTCTCTCCATCTCTTTCTCTCCATCCCTTTCTCTCCATCCCTCTCCCTCTCTCTCTGTCTCAGACTCTGCTGTCTTTCTCTCCCTCTCTCTCTGTCTCAGACTCTGCTGTCTTTCTGTCCCTCTCCCTCTCTCTCTGTCTCAGACTCTGCTGTCTTTCTGTCCCTCTCCCTCTCTCTCTGTCTCAGACTCTGCTGTCTTTCTGTCCCTCTCCCTCTCTCTCTGTCTCAGACTCTGCTGTCTTTCTGTCCCTCTCCCTCTCTCTTAGACTCTGCTGTCTTTCTGTCCCTCTCCCTCTCTCTCTGTCTCAGACTCTGCTGTCTTTCTGTCCCTCTCCCTCTCTCTCTGTCTCAGACTCTGCTGTCTTTCTGTCCCTCTCCCTCTCTCTCTGTCTCAGACTCTGCTGTCTTTCCATCCCTCTCCCTCTCTCTCTGTCTCAGACTCTGCTGTCTTTCTGTCCCTCTCCCTCTCTCTCTGTCTCAGACTCTGCTGTCTTTCTGTCCCTCTCCCTCTCCCTCTCTCTTAGACTCTGCTGTCTTTCTGTCCCTCTCCCTCTGTCTCAGACTCTGCTGTCTTTCTGTCCCTCTCCCTCTCTCTCTGTCTCAGACTCTGCTGTCTTTCTGTCCCTCTCCCTCTCTCTCTGTCTCAGACTCTGCTGTCTTTCTGTCCCTCTCCCTCTCCCTCTGTCTCAGACTCTACTGTCTTTCCATCCCTCTCCCTCTCTCTCTGTCTCAGACTCTGCTGTCTTTCTGTCCCTCTCCCTCTCTCTCTGTCTCAGACTCTACTGTCTTTCCATCCCTCTCCCTCTCCCTCTCTCTTAGACTCTGCTGTCTTTCTGTCCCTCTCCCTCTCTCAGACTCTGCTGTCTTTCTGTCCCTCTCCCTCTCCCTCTGTCTCAGACTCTGCTGTCTTTCTGTCCCTCTCTTTACCCTGCTCTACCTGGTTCTCTCTCTCGTTGGTTAGGGCCACTGTCCCTTGTTTGTTAAAGCACCAGAGGCTCTGTTTTCTCTGAAAATGCCACAGTATTTATTTAAAAAAATGTAATGGCTTTGCTTTGTTAGTCCTATAAAAACAGAAGGATGACTCATGTTGCTACATGCAAAGTCACTAAAGCTGTGCTTTAATGCGACCAAACTAAGGGAAGCAGCTTGCTTTTTGCTCTCTTACTTTCCCCACTGCAAGATGTTGTTGTCTCACCTCACTGACTACAGAGTGTGTGTGTGTGTGTGGCCTTAATCCAAGATCATTAACTAACTTTCCATTGAATTTATCATCTCAGTTAATCTATTTATCCACTGTTTACATGCATCCATTTATTCATAAAAAAATAGTTATTAATCAGTTGCTACATGCTACGTAAAGATGTTTAACAGAAATATTAGGGTACTTCCTCATTTCCGCACCAGATATCCGGGTTAGGCCCCATTCCGCATCCCATAACAACACCTTGGAGACACCATGGTCCCTTAGGTCACTCAGCTGGGGAGTGTTAATAGCATTAGTTTACTTTGTGGAGCTATTTTGTCACTGAACTCGTTGTCAAGCCCTTAAATAGGAGCTTAGATTAAGGGCAGCGCAAAAAAAAAAAAAAAATCTCTAGGCTGAGAATGGCAGGTGTTACGTGTTGCAAGGGTCTTACAAGTCTAGCTGTGGTGTGCTTCTGGGGCAATTGAGGTAAGCCACCATAACACATTAACTACACTATGTTATGTGAATTTGAGGACATGTAGGACAAGTCAATACAGTAAGTTTCAGGCTTGTGAAATTCTCATTTTCACATAATACTCCTCTTGGGTGTTTTATGTTTTGTGTGTCAATTTATTTAGTTACGCTTTAGTTCTGTCTTAAAAAAAATAATATATATATATATATATATATATATATACACACACATATATGAGGTAAGCCACACAGGGGGGGTAATTCTCCTTTCTCATATACCCCTTGAGCACAAATCGGAGAGATGCCCCACCACCCAGCCTTGGCGCCCTCTGCTGGTGGTGCGGGGCGGTTAATTAATGGACGCACTTCGGTATTTATAGCAAACGCCGGCCCTGCACGTGCCCCAGTATTAATCTGCAGTGCCCCAGTAAAATCTAAAGTTTGAGTTTTAACAATTTACTTTATTAGTCAGTGCATTAATTTAGGTTGATAATCCCAGAAAAAACTGTAAGAAAATATTACAAAACTAAAGAAAGTTTCTAAATGATAGGCCTACCGATCATCTTATGTTTACTAAAACATAAAAACAATATTACATGAAGCTAAAAAAATTGTACGCTTGCATTAAGTATAGATGTCCCTGCCAAAGCTTATATCAAACTTGCCTCCCTGAACAGTTGTAAAGTGGGTTAAGCATGGGGAGTGTCTATAGCCTAGTAGTGCATTGTGCGCAGCACACTTGGAAAAAAAGGGATATGAATAGGGGCCTGTGCCCCAGTACAGTTTTATGTCTAACAACGCCACAGGTGATTCTCACAATTCCCAACTTTACATGGTCCACAAGCATGCAAGCATGGTGGTCCATATGCCCTGCAACTACACCATTGTGTTCGACAGGAAGTTGTGCAATTACAGCGGATCATCTGCAGGAGGCTTGCTGGGGCAGCAGTTTTACTGGTCATAACTGGCAGGAACCAGTTATCCACCAGTTTCCATCCCCAATCCTCTGTTTTCATGTCACCTTTCATGATCAGGAAGTAAACTTTTTGGCCGTGGTATTTGGTTGAGAACTCAGTTGTAGGCAGACATTCTGGGGTAACAAATGATTTGGCAGAAACGATTTTCTTGCTACAACGGTTGTAGAAAAAAAGAGAGGCAAGTGAATCGGTACTCTATCCGCCTAACAACAATGCTGTCTTGGTCCCATTGTCCTCTGACATTCCTTGCTTGATGTGGGAGCAGAAACACATATTGCACAGTACAGGCTATACATTAGTATTTCAGATGTGCTTCTAAGCATTCCTAATAAGGACAGAAAATCCATCTATTTCCAAGCACAGTATTTGTTGAATTACAGTATTAGTCCAAGGACAAAGAATTAGTATTAGAACACAACATTGATTTGTTCAGGTTAGAAAGTGAACCATTTATTGTCCACACAGTGCAATAAAGATGTGTAAATATTTGTCCGTACAATTTATTGAGCACCTTATGCTTCCACTATGAAATTCAAAAACAATAGTATAAAGACAGATCCTCCCAGCATTTGAGGGAGTCTTGTAAGTAGCTTTGTCGATTTCTTCACATGTAAACACAGAAGAAAGAAGAAAGGAATTGATAGGACGTTTTCCACCACTATCCCAAATGAAACATATAAAGTGCACAGGGCACAACAAATAAGACAAGTATCCTAATACTAAGTAAACAGATTCACGTACAGCAGCATACGTTTTTGTAAAGTGTAAACGTAATACGTTAATTTAATAAAAAAGTGCAAGAGACAGTTTGTTGCAGAGTCCTGAGTGATTTTGGGGAGATAATTAAGCTTCCTGACAACTTGGAATATAAAGCTTTTCGGAGGCTCCTATACTTTCTTCAAGAGGGTGGGAGGCTGAACAGACTGTGCGAGGTGGCTGGTCACTCGCAATCGAGAGCTTTCCGGGTGAGGTATGCGTCTTACAAGGAAGGGAGTGGGCACCAATGATCTTACCAGCTGTGTTCACTATGCGGTAAAATCATTGGTGCCCAACTCCCTTCCTTGCAAGACACATACACCATATATCTAGTATTGTAACAAATTACAATAAAATATGTCAACAGACCACAATTTAAGGTTTTGTTTACTTGGTGAAGGTTGTATATAAAATCATAAATTAATCAAAAGATATCCAAATGGACAAACTGGGGCGGGCAGGGCGGTTTTAGGCACGGGCCGACCGGGCAGCCGACCGGGCAGCCGCCCGGGCGCTATGAAGAGTGGCGGCATTTACCGCAAATGTTGTGTTTGGCGCTATCTGCTGGCATAAAAAAAGTATTGAGATTCATTTCTGGGGGGGGGGGCAGTAATGGGAGAACTTTGCAAGGGGCGCCAAATGTTGTAGGACTGCCACTTATACCAGGCCTTTAACAAAAATACTTATGTCAAGTGCCTGCACACTAATAGGACAAGCCTTGACCACTCCACCCACTACAGGGTTTGTAAAATAAATATGTTTGTACAATTTTAAAAAATCACTTCCCAAATGACAACCACCCAACACAAGGTAGGCTATAGAGTCTTTCCTCAGTTAACAACGATACCGGCCTGGCATTTTCCCCAAAGCGTCTGGTCCATGGAGTGGCACTCAGTCCCGAGCAGCAACACCGCCCAAAGCTCCGTCAACAGGCGGTTACAGCTGGCAGTCGAGAACGTCGGGCGTGGTGCCCGTCTTTCACAGTCTCGGGAGGTTTTACGGAGAGCGTGGTAGAATGTCCAACTCCATTGTGGCTATTTTCCAGCAGCGTTAAGAACACCGGAGTCTCGCGCCGATCCCCAAGGAAAGAATAACATACGTCAGTCAGCATGCCTGGCGAACCACACTTCCTCACAAACAACCATTGCAGTAAGCCTATTCTACCAGAACACAGCCAATCCAACGCTCCCTATCTAAATTGGCCACAGGTGTATGTATGCAATCAACAATTGTATTCATGCGACGAACAACCGTACAAGTCCCAAAACGAACATTGAGATAACTATGTGACTTGAATGTATGTGTGCCACTTTGTATACAGAATCACTTTGGGGTTGTGTTCGCGCGACCAAAACTCTGTATTTTAAACTTTAAAATAGTCTCACGCGGAAAAAACGTTTGTCCACCAACGAAAAATGGAGACGCCGGTTGCTTTCATGTTTACTTCTGACCCTGTAGGGTTCGTCCTGGCCTGTGACGCTTACCTTGATTTGTCACAGTGGGTCATAATGCTGAAGGGTCACAATAGCCTGAAGGTTACACAATGGTTAAGAACCCGCAGAGCATTTGCCATGGCAACTGTACTTTTGTACAAAGTTAATTAAAGGAATTCTTTGCTTGCAATCCATTCCAATAAGCAACACTATTGCATGTGCAAACGGTGCAATCAATTCAGTCAAGTAGACACTACTACTTAGTACCACTGTAGTGAGGTCAGCAAGACCACACGGATCCAACATCTTGCCACACCTGAAGAGTGATTCAATCACATCAGACAAACGTAATCAGCCCTTGTGACACCCTCAGTATGCTGATTACCCACCAAACGCCGATGCAAAGGAACCATAGAATTGGGGGGGGGGGGGCCTCCCCAATCTCAGCCCTCCTGCTAGCTTGTAAGCTTCAAAGGGCGTGCTTGAGACAACACGTCTCCAGCAACCATTTGCATCCGTTTTGTCAGCATTTGAACAAAGAACATACCTTAATCAGAACTTTTGAGGAAAGTTCTTCAGACTTCACCTTTACCACGAGAATACAAGGTGGAGAATTATGAGAGGGATATTTGTGTTATGTTTGTTACTTTGTTTTAATGTTGTGTTCACTGAAATCTTGATTCTAGTAACTACTCCGTCTTCCTGAAAGATAACCATGTCATTCTTGGTATCTACACAAAGCTCTCATAATAAAACAATCATTCAACTATATTTTGTAACTGTACCAAGATGCCCAGAAAAATATTTGAATGATCTTTTGAACCAGCCAGAGACCAGATCATACCTTTGGTAGGTGTGAAGGAAGGAGGGGGTCAACGTCTGACCCCAGACAGGTCCTCACTCAAACTCTGAACTGTATAAATATCTGAGATGACCATCAATCTCGGACTCCAGCGAAACCAACCATGGCATGAACGCCATTGGGATTGGCGTTCCAAAGGACGTCTCCAAGCTTCTCCTGAGATTCAATTTTATAGTGATCGCGACACTATCTGGACGTTTCAACAGAAGAACCAAAAACGCAATTATCATTGCGACTTGACTGAGATCCCCCAGACTCAGCCACATGACCCGGCAGCGCAGCCGCGCTTTCACCTCCGATTCTTCAAATGAACCTTTGGCGCAAACCGCCCTTAACCTCATTGATCAACCCCTGATCAAACGTAACTATGGCTAACGCTCTTTCCTCCCAGACATGGCATTGGCGTGAGCTCTGTTTATGATTTGTAAGGATGTAATCATTGACTTCCCATTTCTGTATTTCTTTAAGTTAGTCCATTTCATTCTGTTCATTGAAACCAATAACTCATATCAAATCCATAATCTAACTTGTTCATAAGATCCGTTTACCTTACTTGAATAAATTCATTGTAAAGATATTTTGACGTGCGTGTTCACTGATGTAACGATAAACTTGCCCTGGGCGCACAATGTGCTAGAACCGCCACTGCTGGGCTGAGAGTGTGAGGAAAGGCAAAAAACTATGACAGCTACAGTAGCCTGCCTAGCCAGCCAGTTGCACAGTTTGCTGAAGGGTTTTAAAACTATAGTTACAAAGTAAAAACGAATGGGTGAAACTTCTTGGTCAATTACAACTTTTAATTGACAAAATTACAACAGATGTTAAGAAACTTGACTAAATAAAGGATCGCCTCACATGGTCACTTCCGGTTCCCTTCCAGTATTTGGTGAGCTAGCTGCTTATCTTCCTAGCTAACCACAAAAAGTCAGACGCTTGGCGTAGCGGGGTCCATCATTGCAGACGCTTGGCGTAGCGGCGTCCATGATTGTTAGGCGTAGTGACGGTTGTGTCTTGTTCTAGTGTTGTTCTAGTGTTCATTGTTGACATTTGCCCCCGTTACAGTAATGCCAATGGAGAAGTTCTACAACCACAACCAAGGTTATCCCTCTGGCGATGGAAGTAATAGGTGCGTTCGACTTCATGCAGCGCCAGTTTGCCTGCAGCCGCCTGCAGCCCGGCTGACTTGAAGCAGCCAATGGCATTCTCAGCTTCAAGGCAGCCGACTGCAGCCGACTGTCGGTGCCGCCGGCGCTGCATGAAGTCGAACGCGCCTAATAATACAGGTGGCGGAACCAGCGTCCGTGTGCTTACCGGATGCGTCCTCCTCTTTTTGATTGTTTCCACGCTTTTGGGGAACACACTCATGTGTGCTGCGATTATCAAATTTGATGACCTCAGGGTCTAAAGTGACCTACTCATTTGTCATCTCCCTTGCACCACTGTCTCCATCCTCACCCTTTGTATCATTAGTATGGACAGATACTTGGCTCTCTCCAGTCCATTCAGATATGAACGTAAAATGACCCAAAGATTCGCTTTTGTGATTATGATAGAACCAAAGAAACCTTCACCTCCCGGCCATACTTCAATTCGCGTGTGAAGCAGAGATATCCTTAGATATGATGCCCTTCACGTCCAGTCACAATGACGGCTATGTTGTCCCAGGTCAGACTGAAGATGTGTGCAATTAAGCAGGGCCATGGCGTATGGTAAAGTCTGCATATGACTGTGCAATGACATCGTAACTGTCACTCTTTTTCTATGCCAAGCGGTGAATGTAAAGGAATGACATCTATGCTGCTAATCAATGCTGCTAATCTCTTTGTTTACGATCATTGACCTATGCACTTTTGTAAAGATATCTCTTGGAAGTCGCTTTGCATAAAAGCGTCTGCTAAAAGAATTAATGTATGACAAGTAAATCTAGGTCTGTGGAGAGTTACCCATGTCATGTTGAATGTAACTTTTGGTGTGAGAAGGAATAGTAAGGACAGATCCTCCCTGCATTTGAGGGAGTCTTTGATATACACTATCTACTAATGTATACTATTGTAACAAATTACAATAAGAGATGGTAACAGATGACGATTTAAGGTTTTGTATTGTGGCAACCCAAGGGCGCAGCCCCTTGGACAGCGGCACCGGCAAGCCCTGGGTCAGGTGATCGGGGGTAGCTATGTCCGTGGTCGGCCCCCAGGAGAGACAACGAGCTACACAGGTGCAGCTCATGAGTGGGATGGAGGATGGCCCCACTATAAAAAGCGGGCCACTCCTGCCGCAAAGAGAGATCGCTAGAAGTGAGTAGAAGCTGGACTCCAACACACATTGACGACTACAAATCTAGCCCTACTGTATGTCTTTTCAGTGAGGAGTGGAGGGGTCCAGACAGCCTAGCCAGATCAGTCCTGACCGTTGCGTCACCCGAGGAAGAAGCTAATTTCTTTTTGTAGTTTTTTTTTCTTTTGTCATTCATGGTAATAGACGTCTGCTTTGGCATATCACAAACGTGCTTTTGAGTGGTGCTGTGCCGTCTTGGCTGCGCCCCTTGGTACAGTTTACTTGGTGAAGGTTGTGTATATATAAAATAATAAAAAATGAATTAATAAAAGTGTTTTGGCCAATAATTGTGGCATGTTATGAAAGTTTACTGGTTACTGGTTTTTTTTTTGGAGGGGGGTAAGTGAAGAACTCGCCCGGGGCGCCAAATGTGCTAGGACCGCCAATGCTCCAATCACAATTACCCGAAGGCTCACATCGACCATCGTTGTGCTGCGACAACTTCACCCAATAGGGTGAATTCATGTATATTGGGACATTTTTTGTAATTCTATCTTCTGAGTTTAAGTTTGTCATCAAGTTCCAAACATAACCCAATAAATGAGACATTTCTGACTTCCTCAAGGTATCCACATTATTTAAGTGTAAAAAATAAGTCTTCGTAATATTTTAGTAATGCATGGCTCACTATTTTAGTGATGCCATCGAGATGCCATTCTGTATACTATCCCTAAAGAGCTAGTATAACTGTATAATCTAAAAAATGCACTCTCCCAAAAAAAAAAAAGAGGCTGTGATGATGAGACTGTAATGCTGAACAACAAACTTTTTTATTATCATAAACCTCACCTGAAGCCCTGATGATGTTTCCTCAGCCTGCTCTACATCTGGAGTGTTTTCATGCTGTCTTTCCTGCATACAAAATGGTTCATTCATTTTGTAGCCTATCCTATGGCTAGCAAGTTTAACCCTCCTACCATATTGTATACAGTGTTATTTGGACATTAATAATCAAATAATGACTCATTATATTTGAATAACCAACAGTGTTAACGTATTCACATCGCCAACTGTTTTTTCCAGCACCTGTCTAGCAATGCAGTGACAGTCCATCAACTGTGACTTTGTCCTAGGCTAGACTCTTAACCTTGATTGAAAGATTAGCTAAGGAAGCTAGGTTTAGCTGTAACAATATCCTGGGTAACATATAATATCACCAGTTAATACGTTTCCACAGTAGAATTTGCATTGGAAAGCCTGGTCACTACCACTGCTAGTGTGGCTAGTTATTTAAACCTGACTTACACTGCTTTTTGAATAAGCTTCGTATGTCCCCTTTCTTCTTCTTGGGTGGAGGCATATCTGATCTACAAAGCACAAAAAGGAGCAAACATGTACATGCTGAAATGTGTTACTCTGGCCTTTAATGTAGGCTATGTATTGTCGGCAGACAGCCCTGGTAAGTTAGCTGTACCATTGTCGCCGACACACCCTCTACCTTGTCTGCGACTGCCAGTGCAAGCAAGCAAAGTAGCATGCTTCTTCCCGTGCGTGTCGCGTGTCAGGTAACCCTCACCCTTCGGGTTTTCAGCCAATCAAATTATGGCGTTCCTTTTACTGTCGCGTCCTGGCCGTCGGAATTGATCCAAATAGCAACACAATTTGCTAAAATATTGGTGGGGACAATTTTGTCATTTTCAAATGTTGGTGGTGGGGACAAGTACCTAGCGTCCCCCCCTAAATCTACGCCCATGTTTTTAATCCTAAAAATGTTGTCCCAAATTACCTGAAACATGCTGTCCCAATTTACCACACTATGTTTGGTAATTTGGGACACCAAGAAAATGTTCAAATTAAATAAATAAAAACATAATTTCAAAAATGTTTATTTTTATTTTAGTACACTATTACATCCCACATATTTGCTCAACATTGGTGTCCACGTTAAATTGAGCCTATACATTTTACAGCCTTATTTTAAAATCCTCATAAAGCACATGTCATTCTTCTCACCTCTTAATTTTCGGGGTCAACTTCCTGTTTGATGCTGACCCCCCCCCCCCCCCCCCCCCCCCCGTGTGATGTCACCTACGTTATATTATGTGACTTTAGTTACATGCTTCCTAAGCAATGTATTAGCACCCCTAACTTTACCATAGCATGTTCAAGGCAGAAGTAAAATGCTTTTTCCTTATGCTGTCCCAATATACCTGAATTCACCCTACAAAAACGAATCCACATAATTTCATTTTAATCTCGCGCTGTGGGGGATGTGAGGCAGTCCGACGGCTAAAAGAAAATGCTTCACTTTTTGTAACAGTAGGTCACAATGCTAAAAGGTCACAAAAACCCGAAGGACCATGGTTACTAAAAGCTCGCAGAGCATTTGGCATGGCAACTGTAAATCAAAGGAATTGTCAATTGGCTGACGACTAGCAGCACTTAGCGTCACTATATAACCATGACAAAATAATAGACTGTTCAACACTTTTTTACAGTTTCTAAAGTGTTTGTGCATGTAGCAACAAGAGGGAAGCTAACTGAATAAAACGGAATCTCAAATTTATGAACTGGACAAATGCTGCCTTTACAGTCCGCTGAACAGACGCACGCGTAAGAGACAGGTGCCATACATTACAATTGTGGGGAGAGCGCAAACCTATGGACGGATGACCCTCTGAAACTGAACATTTTGAACATTTGAACATGGAAAATAACAAAGTAATGCCAATGGAGAGGTTCTTCAACCACCACCAAAGTCATCCCTCTGACGATAAAAGTATGCCGAATAACACAGGAGACCGAACCAGCGTCCGTGTGCTTACCGGGTGTGTCCTCTTAATTTTGATTGTTTCCACAATTTTGGGGAACACACTCGTGTGTGCTGCGGTCATCAAATTTCGACACCTTAGGTCTAAAGTGAGCAACTCATTTGTCGTCTCCCTTGCGGTGTCTGACCTGTTCGTGGCCGTCCTGGTTATGCCTTGGAAGGCGGTGTCGGAAGTGGCAGGATACTGGCTCTTTGGTGCCTTCTGTGACACCTGGATAGCTTTCGACATCATGTGCTCCACTGTCTCCATCTTCAACCTTTGTGTCATCAGTATGGACAGATACTGGGCAATCTCCAGTCCATTCAGATACATGCGTAAAATGACCCAAAGATTCGCTTTCGTGATTATTGGGGCTGCCTGGGGGCTGTCTATTTTGATGTCATTCCTTCCAGTTAAATTGAACTGGCACAAGTCAGAGACCGAAACCTCAATGCTGGAAAACCCACATAAGTTGGAAGAGTGCAAGGCCAGCCTGAACAAGACGTATGCTATATCTTCTTCACTGATAAGTTTTTACATGCCCCTGGTGATCATGGTGGTAGCGTACACCCGCATTTATAGAATTGCGCAGACCCAGATTCGACTGATATCCTCTCCGGAGAGGCCCGTGGAACACCTGCAGAACCAGCAACACACTAATGACGAAAACTCATTAAAAACGTTGCTCAAAAACAACAAAGTTTTCAGAACACTATCTATGATAATGGGAGTATGTCTGTTTTGTTGGTTGCCATTTTTTGTTATAAACTGCATGGTTCCTTTCTGTGATATCAACAAACTTGGGGACCCGCTGTGCGTTAGCAACACCACCTTCAACATTTTCGTCTGGTTCAGGTTAGCCAATTCGTCTTTGAACCCATTCATTTACGCATTCAATGCTGATTTCAGGAAAGCGTTTTCGACTATTCTGGGTTGTAATATATATTATCCTACGGTCGAAGTTGTTGACTTCCGCAACGAGATAATAACGTACCACCACGATACCAGGCTCCAGGAAGACCCAACAGTCACCACGGCTCAGCGCCCCATTATTGTCCCTCACAATGGGGAATATTTGGACAAAGTCTCAGTCCTCTCCAGTGTTTCACAGAACCAAAGAAACCTTCACCTCCCGGCCATACTTCAATTGGCTCAATATGGAGTAAGATTCCCGGAGACCCCCCCCCCCCCCCCCTCCCGAGACGAGCTTTCACATCTGTTTCCACCCCCCACACACACACACCCCGTCACCACCCCTCCCAAACGACCTTTAACGTGTGTTTGCGTCTATGTTGCTGACCTACAAACGAAACAATTCACTCGTGAGAACCCTGAAAGAAAACTTCACCTCTCTGCCATACTTCAATTCGTGTGTGAGGCAGAGATGTCCTTAGATGTCAACTTATTTGGAAATGTTTTCGAAAAGACTTCAGGAGTCAGGAGCATAGAAAGAAGAAGAAGAAGAAGAATCTGCGAGATGAAGCCAATGCATCCCTTGCAGGTAAGTCCATGTTTAATCATTATCATTCTTAAAACGGCAAATGTGCAGTGTGACCTAATGCAGGGTGACCAGATTTGAGTTGGCGAAAAAGAGTGTATTGCATGCCGCACAGTCTGATCAAAATGATCATATTTGGAGGATAATTATCGTGCATCTGGCAACACTGAGAGGCGGTCGACCAATGACAGTTTTCTACAAAGTCAGAGCTCGCGCCAAAAGGTGGAACGTAATTGGGAGATTCCAAAAGTTGAAAGGGCGTAATCGTTTGTGAAAGACCCCCCAAAAAACGCAAATATCCGACAAGGCAAAATCCCGGACAATTTTGGAATCCCTGCCAGACGCATTTTTTAGGTTTCGAAAAGAGGACATGTCCGGGTAAAAGAGGACGTCTGGTCACCCTAGAAAAACCAATGGCCACAAGGTACACGGACCCGTCTGGTCAATAGTTAGCCTATACACTTCGAAAAAGCTGAAGTTATTTCTAATGTTAGCCAACTCAAATATGTTATAACTTGCAAGCTAAATTGAGATTTTACTGGTTAACATTATCTATGCATTTTACAAGTAACTGTCTAGTCAACATTCTATTATGCTTTTATATTCGATTTATCAAAGAGTTTTTAAATGAGTAATAAAGGTGGAGAGCTCCTTTGGCTGCATGCTTTTCGTTTTAAATATTTATAATTGTTTTAAGTATAAGATTCTTTGTTTGAATATTTTGTCTCTTTCTATACTGATCCTTTTTCTTCGTATTTCAAAATTAATGCAGGGTGAAATGCTGAGCGTACAAGGAGGAGCACGTGGCCAACAGGAAGATACAGACGACGAGCAACCATCTACAAGCTGTTCAGGCACACATCAACCCCAACTGGCCAGCATGTCTGTAGACTCCTCGACAGTACCAACTACCAAGCCCTGATCAACCACCACCAGAAGGAACCACCACCTCTGAATAGGTGTTACATTGTGAAGCTGCTGTTGTGTTATTGGTATTGAGTTATATGTTTGGTAATAAAAAGTTATGCTATCCAAGGTCAAACTGAAGATGTGTGCAATTAAGCAGGCCCATGGCGTGTAGTAAAGTCTGCATTTGACTGTGAAATGGCACCGTAACTGTCACCCTTTTTCCATGCCAAGCGGTGAATGTGAAGGAATGACATCTATACTGCTAATCAATGCTGCTACAACAATCAATATATCAAGTATATAAAATGTGTAATGCTTAATACTGACACATATATACAAATGTGATCAATTGCTTTAACAAAGAACAGATGAACTTCTGAAACAGGATGGCTCTATAGGTTCATGTTGTTTAATTGTAACTAGTTTAACTACATGCTCTTATGTTTCTTCCCATTGGCAGATGTTTGCTTTCCACAATGTATGCTTCATGTTTTGGGTACCCACCATGTTTTGGGGCTATCTTGTTGTTTATGATCATTGACCTTTGCACTTTTGTAAAGCTCTCCCTTGGAAGTCGCTTTGGATAAAACTGTCTGCTAAATTAATAAATGTATGTAATGTAATGTAAATGTACGTCTGTGGAGAGTAACCCATGTCATGTTTAATGTAACTTTTGGTGTGAGAAGGAATAGTAAGGACAGATCCTCCCTGCATTTGAGGGAGTCTTTGATATATCTACTAATGTATACTATTGTAACAAATTACAATAAGAGATGGTAACAGACCAAGATTTCAGGTTTTGTTTACTTGGGGAAGGTTGTATAAAATCATAAAAAATGAATTAAAATGTGTTTGCGGCAATAATTGTGTCATGTTATGAAAGTTTACTGGTTATAAAACCAAAATATCAAAAGATATTTGCAAATTGACAAACTGAACAAACATCTGGGGTTTTGCCTGTAGTACCTGGCCTTAAACACAAATGCTTTACTTTATTTTGTCACAGTGGGTCACAATGCTGAAGGGCCACAATAACCCGAAGGTTACACAAGGGTTATTACTGTAAGAACCCGCAGATGGTTCTCCAATAACCACTCCATGATTGAAGATCACTGGTTTGCAAAAAAGCAGAGTATTTGCCATATTTGACATAGCCTACTGTACTTCAAAGTACATTAAAGGAATTCTCAATTGACTGGTGACTGGCGACAACCAGCACTAATCCTCACTATCCAACCGCATGACAAAATGATAGAGAGACTGTTCAACACTTTCTTACTGTTTCTTCAGCATGGGTGCATGGAGCAGCAAGAGGGAAGGTATTGATTAAAACTGAATCTCATATTTATGAACTGGACCAACGCAGCCTTTACAGTCCGCTGAACAGATGCACGCGTAAGAGACAAGTGCCATACATCACAGTCGTGGGGAGAGCGCAAACCTATACGTTCGCTTTGGATCACCTTCTGGAAACAGAACATTTTGAACATTTGAATTTGAGTCCTCTGCGGTGTTTCACAGAATCAAAGAAACCTTCACCTCCCGGCCACACGTCCATTTGTGTGTGACTCAGGCAGGGACGTGCACAGGGGGTGGCTAAGGTTGCCCGGGCAACTGCCCAATTGCCCTCCTCGAGTCAAAGTGCCCCTCCGAGAAAAATTATTAAAAAATAATAGTACATTTAAACAGCTGCAGAATTTC
Organism: Hypomesus nipponensis; assembly: GCF_054491055.1. NCBI lineage: Eukaryota > Metazoa > Chordata > Actinopteri > Osmeriformes > Osmeridae > Hypomesus > Hypomesus nipponensis. Next base: position 4,710,735 of record NC_140381.1, on the reverse strand, counting down.
ATGTAGACCTAGATTTAAAAAATCACCACCCGAAACATTTCATAAAGTAGCCTTATTCACTTCCACTATGAATAATGAATGCTGCAGTATCTGTTTTGGACACTAGATGGCCGTGTTGTTAAAGACTCACGATCCGCAAGAGACACCTTCTCAGTTACCATGGATCCCTGAAAGCTGGAATATATGTTTTGGTTGACCATAATGGATGAATATGCAAGTTAATCATGACTAGAGATTTGTTTTGTAATGTCGTTATGCTAATATATTTACATTGTAAACTATTGGAAATCATATGGTAGGCTTTCAGATCTATATTAGATTTTGCTGAACGATGAGATGAAATTGTAGCCTTTCATTTCAATTGTGGTTTGTGGCTTTGTAACCCTGGGTGATAGTAAACTCAATCATATGAATTTCATTAAAGCATTCATTGATGTAGGCCTTGTCCTCAACTTGGTATTCCAGCACTTTCTTATTTCAATGTCTGTTTGGTTCAGTCAAGACACTCACGTGATTGATTTCACCATTTATTCGTACACATGACAAATGGTTTAACTTTGGCGGAATGGATGTACATGGGGAAGCGCTCCCTGCCTTCACTGCACATGCATGACATGAGGCAGGGAGCAGCGAGTTAAATCCCCCACGGGGAGCACTTTCCCCTCTAGCCTAAAGACCATAATTGATTATCATTTTCATTACGTCCACCCAGGGTCCCTCTCTCCTCCCAGCCAGCTCAGGGCAGACATACTGTATCTCCAGGGGTGAAGATGGTATTTTTGAACTGGGGGGGACCAAGCTGTCAGCAAATGATTCCAACTCCATTTGTTATTTTGTGTTATATATATATGTATATATATATATATATATATATATATATATATATATATATATATATATATATATATATATACTAGTGCTGTCAAACGATTAAAATATTTAATCACGATTAATCGCATTAATGTCATAGTTAACTCGCGATTAATCGCAATTAATCACACATTTTTATCTATTCTAAATGTCCCTTGATTTCTTTTTGATCCATTCTTTTTTCAAATTGTAATGCTCTTATCAACATGGAAAAGTGGTTTGGATTGCTTTGTGCAAATGTTTTTTTTAAAATTGAAAACAACATTTCAATCGCCTGGCTTTGACGAAGGGGCGGAGAATTTGCATCAGCTTTGTGCTTGGCCTTCAAAGTGGTATTTCAGACGATTTTGGACGACGTGCTGCGATGATAGCTCAGCTCACAACGACAGAACATACTGATCACTTTGGTCTTGTCAATGGAACCATTTGGCAACTTTTTAAAAGTAAACTTTCCATTCAGAATCTTATTGGCATCCATTTCGGCGTCTTGCGCTCACAATCCACTCAAAACATTAGCCTACTACCAGAGAATGTCTAATATCCTTAAACGGGCTCTGCTACTACTCTTTAGCCGGCTCGCAAGCCCAAACAAGTGTGTGTGGCGTGCTTGTTGTTTTTTTTCCGGTATAACTAGATCCGGTGTGGTATTGTAGTTTTTCCAACGTCAGTAGTTGTTGCAACAGCTTGTGAAAAAAACTACAAAGTTTGCTAGGTCAAAAAGAGCGTTAATCGCACGATAAAAAAATTGACGCCGGGTTGCGTTAACGCCGTTAATAACACGTTTAACTGACAGCACTAATTATATTGTACTTTACTGTAATGTGTAATTCAGTTATCATTAAGGGATGCTCATCTCACTTGTTGTGTTCTCGGAAAATGCGTACTATTGATGCAACTGTTGAACGTGGCAGATTTGGTTGCACCCTTAGACCAGCTTCTCTCAAAGAGAGACCATGATTTACTACATGGTCAATAATTGTTGCTCTTATCTCATCAGAGATCACTACTCTAGGCCTTCCTCTCCTTTGTCCTCCACGCCCTCTCCCTCTCTGAACCGTTCTTCTTTGATCCATATTGGCCAACAAATTCAGTTCCCCTTTTATACTAAAGTCAGGTGTCAGGTGGCTGAACGGTGAGGGAATCGGGCTCGTAATTTGAAGGTTGCCAGATCGATTCCCGGCCGTGCAAAATGACGTTGTGTCCTTGGGTAAGGCACTTGCCTCTGGGGGAATGTCCCTGTACTTACTGTAAATCGTTTGCAAGTTTGCAAAGTGCAAATCTTATAGAACTGGACATGGAGCTGCTTCATCCGCACTCTGTGTTAAGACAATGTCCGCGTAATCAGGGCCGGCGCGAGTACCTTTGCCGCCCTTGGCAAGATGATTCAACAGCACCCCCCCCCCCCCCCCACCACCACCACCGAAAGCGCAAATCGGAGAGACGCCCCTCCGCACCCAGTCTCGGCGCCCAAAGTCCTTCTTTTATAGTAATTGAAGGACATAACCCCTGCCACTGAGTCTAATGCTGGGGACACACCACAGGATAATCGGGCCGATTTCGGCCCTTCCGACAATCCTAGGTAACATATGTCCCAATTATCTTGATGGTTCCGCAGATTTTATCAGATGTTCCCTTGGTGTGAGGTGTGTTAAGAGTGACCACACACTGTAGGAGCAAAACAGCTAAATCTAGGATTTTTTGTCCTCATGTTTGTGGTCTCTCACAGTTTGAAAATCTTATAAGATTAAAAAAATCGTATAGTGTGTCCCCAGCATAAACCAGACTGGAATTAGCTGTGGTTGGCCCACTTTACCCAACATGAATCAGCTGTGTGTCCATTTTTCAATTGTCTTTTTTTTTTCAGCTGAGATATGTTGTTTTTGAACTAATATCATTGCAGAAGCAGATGTTTTTATACCTCCCAACAAAATGATGGATTGTTTGTGGAGTATTTACGAATGTTAACACACAACATCCCACAATAGCAAAAACAATTATCCAAACCTTAGATAGCCTATAGGCCTATAAAAACATCTGCTTCTGCAATGATATTAGTTCAAAAACAACATATCTCAGCTGGAAAAAAAAAGACAATTGAAAAATGGACACACAGCTGATTAATGTTGGGTAAAGTGGGCCAACCACAGCTAATTCCAGTCTGGTTTATGCTTGTCTGTTAAGAAAATGTAAGCGTTGTGGAAATGTGTTCACTGACTGCATATTGTGTGAAAAATACATGAAATATGTGAATTGTATGCCCAAAAATGACTGATGCTGTGCTAATTGTGTTTAGAGTTTTGACAACTGTTTGGACAAATGCTTGTTAGCGACTGAAAAAAACTGTCCAGTGGGGCAAGTACATTCTCTTCCACTTGCCCTACAAATCCACTTGTCCCGGACAATCATGTCGTTGTAGTTCAGATAAGTAGACTAGCCTACTACCGGTAAACGTAGCTGTATCTAGATATCATGCTAGCTATGGGCTAGCTATGGGCTAATTTGCCAGTCCCATCTGTAAAATCCCCCCAAGATCATCCCAAATTAAATATTTTCCCCGACGTTGTAAACACCTTTCCAATTAGATGTCCCACGTTTTGATGGTACTAACAGAGCCCATATTAGACATTCTCTGGTACTAGCCTAGTGTTTTTTCTAATCGATTTCAATGGTCTCAAAGCAGAGTTTGGTCTGTTGTCTCCCCAACGTGACATCATGCAATACATTAGGCTATATTATACGCAATATAATATGTGTATTATATTGCGTTTTGTGACACCCAACAACATCAAATGCAATGGATAACAGTTTAAATGTGTATTACCAACAAGCAAATAGCGCAAATTCGTTGGAAAAATGAACCTGCCATATGGACTTTAATGTTTGTTCATCGTTGTGATCGTTGTGTTTATTTGAAAGAAATTTTGCATGGCAAAATATCATTTGAAAGTTGCAATTCCGTACGAGTGAAGCTCGCCTAGAGCGCCAAATGTGCTAGTGCCGACCCTGTGACAACACAGGGTACAACAACGCGATCAGTCAACCGACTATAAAATGTTTTTAATGACGGGCTATAGCACAACATGAGCCCGGCATGAGGCGTGTAGCCAACCAGTGCTTGTTTAAAACTGTCATAATCGGGTTCATAGGAAGATTAGATAGATACTTAGGAACTTCAGGAAGTGATAAGCCATGGAACTAAGGATAACAGTGTATTTATTCAATAAAAAATGCTTACAAAGAAACGGTTGGATGTGAGGGTCATGTAAATTAGTAGTGTAGGTAGTGGATGTGGGATCATCAGTGCAAGTGTAGTTGATAAGGAGGTTTCTGATGACGGCAGGCCGGAAGGAGTCACGACAACGAGTACCTGGATCAAACAATCAGTTCAAGACAAACTGATGGCATGAGTGACAAACATCTCTCTTCAGAGAGCTTAAATACAGTTGCTGGAGAATTGCTTCCTTAACGGGTCTTCAGTGGTCAGTACACTGATACACTAGCATACTAGCAGGTGAACTGGTCGTTAATTATGTTGAAGTCCCAGTTTGTACATGTTTTGCCTCACAGTCTCCTTACTGTCTGGACTGTGTGCTATATTCTGCTCGGTGGGAGGCCTCGCTGCAGGACCTTTGACCTCACAGATACTTAGGCTGTACATGTACACAGAAAATCTGCCTTACAGTAGTGTAGAGAATCATTACAAACTAAAAAGCAAACAGTAATGATGTTCCTGCTAGTAATGGAGAGACCCTGCTTGTTAGGGCACAGCTTATTAAGGACCAGGTCACAGGTCCCTGCAGCAATCACAGCTCCTCTACCTGCCTGTCATCCTGCAACAGAACCAAAGACACAGAAGACAGGGAGAGGAGACCCAAACAATTCACAGAGCCAACAATCTAACATGGTTTTTACCATCATCAGAACAGGCATAACTTCCCGATCACTACAAGTCATTCAGGTAATGGTAATGTCCTATTGACTCATACAGCTGTGAACAGTATCCTTTCTGAAGTAGAGACATGGCTAGTGTTTGCTGACCATGGCAGTGTTTAACAGCGTTCAACTCAAGTTAAAAGCAGTAGGCCTACATCTAACACAACAACATTGTGTTTTATATGGCATCATAGTCCTGGGGAAATAGGTTTAGTCCCGTGGTCCTATAGGTTTAGGTAACTCTATTGTTAATTTTGGAAGTTTATTATATTATATGTTTTCTTGTCATAGGTGTAAACCTGTTCTGAGTACTTATATGTCATGTTATTGCCTTGTTTTGAGTACTTACATGTCATGTTATGGCAGGTTGCTTTGCTTTGCTTTATCATCTGCATCTGACAATAAAAAACCTGAACTTGAAACTCTGTTTCGTTTTTATTATGCACAACCATATGTAATTTAAAATGACAATAAAATACACTTGACTTGAATAGTAACAACAGTTGTATATTGCCACCAACTGAGTTTGCGCATTGCCTCTTACATTAAGGAATGTTGGCAGTGAATCCAAATTGCGCACAATACTGAGGCAACGCTATCACACACAGGGACTGCAAGGGAAGTTAACAAACCTCCAAGCCAGACAGCCAGCCAGCCAGCCTGATATTACTGCATTTATTTGTCTCTGCACCCCTTTTTATATCATACAGTATTGCAATTGTGACCACCAACTTCATACTACATTTACATTTACAAGTATTCATTTAGCAGACGCTTTTATCCAAAGCGACTTCCAAGAGAGAGCTTTACAAAGTGCATAGGTCACTGATAATAACAACAAGATAGCCCCATAGCATTGGCGGGTAGCCAAAAACAAGAAGTACATATTGTGAACAACCAAAAAATAAGTGCTAAAGGGAAGAAACCATAAGAGCATGTAGCTATACTAATAGCTAATAGCTAACCAACATTGTATTTGATAGTAGCTCGCACGAGCATCCTTAGACATACTTTACTTACGTATTAGTTGTTACAATTGTTGTCATAATTTCCAATCGGAAATTCAAGCAAGCAGACTTTAATTTTGGAAAACCAGACGCTGATTGAGCCAACTCCCATACTCTTTGATCGACGCATCGCGCTTGCAGCTAGCACTTCAGACCTCGACTGTTCCACAGGCAAGATGAACATAAGGACGTTTTTTTTGAGGAAGAGGAAAGTAAGTCAGAGTTGCCTAAGTTTTTCCTTCAGTGGCCGAAGCACCCTTATGTGGCATTCTCTTATTATAACAGCATTAAGTCACAAAGATCCTTCTGCAAACATTATAATTATAGCTAGCTAGATAAGCAAGCTTTTTACCTACATCTAACACTAGGCAATACCATACTTTATTTACCCATTACAAGTGGAACAGCATTTCTTGATTTCTTAATCTGGGTCTGAAATATGTTGTGCTTTTGGCCGTGTTCAGACCTACAGTAGTCTGTTTCTGGCTCAGTCAGCAGCACACTGATGGCAGAGAGAAAGAGAAGTGAAGCTTCTCAACTAATTAAACTCAGCATTCAATGATCATGAACATGCAAATCAGAAGAATCAGAAACGTGTTTAATCTAGTGCTGTCAGTTAAACGCGTTATTAACGGCATTAACGCAAACCCAAATTAACGGCGTCAATTTTTTTATCGCGCGATTAACGCTCTTTTTGACCTAGCAAACTTTGTAGTTTTTTTCACATTCTGTTGCAACAACCACTGACATTAGAAAAACTACAATACCGCACCGGATCTAGCTAGACCGGAAACAAAACAACAGGCACGCCACGTACACTTGTTTGGCCTTGCGAGCCGGCTAAAGAGTAGTAGCAGAGCACGTTTACGGATATTAGACATTCTATGGTAGTAGGCTAACGTTACGTTTTGAGTTGATTGCCAGCGCCAGACGCCGAAATGGATGCCAATAAGATTCTGAATGGAAAGTTTACTTTTAAAAGGTTGCCAAATGGTTCCATTGACAAGACGAAAGTGATCAGTGTGTTCTGTCATTGTGAACTGAGCTATCATCGCAGCACGTCGTGGAGTCTAAAATACAATTTTGATGGCCAAGCACACAGCTGATGCGAATTCTCCGCCCGCTCGTCAAAGCCAGGCGATTGCAATGTTGTTTTCAATTAAAAAAAAACATTTGCACGAAGCAATCCGAACCACTTTTCCATGTTGATAAGAGCATTAAAATTTGAATAAATAATGGATGAAAAAGAAATCATGGGACATTTAGAATAGATAAAAATGTGCGATTAATCGCAAGTTAACTATGGCATTAATGCGATTAATCGCGATTAAATATTTTAATCGTTTGACAGCTCTAGTTTAATCGCCAAGTAAGTGTACACAAACAAGGAATTTACTTTAGTGGGCAGGTGTATACAATAAACATAAAACATAATAAGTTATATTAATTACATAATACTTTTCAATTTTCATTCCAATTTGCATATTGATGATGCATTGACTTATTATGAGGTATTGGGAGGCATTGCTTTCCCCTACACAAAAGTAGATAAACTGCTTTTCAAATTTTGCAGTATCGCCCACCCCTAGTGTAAATTGTCAACACGTGACACGGTTCAATTCGAGGCGAAAAAGACGACGACTTTGTATGGAAGTCGGTGGTTTTTACGCTTGGTTGAGACGGGGCCGCGTCAAGCAAGGCGTAAAGGGCGTTAATTATGCCTGGTTGACACAAGGGGGCATTTTAATACTTGCCCACTAGGCCTTCCATACACCCCAGCCAGTGGTCGTGACGTTCTAGAGATAAATGTTTGTTGTTTCTCCCTCGACAGCAAGCGTCTCAGACACACAGGGACTGCAGATCAAATGATAAGCCAGTGAGCGACGGAGTCTTGCCCCATTACTATACTCTGCAGATGTGAGTTGCAGTGGACAATATCACCCCTACCCCTCCCACATAACCCTGCATCCACGTGGTGAAGACCTAAACTGTAAGGGCACCTCTAAACAGTATGTGAGACAAACCAAAACGAACAATGACATTAGCACAGACATACTGCAGTGACAGCAGCACAAAGAGAAAGAAAAAAAATGAAGGGGGAACAGGAACTGGGAGATGACATACATCTTGGACTTGAAATTGTGAAGTAGTGTTCCATGCAACACATGCTACTGGTGCTTTATTGTGAAATGTTGTGACTGACACCAAATAGTGAAGGCGAACGAGTACGATTACCCATGGTTGTAATCATCCTGTGCCGGCGGGACCGGTGGGTACATTAATCAATATTCCCCCTAACGTCGCTCCATGTTATCCATTGTGATCCTCAGCCCTTCATTCTGGTGCATCAACACCCTATATTTGTGTCGCCTCCTCATACACTCTTTCTCCCTATAGCGCTGCCTCCTCCGAATTTGCGCTTGCCCTCTCCGTCTGGCAATACTCAGGCGTTTCAATATCTTCTTGGTCACTCGTGCCTGGAAGCCCTTAAACTGAGCTGTTGACATTTCTCCAACTCGATGATCCATCTCCACGGTGCTTGGTCCGGTGATCAGCTCGGTGTCATCCGTGTCGTCATTTGTGTCTTCTTCTGGGCCTGCATCCGTGTCTCCGTCTGGGCCGTCACTCTCGTCTCCAGGGGGTTCTCCCCCCGCAGGATACTCTGCATTGATTTCCATGGTCTGGAATCCTGGAGGGGGTTGTTGGCTGTTGACTGGTGGCATGGCACTTCTGGGGTCATCGAGCTGCTGGATCCGGTATGACGATCCTGGGGGACTGAAAAAGAGAGGCCCCCCCGAGGCTTGGTCCAGTGAGCGTAATGGACCAAGGTCGGGGAGTGGCAGCTCCTCTAAGTACTGAAGCCAGGTTTGCTGAGGTGGCTCCATAACCACACTGTCTAGGTGGACCCACCACTGCCTCAGTCTGGGGTTGCTGGGAACCTGACCTGTGAGAATATACAGCATGGGGTTTGAGGGGTCTATCTCTGCATCATCCTCTACATCACTAGGGACCCAAGGGGGTGGACTCTCTGGACTTTCATTTATGAACATATCCTGGATTTCTATGAGCTGTGGCTCTACACCTGACTGTGGTGGGTTCTGACTTGTCGGGAATGGCATGGATGAAGATGGTATCTGCCATCTTGGGTTATCTTGGTCGTTCTGGTTGGGGTCGTCTGCCGTGTCCATCTGGTGACATAAAACAAAATTAGATCCAGTCCCATTTGTCTCAACTCATCCAGATTAGATTTACATTCCAATGTCTGTCTCTGCTCTAGTTCCATCATCTCTGTGTAAATCTCTGCCCATATTTGGTTGTGGGAGTCAGATGGCTGAGCGGTTAGGGAATCGGACTAGTAATCTGAAGGTTGCCAGATCGATTCCCGGCCGTGCCAAATGACATTGTGTCCTTGGGCAAGGCACTTTACCCTACTTGCCTCGGGGGGGAATGTCCCTGTACTTACTGTAAGTCGCTCTGGATAAGAGCGTCTGCTAAATGACTAAATGTAAATGTAATGAAAATGTTAGAGGGAACCTCATACAATGATTGAGTACCTTCTTCTCCTTCCGGAGCTATCTGTAAGGGAAACTGTCCTGTTATTACCCCTGCCATTTTTTTAATCAGTTGTCCAACCAGCGGCAGTATACAGCATGCAGCTACTATTATTATTATCAAAAGCCCTACACAATTCTTTTGTTTCTTTACAAAGGACATGAAACACAGCAGAATTACCCTTTCTATACATTTCATGAAGAAAACGATGTCCTGTGATAGAACTCTTTCATATCCCATATCTTTAAACGCATTGTTTTGTTTAGAGCTACTACTCGGGAGGAATGTAAAAAATGTATCTAAATTGTAATATGTATACATTGTCTTCCATAGACAGTACAATCTCTGTTTTAGGGGTTGCTACACGATTCTAACAGATGATGCACTTGATAACTGTGTGCTGGATGTCATCTGTGGCAATGAAGAGATAGGACCAGAAGCTGGCAGGGCCTGGCTTGTGGGTGAGGGCATCGTAGTCCAGAGACGGCATGTGAGGCCGTCATCAGGACTAATCCTAAAGGTGCTGCTATTCGGAGTATGTCCCACAGGCTTCGAAGGAGAACATATCGAGTGGCACTGTGGCATGTTGATGGCAACCACAAGCTCGGAAAGTAAGTGGCTTGTTTTACTGTGATTCGTTCATTTGCCCTAACTGTGTCCCTAGCCAATGACAAGCTGATTATTTATGAGTTTTCAATTGAAAATAAGATTTTCAGCTTCACATGGATGCAATAGTGGTTAGGATTTTTCTTGCTATTAAACGCCCAACATGTAGCACAGAAATGTATACAAATCCTTTTAGCTGCATTCAAGCAATTTATTAAAAAAAAAATATATATATATATATATATATATATATATATATATATATATATATATATATATTTGATATGCAGGTGAAATCTTTTATTTTCCCTTCCTTCATCTTTTAGGACTGGTGGATTTCCTGAAAGCTTCAGGCAACAACAGAAGTGGCATTGTAATGGACCTGTTCCTGTCGGAAGCAGTCGCCCAGTTTGGTGTCCCATCCAGAGTCAGATGTGACTATGGAGGGGAAAACAACGCCATTTGGAAAGACTGTGGGGCGACCTCTGGAGAAGCGTGACAAATGTCTACCACTCCTTATTTACATATCTCGAAATATATAAACCATATCATATTTTTGTGCAAGGTTTTCTGACGCATCATCCAACTGTTGTAATCACATTGCTTACTCATTCCGAGGCCTATTGACAGTCTCAATCACGACAATGTAATAAAGATGAGCAGACCAAATACAATTTTGTGTATTTTTGTGTGTGTTTAATGTTATTGCATTATGTAACTAGGACAATATGACACATGTAGGACGAACAATATTCAGCCCTCCCAACGGATCAGCAGATCAATTGCATAACAAATTCAAAGATAATTTTGAAATACATTTGAACAGAACAAAACACGTGTTCATTAACAACTACATTTAAGCCTCCCCAAACTGATCTGCAGAACCAACTCCAAACTCCATGTTTCTTTTGAAGCTGTCGTATGTCTGGCCCACAGGTAAGTAGAGCACCAGAGCACACGTGTTGGCCTTTGGGAACCTGGACAGTCTATCTTCAGGGTAAAGAAAGGCGAGCTCTGGCTGTACCGGAAATCCCATTGCTGGGATTCTTGGCAGGCCTGTTGCGAAAATTAGGACATGCTCCAACGTAATTGGAAAGGCAAGTCCGCCTGTATAATAATTGGGGGAAAAAATAGATATTTTGGAATAAGAGTGACAAACGACGGGATCATAGCCAGTAGTAGATACTAAGTTATAAAATAAAATCAATTTGGCCACTATATGGCATGGCTCTTGAATAATGTTTGCATACTTTGATATATTTTCATCATGCCAAGCAACTACTTTGTTATGCAAGAACAGATTAATTGGCACAGGGAGATCATACCTTCTACCTCCAGGAGCCAATCCTTCCAGAAGGCTATGGTCCTTGCCTCCAACCGCCTCCTGTTTGATCGTGGAAAGGATTGACAACTGGCCTGGAAAAGCCCCACTATGTCACTGGCTTTCAGGGATGTTGTGTCCTGGAGGAATATGTTCTCAAATGCGTGAGGATATATGCTGACTTCCTCCAGAACACCAAGAGTATCCAGTCCTTCTCTGAATCTGACACAAAACGAGAGGAAAAAAAGTCTGAATCAAGATTACCTGTACTGTTACTTACACTGTCATGATGTACTTCAATGTTATTCTGTAGAAAATTGCAATTGTAATCATGTAAAGATATATTGACAACTTACTGTTGGAGGGCCGCATGTATTCGTCCCTCACAGTAGAATTGAAGAACCGCCTCCATCAGCTTCTTCCTGTGTTCCAAGGACCGGAGGTGCTGTAGAGCTCCCATCAGAGCCAACTCTTCACTCATGTCATTTACGGCATGTCTGGCATCTTCTAGCGTCTCTGCACAGCCTATCTAAAAAATATAACAACACCAGGGTCAAAATGATGTAAACGTCTGGACCCTCGCTTGTATTTCAAAACTAAAGTAAATCCATGATAATGGAATGATCTGTCAAGATTTGTTGTGATTTCGAAACGTGCCTTCTCCAGTTTAGTCCTAAGACTATGGTCTTCAACTTCCTCAATGGTGAACGGGCCAGATGGTACACAAAATACTTGGTTGAAAAGCCTTTTTGAAAAGAAATTTGGTGACACCCCCCCCTGGACCAGGCAGACAGACAACATTTGGCCCACAACTTTGTACATCTTGTTGTGAAGGGCTAGAAAGAAAGAACATTTAAATGTAATAATTTTGCACAGCCTTTTAAGTGAGTAACAAATCAATTATGTTTATGTTCCTTTCAATTATACATACCAACACTGTCAAGGGCCAGGGTGCGTGATTCCAGAGGACCTTCAAATATTGGATGCTCTTGGAGCTGCCTCATCAGAAGCCTGCAAAACTCCCTGGTAGGCCCGCCTGCATCTATGGCCCGTTCCCCTTGACCGTCCTCATCAATAAAAACAACGTCAAGTTTTGACTCAGGGTCAAATGCGGGCCGTCTGAAGGCTCTCAATGCGCCATCAAACTCTTCATTACGAATTAAGTTGATCTGATTGGCAGTGGGAGCAAGATCTTTAACTCTTAAATTGAGATTCAGCAGTATGGCAGCAATGTCTATGAATCTGTATGGAGAGGAATAAAAGGTAGGAGTAACGTCACTAACACAAATGTGAAGTCTGCATTGTTATTTGAAAACACATGCTGCTATAGCCCGTAATCTATTGTTTACTGTATTTAGAAATTAAAACAAATCTATTAATATAGTAAGAATGTGATTTTCATTATATGTAATGCATTTATTTGTACTATACATGTCCAAAATAATGGCATGGTGTCTAAAGCACTTACTCTTCAAAGTCCTCCTGGTATGGTGTTGATGGAGTGGAGGAGATTTGAGCTGGACAGGGAACAGGGGAAAAGGTGGGGCCTGAGATGGTAGCAGAGGGGGCAGGGCCTGAGATGGTAACAGAGGGGGCAGGAACTGAGATGGTATCAGAGGGGGCAGGGCCTGAGATGGTAGCAGAGGGGGCAGGGCCTGAAATGGTAGCAGAGGGGGCAGGGCCTGAAATGGTAGCAGAGGGGGCAGGGCCTGAGATGGTAGCAGAGGGACCAGGGGATGAGATGGTAGCAGAGGGACCATGGCCTGAGATGGTAGCAGAGGGACCATGGCCTGAGATGGTAGCAGAGCGGCCAGGGGCTGAGATGATAGCAGAGGGGCCAGGGGCTGAGATGGTAGCAGAGGGGGCAGGGCCCGAGATGGTAGCAGAGGGACCAGGGGCTGAGATTGTAGCAGAGGGGGCAGGGCCCGCGATGATAGCAGAGGGACCAGGGGCTGAGATGGTAGCAGAGGGGGCAGGGCCTGAGATGGTAGCAGAGGGGGCAGGGCCCGAGATGATAGCAGAGGGACCAGGGGCTGAGATTGTAGCAGAGGGGGCAGGGCCCGCAATGATAGCAGAGGGACCAGGGGCTGACATGGTAGCAGAGGGACGAGGGGCTGAGATGGTAGCAGAGGGACCAGGGGATGAGATGGTAGCAGAGGGACCATGGCCTGAGATGGTAGCAGAGCGGCCAGGGGCTGAGATGATAGCAGAGGGGCCAGGGGCTGAGATGGTAGCAGAGGGGGCAGGGCCCGAGATGGTAGCAGAGGGACCAGGGGCTGAGATTGTAGCAGAGGGGGTAGGGCCCGCGATGATAGCAGAGGGACCAGGGGCTGAGATGGTAGCAGAGGGGGCAGGGCCTGAGATGGTAGCAGAGGGGGCAGGGCCCGAGATGATAGCAGAGGGGGCAGGGGATGAGATGGTAGCAGAGGGACCATGGCCTGAGATGGTAGCAGAGGGACCATGGCCTGAGATGGTAGCAGAGGGGGCAGGGCCCGAGATGGTAGCAGAGGGACCAGGGGCTGAGATTGTAGCAGAGGGGGCAGGGCCCGCGATGGTAGCAGAGGGACCAGGGGCTGAGATGGTAGCAGAGGGACGAGGGGCTGAGATGGTAGCAGAGGGACCAGGGGATGAGATGGTAGCAGAGGGACCATGGCCTGAGATGGTAGCAGAGCGGCCAGGGGCTGAGATGATAGCAGAGGGGCCAGGGGCTGAGATGGTAGCAGAGGGGGCAGGGCCCGAGATGGTAGCAGAGGGACCAGGGGCTGAGATTGTAGCAGAGGGGGTAGGGCCCGCGATGATAGCAGAGGGACCAGGGGCTGAGATGGTAGCAGAGGGGGCAGGGCCTGAGATGGTAGCAGAGGGGGCAGGGCCCGAGATGATAGCAGAGGGGGCAGGGGATGAGATGGTAGCAGAGGGACCATGGCCTGAGATGGTAGCAGAGGGACCATGGCCTGAGATGGTAGCAGAGGGGGCAGGGCCCGACATGGTAGCAGAGGGACCAGGGGCTGAGATTGTAGCAGAGGGGGCAGGGCCCGCGATGGTAGCAGAGGGACCAGGGGCTGAGATGGTAGCAGAGGGACCAGGGGATGAGATGGTAGCAGAGGGACCAGGGGCTGAGATGGTAGCAGAGGGACCAGGGGATGAGATGGTAGCAGAGGGACCAGGGGCTGAGATTGAGCAGAGGGGACGAGGGCCCGCGATGGTAGCAGAGGGACCAGGGGATGAGATGGTAGCAGAGGGAAAGTCTGGGACTGTGGTTGGCAGTAAAGCTGGCGTTTGGTTATGTGCTGTGGAAGAGACATAATACCCTGAAATTAATTAATAAACTATGTTAACATGCATGTAAAGGGACTTACAATTTAATTCAACTTTACATCCTAAACGATAGTTAGTATTGCCAAAGCTAGTCTACCCAAATCGGTTAACAACCCAGGGAAATGGCTAATAGATGTCCTTGTGAAACAAGGCGTATATAAACATATTGGCTCCATTTCTTTTGTCAGTGCAATGAAATGATGCCCTCACAGAACTCACCTCGTTTGGTTTGATGTAGACTGCTGATCTTCGCAGCACAGAACACGCTTTTATTGCAGAGGGACAAATAGAGGAGAGCTCCAGTACATGGATTCTTCTCTGTCGCCTTGCACACTTGTGAACTCGGATCGAATTTTGTTAATAAATTTACCTTCTGGCATGGACAGTGGCACCACAAATTTCTTTATGGATGAACCAGCTGAGGAAAGGAGAAAACCACAAAGATCAGAAATTGTTTAAAGGTTCTTTTACATCCTTTTATCAATTTCAAAAATGGAGTTACTTAAAACAACAGAGCTTGTTTATTGGAAATTATGTTGTATTGGCCTACTCATATGTAAGCTACTACTCACAGTGACAAATAATAGTTCTAAACGATTGTTAGTCTCAATTGGTAAACCATTTCATAATATTTGTCTGTAGAGACTTTATCTAAGTTAAGCGTCTTTCTCAGAAGAATCAGAAGGGATTTTATTCGCCATGAGTGTTTGCACAAACAAGGAATTTACTTTGGCAGGGAGGTGCATACATTAAAAATATAGGAATATTGAAACTTAAATATGTGGACTAACTATACAAAAGAAGCAAAGTCTAGCTAATACTAAGGGGATTAAAAAATAAAAATATAGTAGCCAATTTACAATTTAACTTAAAAATACCAAAAAATACAGATAGTGCAAACGATACAATAGTGCAAATGGTGGTTAGGTTGGTTAGGTTGGCAGACATTATAAGCAATCTTGTCTTTGTCCCTGCCTATTACTGTTCTCCCCCCTAACTTACACCTCTGAAAATATACTGTGTCTCTGCCATTTGGGAGAGCTGGCATCCTTATTGTTGTCATCCGCTGTCTGTCTGGTCCTGTCCTCCTGGCAGTGGCGGAACCAGACTTTTATATATGGGGTGGCCAAGGGGTGGCCAGGGCTACTTCAGGGGGTCCATTACATTACATTTACATTTATTCATTTAGCAGACGCTTTTATCCAAAGCGACTTCCAAGAGAGAGCTTTACAAAGTGCATAGGTCACTGATAATAACAACAAGATAGCCCCATAGCATTGCGGGTAGCCAAAAACAAGAAGTACATATTGTGAACAACCAAAAAATAAGTGCTAAAGGGAAGAAACCATAAGAGCATGTAGTTAAGCAAGTTACAATTAAACAACATGAATCTCTAAGTGCAAGTGTACCTGTAGGAAAGCAATAAAAATAGGATTAACTAAAATAGAATACAACAGTTTAAATCAGCTACCACTAACCAACAAGAGCAACAGTCTACAGACCAAGACTGAAAATGTGTGTGTAACCTTAGCCTGGCATCTAAGCAGTGTAAATTATTCATATGCATATATTGTGAACAACCAAAAAATAAGTGCTAAAGGGAAGAAACCATAAGAGCATGTAGTTAAGAAAGTTACAATTAAACAACATGAATCTCTAAGTGCAAGTGTACCTGTAGGAAAGCAATAAAAATAGGATTAACTAAAATAGAATACAACAGTTTAAATCAGCTACCACTAACCAACAAGAGCAACAGTCTACAGACCAAGACTGAAAATGTGTGTGTAACCTTAGCCTGGCATCTAAGCAGTGTAAATTATTCATATGCATATATTGTGAACAACCAAAAAATAAGTGCTAAAGGGAAGAAACCATAAGAGCATGTAGTTAAGAAAGTTACAATTAAACAACATGAATCTCTAAGTGCAAGTGTACCTGTAGGAAAGCAATAAAAATAGGATTAACTAAAATAGAATACAACAGTTTAAATCAGCTACCACTAACCAACAAGAGCAACAGTCTACAGACCAAGACTGAAAATGTGTGTGTAACCTTAGCCTGGCATCTAAGCAGTGTAAATTATTCATATGCATATATTGTGAACAACCAAAAAATAAGTGCTAAAGGGAAGAAACCATAAGAGCATGTAGTTAAGAAAGTTACAATTAAACAACATGAATCTCTAAGTGCAAGTGTACCTGTAGGAAAGCAATAAAAATAGGATTAACTAAAATAGAATACAACAGTTTAAATCAGCTACCACTAACCAACAAGAGCAACAGTCCACAGACCAAGACTGAAAATGTGTGTGTAACCTTAGCCTGGCATCTAAGCAGTGTAAATTATTCATATGATTGCTGATGAGAAATATAAATTAAAATTAACTTAAGCCTCAGTTCTTCAGTGTGGTCTAGTATGGTCCACTAGGGTTACTTTAATCAAATTATACATTTACTATGAATAGACTATGACTATTACTATGAATAGACGTCGGTGTCTCTACATCTGAATTGCAACTCATGTCTTTCTTACACACACTGTAGTGTAGGCTACTCACAAACTGGAGAGACTTTGGTCACACAGTTTTCATGAATACACTGTATAATCTGGGTCTAACCAGGTTCGATCCTTCTTTTACATTAAAACAAGGCCGTAGCCATGGAGTCAACACAAATATTTTTTTTAATGATAATTTCAGACAGCGTGGGCCTGTCGTAGCGTAGCACATTTATATTTTTATATCAATATATTGGGGGGGACATTTTGACCAGATTTGAATATTGGGGGGGGGATGTGTGGATATGTATTATGATTACGGCCTTGTTTAAAACATAACTTTTAGTGTATACTCACACAAAAAAATCCACAGCCATCAAAACAAGAACACTCAACAATCAACAACCAACATTTTAAAGTGAGGCTTAATCTGGGAAAAAAAACCTTTGTGTAGGTTTACATGTGTGGCCTACAAACACAGGCTAAACTTGGCATGTCACTGACTGACTAGTATGCTGCTCTGAGGTCTTGGGGTGGTGCAAGGACTGGGGTCTATTTCTACCTGATCCTGTTTGCTCAGCTTTTTGAAGAAGTCTGCTATCTCACCCTTTCTTTTAATGTTTGAAGTGAACACTAAGCAAAAATAACATGTAGGCTTACACATCCAATTACCCACATTTGAGTCCAATCTCAATCTTAAACATATCCCCATTATCTTCAATCAACTACTAGATCATGGCTAGCCTTACTCTGAAATACGTATTTCGAACAGGGTAGCTATCTGACTGCAGCGTTAATCTTTTCTAACGTTAATAAATTGATAAGGAATCTCATCAAGGAATCTTAGCAGTTAAAGTACAACAATAGTGTAGCGACCCACACCGAAAGACGTGTGTTTACGTTAGGCTGTTGGTTGTTTACCAGTATTCTTCGCGGGGTCCGACATGCCAATCAACCTGGTGTCTGCTAATCATGAGAATGCCCAGAATGTTCGGATGCCGGGCATCCTGGTGGTTGGAGAAGGGGTATGGAGGGGGGTTGGAGCATTGGAAGTTAAGACCAGGTTATCTGTTCTTTCTGTTAGGTCTGGGTTTCACAAGAGACGGTTACTATTGTTTTGTGGGCTACCTCTCTTTTATTTAGCGTGGGCTAGGGCCAAATTGTGCCTGTGTACCGTGTGGTTAGTAAACATCAATTCAGGAACTTTATCTTATGCCTGGACGATTGTTCCTTTCTGACCTAGTCAAGTCATTACAATAGATTTCAAATGGCTAAATGATACTGTTGTTGTTTTAAAAGTGTGCTATATAAATGTAAATGAAAAAACGAAATTGAATCAACTAACTAGGCCTACAGCACAGTAGGAACTGCGCTAGCTAGGCCCTCTAAGGTAGTGCTAAGTGCTAAACAAACACAGAGCCATTTCTCTTATCTGTTATGGAACCAAATTGCCAATATCAGGGTTTTTCCTGCATAGAGAACATTTTGGCGCGCACCAAAGCTGTTTTCCCGAGCGCCAATGACAAATCCCGAGCGCCAAAGGCCAAAAAAAGTCGCGTGCAATGCATGTCAGCGAATATGTTCTCAACAGAGTATGTTTCAAGAAGGCTACAGCCGAACCCTCCTTCTGTTTTGATCAATAGTAATCGAGTTGATAAGCGTGTGTTCTTGTCTGATCAATACGCAACTGTGAGGTGAGAATCGACAGTGGCCACTAAACTGTCGTTCCGCTGCGAGGTCCAGCCCGACGTGCGCGAATACACCTGTACAAATCCAAATGAAATTTCCACTCAAAATCCTGGCAAAAGTTTGATTTACGATTTCAAACGCAGCCTCCATTGGTGTTCTTAACCTGGAATGATAATATAGGCCCTATAGTGCAGTGTTTCTTCTATGGCAACATTTCTTCCGCCACGCAGGGCTGCCAACTTTTCCAAAAACCTTGGCGTGAGATTTGGTAACTTTAAATCAATCTGGTGATTACATAAACGCTAAAATCAAATTCTCTCAAATGAGCAAATCTGAAAATAAAGACCGTTCAACATGTGTCTATTTTTCACATGGTGCCAGACAGATGATTTTCATGGAACGTTCTTGTTGGTATGTTGGAAGAAGCAACCATTGTCCATGTACTAAACTGCCTTTCTCAATGTTTGCCTCTTCCATAACACCAAATACAATTGAATGTGTAATTTGACTTGTGCTTACAGAGGCGGCGGCACGGTTTTTGTGATGGAGGGGCGAGATTTTTTTGCCCCGCAAAAAAATGAAATCTAGACCCTCTGAAACGCTATTTCCTGCATTTTAGGGGGCAGAATTTCATTATACACTTAGCTACTTTTCTCTTACGTTCTCTGGAGAAGAATGTGTGATTGTCGCGAAAATAAACTCACCCATGCATGTGACACTGAGGACAGCAAGTGCTTTAACAATTATCTTGTTTTCGTTTTCAGATTCGACTTGTAAAATCATGGTATGGGCTACAGTTTGATGGACACAATTTTTTGCGTTGCGTTTGTTTACAGTTTCGTCGTTCATAATTCGGTTCTGCTCGTTTTTGATTTGTTATGTTTACCGTGATGCCGATAACAAAGCCTTCTACTAACATGTTCCTGTTCTTTAATGTTTCTAACACATTTGACTAGATCAGGGGTGTCAAACAGGGCGTCCAGCTCGGCGGCCCGTTGGATGTCTTGGCAAAGTTTGAAAATTACAGAAATACATACATTTCATTTCTATAAAAGTAACTGCTATTCAGAATCCAAATGTCTATTAAGAATATGGAGGTTTATGAGTACAAACGTTTTGTAATTTTTTTAATCGATCCAGTAATTGCTTCAAAAACAGCGTAAATGCGATGTCTGCTCCGGAGGCAGAAGCGCTCATTGCCACAGGCAGCAGTGCTTGCTGCGCGCTTTGCGACGCGTTTGACGTCATACATATTCACCAGTATTAGCTCAGCCTCGCATACATATTCATATATAAATTTGAACGTAAATAGAAACTGATAATATAAACAAGATTTCCAATTGAATAAACTTGTAAGTATATACGTACTATGGAGCCCATAAAGTACGGAACCCCTAAAGGGACATGAAAAAAAAAATTGTGTGCGCACGAGAAAGGTACATGAAAAAAAAGAAAAATAATAGGTTTTATCTAGGGGCTTAGCCCCCCCAAAAGTGGGAACCTAGATTCGCCCCTGGCATGCGGTATCCACCAGATACTTAACCGTGATAACGAGAAGGTTTCTCGTGCGCACCAGAAAGTATCTTGTGCGTACCAGATTTATTTTCTTCAGGTCTCTTTAGGGGCTCCGTAGTTTTCAGTGGTTGTTTATTTACTTTAGGTTTTATTATTAAGAGGGAAGTTCTGGGAGGATTATTTCTGTAAACTGTAGAGCACTAGCCAAGATTTGGGATTTCATTCACTGCCCTTTAAAGTTCCAGGGCTTGCAAGGCCTTATAATTGATTATGATTTGACGATTACTGCTGCCCTGTGCTTATTACCTGACCTGTGGTTTAATTGCTTGCAGTAGTTAGACCTGTATATTGTTTATTTTTTTTGAGACAATAAGTTATTAAATAATTAGCCTATAATGTATACATTGCAAAGGCATGCGATTTTAATGCAGTTAGCCTGTACGTAGGGTGGGTTACTCGCACAGGTCGAAAACAACAGCCTTCTGATCCTAGGCTGTCCTGAACGGACCAAATTTTCACATGCCTACAGCCTTCAAAAGACAACTACTAAAAACCATGTATCAACTATGTATCAACATCAAAAGAAATGTTCTCACCATCAAATCCTTTTTTAAGATAGGAAATACTCTTATTGTTTCACTCAATGAAATAAATGAAACAATAAAACATAATAATCCCCCACATACTATGGACTATTCTGTTTTCAGACCTGTCCAACCTATACATGTATTGGTATAACATTTCTGCTATTAAATGTACATAATGCTGGGATAGAAGGGGAGAAATGTATGCGGGGGGATTTCATGGCAGGCCTTGTTTTCCATTTGATGTAAATGCAATGCACCACCTGCTAACTTTGACTAGTTAGCCTGAAACTTACATGCCTGAAACTTACTCTGGTTACTCAAACTAGTCCCCTCAGTGTAGAGTGAGAATTATTTGATGCTGGGATATACACAACAGACAATAGAGGCAGTGCATTTCATGGCAGGCTTGTTGTATTCCTTCTTGCCACGAAATGCAGCCCCTGCTAACTCTGACTAGGAAAGTTTCACATGCCTGAAACTTACTCTGGTTACTCATACTAGTCCCCTCAGTGTACAGTGAGAATCATTTGATGCTGGGATATACAGAACAGACATTAGAGGGGGGTGAATTTCATGGCAGGCTTAATGCACCCCCTGCTAACTCTGACTAAGAAAGTGTCACATGCCTGAAACTTACTCTGTTTACTCATACTAGTCCCTTCAGTGTATAGTAAGAATCGTTTGCTGGGACATACAGAACAGACAATAGAGGCGGTGC
Organism: Hypomesus nipponensis; assembly: GCF_054491055.1. NCBI lineage: Eukaryota > Metazoa > Chordata > Actinopteri > Osmeriformes > Osmeridae > Hypomesus > Hypomesus nipponensis. The sequence goes on along the minus strand of NC_140381.1, from coordinate 4,689,126 downwards.
ATTTCATGGCAGGCTTGTTGTATTTTTTCTTGCCATGAATGCATCCCCTGCTAACTCTGACTAGGAAAGTGTTACATGCCTGAAACTTACTGTGTTTACATGTACTAGCCCCATCTTGTTCAATGCACACACTCACCAAACTCACTCATGTAGGTAATCCCAAAATATAAAAGAAGCCTTTGTTCAACAAAATTATTATTTTTAATGTAAATAAACCAGCCTTACAATGATTAATGCCAAAACAAATTAAATAACATTTAAAAAAAAATTTTTTTACTAGGGCTGTCAAAAAATATTTAGTCACGATTAATCGCATTATTTCATATGATCACAATTAATCGCAAACATATTCAATCTATTTAATCTGTTAAAATGTTACCCCACTTAATGTTTTTTTTTTTTTTTTATAACATTAAGGGTGTACTGGGTGATGTTAGTTTCCTCCAGGATCACAATGACTCTTATTGAGAGACTTGTTGCTCTTGTAGGTTAGTTATTACGAAGTAACTCTTGTACTCGCTGTGAAATATTTTACTGTTGATTGTTCTTCTACAGGTACAGTCTTGCACTTTTTGTGGTTCATGTTGTTTTAATTTGTAACGTGTATAACTGCATGCTCTTATGGTTCTTCCCTTTGGCACTTGTTTAGTTTTTTCACAATGTATGCTTCATGTTTTGGCTGCTTGCAATGTTTGGGACTAGCTTGTTGTTATGATCAGTGACCTATGCTCTTTTGTAAAGCTCTCTCTTGGAAGTCGCTTTGGATAAAAGCGTCTGCTAAATCCATAAATGTAAACGTAAATGTGTACTTAAAAACTTCAAATAGGCCTACCTGGATGATAATGTCCATATAACAAGTTCAGATGGAACACAACTTAAATTGTGAGGGAGTTTTATTCACTCACAAACTATACTGCTGTATGATAAACATCCACAAAATGTAACTTGTTCTGGAAATTAAAATACATTTAAGACATGTTGTCTCATAGCCTACTATGATATCCTGCTCCATGATATTCAAATCTCACTCAAACATACTTCAGATACTTAAGCAACCACAGATTGACCTTAATATTGAACAATACAGTTTCTATTTTGTTGAACTCAGTCAGCTGCTCGCTTCTTTTGTGAGTGTTGTCTGCCATATATTACCAAGCGAACGCTGCTGCTGCTACTGCTACCGCTGCTAACGCTGCTGCTGCTACCGCTGCTGCTGCTGCCGCTGCTACCGCTACCGCTGCTAACGCTGCTGCTGCTAGCTGTGTGCTTTGCTTGCATCTGATAGTTTAGGCTGGAAGTAAACTCAGCCTGACAATCAGTACACACTGCCTTAGTTTTGTCAACCGAACCGTGTCGCAACTTTTTGAAATGGAACTTCCCATCTAAAAGAACTCTCTCAGCTACCATCGACGGTCAAATTCATGTGACGACAGTTGATTCCAAGGGTAAAAAAGAAACCTGCGTCAAAGGCACTATTTATTTTTTGTTGCGTTAAAGTGAGATTGCGCGTTAACTTTGACAGCCCTAATTTTTACACAAAAGTCAAAGGAAGTGACTTGAAAATAGATAAATAATAATTAAACTTTGTTTAACACATTAACTAATATATAACAATAGAGACAAATTAACAAATGACAACAAATTACGTATTTTTGGGGATTATGTGCACGCAAGGCACGATTAGTCCTCCTGCACTGTAGGCCTCTGCACGCACTCATGGTGGTACCATCTCTCACAGATGTCACAGCAGATCTTAGAAAAAAATGAATAATGCAAGTCCTCTTCTTTTTTTTTGGCAACATCACTTCTATTAAACTGAGTGTTTAGTAATAATCGTACTGTTTCTGATTTAGTCATGCTTGTAATAATGAAATACAACTTTGTAATGATCACAGCAATCAAATCAATCTTGAAGTCTAAAAACTGCAAAATATGTCATGATTTTTAAAAAGACATTACCCATAGTGGCTCATCCTTCTCCTCCATCCCACAGTAGTGGCACAGGTTGAGATTGTCTGTTAAGACAAACAGTATTCATAAATATTCCAACAAATATGCTAAAAGTAAAATAACACATTTTGCATGATACTACTTCACTGGCTGTTTACATGTCCAAGACCTTGGAGATTGACAACAATCAGCCAAAACAATAACACACCAGTTTCTCGGAGGAGGGCAGTGGCTACATCTAGCCTCAGGTTGTTCACTGCCTTCTGTGTGGTTTTGATGTCCATTGCCTCTCCCCTAATTATTTTCTCAGCAAACTAAAGAGAACATGATTATTAGATCAGCATGATCATATAAATACATAGTCTACCAAAATGACAAGATCCATGTTTTTACAAAACCAGAATTAGATTACACTGGAAAATCCTAAACCACAAAATTAAAGGTCCATAACAGTACATACTCAAACATTCATAAATACATCAGTGTTTCCGCTATGTTGATTTTTCCGTGGCGGCCCATGACTTTGAGGTTGACAAAAATGTTTCAGTAATGTATAGTACAGTACATTCACCTTTAAGGCAAGGACACCACACGATGTGTTGTCTTGCTGACGTGCATGAGGAAGGGTGCTGCATGTCCATCGAGAAACATTGCAGCCATTCTCCCACATGAATGCCCTTAAGTATAAAAATATTGCTTGTGAAAACGGTTGCACAATCCTTGATTGAACATGACATTGTACGACTTCTTTCTGTCTGACACTATGGTGTTCGTATTTTTGTACAATAAAACTCCATTTGAATGTATTTACCTGGTTGTGTCCAGGCACCTCTTTATGTTCTTTTGAGATTCCCCCACGGGATCCATGAAAAGGCATCTCTTTTCTTGTGGGTACCAGACCTATTGTACATTGGAAAATAATATGATTTAAGCCCAACTCACTGTATCTCTTATAACTGAAAATGTGCAACTCTGAGAGACTGTATGCATAAAAAAATGTATACTTCATCATTTACATTTTAAAGGTAGGTTAACTGTAAAGAAGACAGGGCCTACACAGCCGCTCATACAGAGCTTGAAAAATCAAGTTTCACACTCTACACACTGTATTTACTCTCACCGTCAACATCCAGTGGTGGTGCGCATTCACCATTCCCACAATCAGTTGGTGTGCCATTGGATCTATCTGGAAATGGGAAGACGTTATGAAAGTAAGGGCTTTACTTGAGAAATAACTATCATATGCATAACAATCCAGTACATACCCAAAGTCTTGACAGATTCCCTTCCCATATTGCAGTCATTGCAAAGCTGTCGATGACAGCAGCTGCGTCTGCATTGCGCCTGTTGCAGTTCCGCACGAGCATTGTCAAGTACGCATTGATTGCCTATGAAAGATTGAAAATGACAGAATAAAGTAATCATATGTGAGAAATATGCAGTTCCATATTTACTAACACATTGTACCTATTGTATTTATACAACATTGAATATGAGTCATTGGATGATCTTGAAGGTCACTGTATTGCATTATAACGCATTAGAACATTTGTTAATAGACAACTAATTATTGTTAAAATGCATCTAGTTCATAACTGATCACAGAGGAAAGTAATGTATCTGTTTTTATAAAATATTGACAAGATAATACCTCACTCTCAAGCTCTTGGTTGGGACCAATCCTCGCAATGTCCCGAGAATACAGCTTGTACGGCCCAATCTTTGAGAGGATCACATGTGTGTCTTTCCCTGCCCAGGCGTCCTGCACATCTGCAGAAATTCAACATCAAATCATTTAACCATTTTTGTAACCATGAACATTTTTGTATAATAATAATAATTTACTTATGGAACATATCAATTCCAATAAATCTTTTCTACATGATTCCAAGGTTATCAATTGTCTTCCCATCTACTTAGGCCTTTGGGTTTTGTTCATGTTTAACAATTGCTTACAGGCCAGTCACAAGACTTATGTTCATATAAGTAAGTAGGGTAATGCAAATCAATACATTTTTCAATTGTAGTTGCTGAAGCTGGTGTAGCTTTTGCTGGTGCTGGGGTGGCTGCTGGTGTTGGTGCTGGAGCGAATTGATTGACTGAGGACCGTGTCTGACCTTGGATTTCTGTTATGGTGTAAGGGCCGAGGAAGTTGGCATCGAGCTTGCCACCCTTCCTCTGCTGGCTCCTTATGTTCTGCCTCCAAACCTGGTCTCCATCTTTAAAATTGGGTTTGTGAGCACCTGACTTCAGACTCCGGCGAGTGCGCTCATGCTGCTTTGAAACACTGTCTGCAACAATGTCCTTGATGTCATCAAAATACTTTATGCCAACCGACACAGCCTCCTCTGCCACAACAGCCTCAACACTGTTGTCTAACTGTGAACAAAAATGATGATGTTATTTCAGTCAAACTTCATGATCTTCATCATTGTGCATGTCAGAAAAGGTAGCAGTAGTGTATCATCATTTTTTGTGAGAGAAAATGTAGTTTGCATAGAATTGCATTGACATTACTTTGCATTTACAAAACTGACATTACATTGAAATCTGTCATTTTGAATCATGAATTCACCAACCAAGTAGTGCTCTGGCACCTCTGAAGGGTAGCGAGCCTCTCTCCCAAACATGAGGAAGTAGGGGGAAAATTTGCAGGTAACCTGTCTCTTTGTTCTGAGACCAAACATCACAGCATCCAAATACTGATCCCAGGAATCTGTTCTTTTGACAACCAGTTTGCTGAGTGCTCTGAAAAGTAAACACATTCACATTTGTATTCACAAATGGCATATTTTGAAACAACGTATTTATTGTATTATAATCAATACAAGATTGTTCATGTGCAATAAGTATATTTATGCCACAAATTTAGAACCAATCAAGCTACATTTTCTTTACCTTTGAATTGTCCCATTCATCCTCTCCACCAATCCATTTGTTTGTGGATGGTAAGGAGAGCAAAGGCTTCGTTCAATGCCAAGCTTGGCACGCACGTCCTTGTTTATCTGTAAATATAAAGTACACATAAGTTACAGACATTGAAATATGGATTTGATAAACTTTTTTAATTGTAAGATGAAAATAGGATCCTTAAAATGGGATGTAATTTTACAGGATATATAGCATTTTAACTCTACCACAGAAGTGTATAAAAATCTGAAATTTTAACACATTCAAATTAATTGGTTAAAGTGTTAGGGTAAAGGTATCCAAAATTACCGCATTCACAAACTCCCTTCCTTGATCCGTAAGGATCCGTTTTGGAACCTCGAATTGGTGGAAAAACTTGATTATGCACTCTGTCACTTCAGCTGGACTTTTTGTTTTCAGTGGATAGGCCTGTGGCCATGTTGTCAGGTAGTCTATCATTACACATATGTATTGATGTCCGTCCTTAGTTTCTGTTAATTTCCCTATTAGATCCATCCCAACAAGTTCGAATGGCTGTGTGACCTCAAAAAAGCAGAACAAATCATTTTAGAATAGGAGCAACATCCCTTTGGTCTTATGTTTCATTCATTTCATTCATGTGGACTTGCCTGGCAAACCACACATTCTGACACCTGTATAACACGTACATGAAAAGGTTAGCCATCGGCTGACAAATGTTTGCCGAATGACAATTCATACATTCATAAATCAACATATTGAAGAACAGTAAAAAGAGTACAGGTGTTTATCTGTTTACATGTAAGTTTACAGGTTCATGTGTAGTGTGCTTAAGCCCACCATACAAATCTAAGGGGGGCAGATCTGTCACTAACAGACATATTTAGCAAACTCTTACGGTAGAGCAGGGGAGTCAGATGGCTGAGCGGACTAGTAATCTGAAGGTTGCCAGATCAATTCCCAGCTGTGCAAAATGACGTTGTGTCCTTGGGCAAGGCCCTTCACCCTACTTGCCTTGGGGGGAATGTCCCTGTACTTACTGTAAGTCGCTCTGGATAAGAGCGTCTGCTAAATGGCTAAATGTAAATATTTAAAACGTATTTAAGATAAGATAATAATTCATAATAATTCGATTTTTTATAATTATTTTTAGGGGTGCTGAGATTAAATTTAGGTGTGTTTGAGCACCCCTGAGAAGAGCCTTAATGTGCCACTGATGCGACTAAAAGTGCAAATAGAAGAGTGACAGAAAATAGCAATTAAGCTCAATATAACTTATTTGGTGGTAAAGAAAGAAAGAAGACAGAGAGATAGAGTCGATCTTTCTAATTCTGTCTAATTTCTTGCTCTTTTTTTGCACTTCTGTATTTGAACTTTTGGTTGGATGAAAATTGCACTATATTGTACTGCACTTGTACTGTTCAATGACAATACACTTGAATGTCATTTAATGTAGGTGACATTTAACTCTGTATAACTTGAGTCATCTATCAACTCAGCCTAAAACTTCCCTCCGTATGCCTGCACCTCGTCCATTTATTGTACAGCGGGACAAATGATCCCTTAGCCTCTCAGCGTGAGAAATACAAGGTGTTGCGTGAGATCATGTGAACTGATCGAAATGCGCCAGTCTCACGGCGAATGCGTGAGATTTGAGCACTGAAATATATACCTATGATAATCCTTTATTACCTAAATTAAATATAATTCCTGTCATAATGGAATGGGAATGCCTGTATTCCGCACGTGCATAAATGGTTGGGGTTGTTTTTCCTCCTGTCAGCAAGACAATAAATAATATATCTTCAGTCTTTCTGTCTAAATGTTGTGAATCATCCGTATGATTTGCTGTATATACTATGTAGGATATATATATATATATAAATATATCAGAAGGTTGCCGGATCGATTCCCTGCCGTGACAAATTACGTTGTGTCCTTGGGCAAGGCACTTCACCCTACTTGCCTCGGGGGGAATGTCCCTGTACTTACTGTAAGTCGCTCTGGATAAGAGCATCTGCTAAATGACTAAATGTAAATATATATATAACATTTTTTGAGAAGTGTGTCCGACCAAATCCGATTACTGGGGGCCTAGGAAACAATTGTGTGAGAAATACTGTGTGGAAAGTTCGTAAAGTGGATGTTGTATAAATTTGAAGCTAGCTATCTATGAGTACTCTGAGAAGCTTTCTTGAATAATGTTGAAAATGCCACTCACCTTTGACATCATTTTTCGAAGCCTTTCGGCGAATTTCGTTTTTGTTAGCTTTGGAAATTCCAGAGGAATACTTGCCCTTTACCTTACACTCCTGTTTGTACAGACTGGGATCCATTTTCTGATGGAAATGTTGATGGATTTTTTTTGATATATGTAGGCCTCTGCATTTGCAGTTGTCTGAAATGCAATGCTGACACAAATTAATGAAAACTTAACTCAAGTTAGTCTTCGACAGACGCTCCCAAATTGTAGATGGGGAAAACAAAGCGTCATTGTACCTTTTAGACCATGTGATGATTCTTAAACTGTTACAGATTTGTAAACAGCCTATTTGGAACTCAACATATGTTTATTACATAGGAAAGTATATAATGAAAACAAATGTAGTCTGTATGTAGGCTCATCATTCTTGCTTTATGCTTTATTATAACGATGCTCTTGTTGGCAAAGTTACATTTCTGTGAATAACAGACACTGTAGATATTTAATGAAATTAGATCATTTACACCTGTTATTAATTGCAATGCAGTTGCAGTCCCGGGTTACCCGCTGGCAGGTATATTGATTTTGGGACAATCTAGTGTATAATAAATACATGTGACTCCTTTTTGTGTTCTTTTCTTCGTTACTAATGTTTATTGAGGTAAATCTTCACAAAGTACTCGTGTTTATTTATTTATTGTCCTTTATAATGTTATTGATTTTTGATTTTTGTGAGAATGAGATAATTGAATGATTCTCAGAATTAAATGAGCTGTGGCAAGACTAACGTCAAGACGGCAAGAAGGAATACAACAAGCTTGCCATGAAATGCACCCCCCCTTGTCTGGTCTGTATATCCCAGCATCAAATGATTCTTAAACGTTGTTATTTGGTGAAGAACTTAGACTTTATTATTTCGACTAAAATTTTTCTCCACCTGCGTTGCTCCCCAGTCTTCCTCCATCTCTCACCCAGTGCTGCCGTTGTATGACTTAAGTGCACGGCCCCTCTGCCTCTGAGCTGTTGCCATGCGCTGTGGGGGTCCTTGTTTGGTCTGACTTCAGATGTTGGCCTGGGTGGGGACATCTCTTCACAGCGGTTTCTTAATTTTGTCATCAGGTTGTTTATTTCATACTGCATCCTTTGCAATGACTCTTCCGCATTTTTGATTTATGTTGTCCCACTCTTCCAGCGATTGCTCTGTGCCTTTTAGTTTGGGGCGTTTCCCTAATGAGCAATCTTTTGATTGTTGTATTGGGGGTGCTGCGCTAGTTTCTTTAGAATCAGAATCGGTTTTTAATCCCATGAAAGTTTTTTTTTTTTTTTTTGACAGGGAATTTGCTTTTGGCAGGAAAGTGCATACAGGAAAGTGCAAAGGAAAGTTACTGTTTAAATATGGGGGTGGCTCCAATGGTCATACTGGTGGGGCTCTGTCCCTATACTTCCTTTATTTCTGTCTCTGTAGGATTGGTTATTTAATCTTGGTTATTTAGTCTTAATCTCTTATTGCTCTGGTTTGTGGAAGAGGTGGTGTGAGGGAGGTGTGTGTGTATGTTGGAGGGAGGGAGAGGGAGAATTAGAATTGCATCACTATTATTTAGTATTACAGTAAAATGTATTGTAATGTCACACTGTCTTTAAACTGGATCTCTCAGGTCTTTGATTTGTTTAAAATAATCTTTTTGCTTCATTTTATAAACAATACTTTGCACAAATCCTTGTCCTGTTCCTCTGACTTTGGATTGCTGTTAGTGTTACACAGGCCTCTTATCTATTGTAGCTCAGTAAATCAAAACATAGCTCAGTGAGAAACAAAGCGAGGCAGAGAGACAAAGAGTGTGAGTGAGTGTGGGTGTGTGTGTGAGGATGTGTATGTGTGAGTTGCGAGAGTGTGTGTGTCTGTGTGTGTGTGAATGAATGAGAGTAGGAGAGTGTGTGCGGTGTGTGTGCGTGTGTGTGTGTGAGGGGTGTGTGTAGATGTGTGGTGTGTGAGAGGTGTGTGTGCGTGTGTCTGTGTGTGTGTATGAGAGTAAGAGTGTGTGCGTTGTGTGTGTGTGTGTGAGGGGTGTGTGTTGATGTGTGTGTATGTGTGTAGTGAGTTTGAGTGTTGTGTGTGTGTGAATGGGAGAGGGAGGTGGTGTGAGGGAGGTGTGTGTGTGTGTGGGGGGGGGGGGGGTAAGGAGGAGTAAGGAGTGAGGAGATAGGAGATAGGAGAGAGGAAAGAGGGAGAGCCTCAACTCCAGCTGGGGAGAGCAAGTCGGGTGTGGCTAAGTGAGTGGGTAAGAGAGAGAGAGAGAGAGTCCAGGGGTCCGAGAGCTGAGAGAGAAAAGTTGGCAGAGAGAAAACCCTCATACGACCTCCCGACACAAGCTGTCTCTGCTCCCAGCCCGAGTTTTGTTCAATCACCCACCCAGAGGCTTTTGACTGGTATAGCCTACCAGCCTCACAATTTAGGACACACAAAGGAATGAAACATTGGAATTGAACTATTCCCTGTCTTTATCTATAACTTTTTTTGTTTGGGGCAGAAAAAGTGTGGCTTTTTACTGATTTAAAAAAATGTAGGCTTCTTTCCCTGACAACCCCACTTTGTCTCCTGTTTTCTCCAGGTTCCTAGTGGTTTATTTCTCTGTCGAACCTTACGGACTCACAGAAATCTGCAGATATACAGGCTTTCCCCCCTTTTTTTATCCCCTGCTGCCCGTGCAGAAAGCAAGCAGCGCCAGTCCCTACCGGCCACGTCTACCACGGTTAAGTGGAGAGTGGTGTTCCAGGGGAGGTACACTAGCTTGCCTGCCGCCCAGTCCAGCAAATTAATCTAAATCTGTCTTTCCCTACTCTACCGTCTTCCCTACCTCGGTCTACGAGAGAGAGGTGAGAGTGGGGGAGAGAGAGAGAGACAGAGAGAGAAAGGGACAGAGAGAGAGTGGGAGAGAGAGAAAAAAAGAGGGAGAGAGTGAGAGGGAGAGAGAGGATGAGTGTGAGAGTGTGACTGCTGCGAGGGTGGGGGCAAAGTAGGAGGTTGACCACTCCAGTTTTGAGACAGCAGCCAGGCGCCCCCCGTGCTGGGCGTGTGGGAGAGTCCCCGGAGAGAGCGTAGGGGTTTGAAAATGTACTTGGTAACGATGTCACTAACTATCACACTGTCAAAGCTCTCGGTTGTATCTGACTACGGTTACGGGGCTTCTGGCAACTCGCTGCTGTTTCTAGTCATAGTATGAACCGTTCGGATGGTATGTCTAATCATAAACCCAAGGAACCCATGAAACATTGAAAATGAGCTCTCCTAGTTCACTCGAATTGAATTAGTTAAAAAAACTATTGCTTCTCCGATCACCTCAGGTTTATACGGATTTCGTTTTACATGAAACTTTTTGCCTAGCCTACGTCCGAAAAATAGCTACTCAGTGTATGGTTTTTACACTTTTTTCGCTCTTCATGGAAAATAATATTGCACAAGCTTTTTATTTGCAGTTGTTCAATGGTTTTGAATGTCACACTAATATTAAATCCTTAAGGGACAATAGGGGGGACGTTTGCCAATTGTTTAAATCAATTAGATGAGTTTGTTCCTTTTAATCCGCGTCCCCCCATAAACCTACGCCCATGTTTCATTGTCTCACTTGGCCAGTTGGACCTGTTTTTTGAAACCAGCCGGAGCAGCGGACACTAGCGGAGTTGTATACACTTTAGGCACTACGAGGGACTGCTAAACTGGGAATAAAACACCCTATCCCAACAGAGCTTCGAAAGCCGTTCCGTGGGTCCAGAGCTGGAGCTAAGTGGAAGGCTAAGCTAACAACACAGAGGATGAGATACAAGCTGGACAAGCTGGTCAGGAAGGCGGGCTCAGTGGTGGGGCAGTGCCTGGACTCACTGGGGACTGTGGTGGAAATACGGATGCGGGGCAAGCTCTTGGCCATCATGGGCAATGTCAATCACCCTCTGCACCATGTCCTGGCAGGACAGCAGCAGCCTCCGTAGCGGGCGGGTCAACACCCTACGTTCTCGGACTGAGCGTCTTAGGAGGTCCAGCTGTCATAAAACTCTAACTATATGACTCCACACTGTTTTGCACTATACATCTTATCTACACTGTACATAACCTTATTGTATTGTATATCTGTTTGTATTGTATCGTATTGTCTGTTGTCTGTATTGTTAATATGAGAGCTGTGCTGTGAGAGACAGAGCCGCCGGCACACGTGTGGTGAGCATGCATTTGCCCATCTACTTTTCAAAGTGGTAGGGCCCCGCCCCACCAGCGGAGTATTGAGCGCATTTTAATGTATCTACTATTAAAAACGAAAACAAAATGTTGCAACGGAAAAAAAAACGGTATTTCTTTTTGCACTTGAACAAGTTGTCAAAAATACTCATCTAAATTTCAGCCCGTTTACTCTGTTGACTATAACCACTTCAAACGCTGACTGCAAAAAGTGAATGCACCTGTCAGTCACAGTGATCTCCTAGCTACAGCCAACCCGGGCCCAGAGGCAGAGCATCGACCACCCCTCTCAACAGCTCATTACTGCTAACGCTATCGAGCATAGACTATATTAAAAAACGGGTCAGTACAGATGGTTCCCAAATTTTGCCCCACCACTTTTGGACCTGTGGTGCCACCTCTGGTGAGAGATACCTGAATTTCCCAACGGGATTTAAGTATCTATAGATAGATATGTACTTAAAGTCGTTTAGTATATATACTATCCTACTTTATGTATTCCCTTGATAAACTCTCTCAGGAGACCATCTATATCAAAATGAGAGCACACAATGGATCTCAAATGAGAGCACACAATGTAGCCTATCTCAAAGTGAGAGCACACAATGTATCTTTATTCTAACGCCAGCGCAGCGCAGTCAGTGCATGCCAAGCCAAGCCGGTAGCGAAAGACTAGTTAGGCAGATTATGGTTGAACGTAGCATTATTAATCATTCATCCTTTCCGCGCCGTGGCCAAGACATGCAACAAACATACAAACATGCAAGTATGTTTGCATCAAATCTTGTTTCAGTGCTCTGATAGTGTATTACTCTAATTAAAAGAAATAGGTTCTTTTGAAGGAATGACTATACCAATTTACCTGTCGCGGGTGGACTCACATTTTGGACACGCACAAAATGTAGCAAATATATATAAAATAAAATAAACTCTCCTTACCTTATACATTTTTGTGGCAGAAACGTTGTCCGAGTTGTGTGTCTCCCTGGCCTTGCCTATAGCGTCCTCCTTCTGATCGCTTGCCAACTTGTCGTGGTTAATATGTTCGACGTCTTTAACCAATTCTCAAAGTTTAAAAAATAGCACTGAAACTCAGCAAAGTGTTTTATTATAATTCAAAGCAACAAAGATTCCCAATAGAACGTGAGCAAGATCAGGATCACACTGAAGTATTTCTTCGGATATTTTTCTTATATATTTTCTATTTGTTTTTATAATGTTCTGCCATTGGTACAATATTTGTTGGTCACAGAATACATTATGCATTTTTACCTAGATGGTTGTCGTCCCAGGGGATTCAGATTGTAGGTGCACAGAAAGGTCACCCATTCTTGGTCCTACTTGACCTTGAAATCCATTTGCACCATAAATGAACCACATTAGATAACTGGGTTTTCTTTGAGAAAAACATATTTGCACTTTGGGGTTAATATCTTCTTCATTCGTGGTTTTACTAATCAGTCAACAGAGTAAAAAGAAAAAAAAGGTGATTAAGAGGTTCGTTTTAAAGATCCATAATCACTACCCATCTTCATAATTACAACAGTATGATGTTAATTCCACTTCACTACAACAATCAATATATCAAGTATATAAAATGTGTAATGCTTAATATTAAAACATATCCAAATGTGGTCAATTGCTTTAATTAAGAACAGATGAACTTCTGCAACAGGATGCTTCTAGGTTCATGTTGTTTAATTGTAACTTGGTTAATAAAAAAAATGTTTTTGGCAATAATTGTGGCTTGTCAAAGATTGACAAACTGAATTTCTGGGACACATCTGGGATTTTGCCTGTAGTACCACCCCTTAATTGAAAATGCTTAAAATACTTTATTTGTGTCACAGTGGGTCACAATGACTGAAGGGTCTCCATAACCCGAAGGTTACACAATGGTTATTAAGAACCCGCAGAGCATTTGCCATGGCAACTGTACTTCAAAGTCAATTACCTAAGGAATTCTCAATTGGCTGGCAAAAATTGTTACGATGTAGTTGTGCCACTAGTGGCAATCCAACAATATGTTGTATGTAGCCTAACGTGGGCTGGGAACGCTAGAGTAAGAGTTGACCAGCAGAAGGAGTTCGTATGTGAGCTGTGTAATGGACATCTAAATGTGAAGCCTGCATTAAAGCTGCATCTGGATCACTCATTTATGCATTTAGCAGACGCTTTTATCCAAAGCGACTTCTAAGAGAGAGCTTTACAAAAGAGCATAGGTCACTGATCATAACAACGAGATAGCCCCAAACACTCAAGCTAGAGTCATTGCATATGAACATAAAACATGGTGTCAGAAGTCTGAACCAGCACTAAGGGTCACTATCCAACCATGACAAAATGATAGAGAGACTGTTCAACACTTTTTTTTACTGTGTCTTCAACATGGGTGCATGGAGCAGCAAGAGGGAAGGTAATGAATTAAAACGGAATCTTAAATTCATGAATTGGACCAATGCAGACTTTACAGGCCGCTGAACAGATGCACACATAAGAGACACATGTCATACATCACAGTCGTGGGGATCACCCTCTGGAAACAGAACATTTTGAACATGTGAATTTGAGTCCTCTCCGGTGTTTCACAGAACCAAAGAAACCTTCACCTCCCTGCCATACTTCAATTCGCGTGTGAAGCAGAGATATCCTTAGATATGATGCCCTTCACGTCCAGTCACAATGACGGCTATGCTATCCCAGGTCAGACTGAAGATTCGTGCAATTAAGCAGGGCCATGGTGTATGGTAAAGTCTGCATATGACCAGGCCCGGATTGGCTAATCAGTATTGTATCAAATGTATCAAGCCTTTTCTTGTAGCTCTTCAGCAGCAGCAGCAGCCTCTAGTCCTGTTTGCTGCTAACAGTGAAGAACCAGGCCCAGGCCCAGTACAGTAACGTTACCAAGCTCCAGTCATGAGCCCAACACACCAGAATGGGCAGGTAGGATTGTCAATCATTGAGTAAATATAATAATTAGAAGAACTAATAGTAATGAAAAGCATGGTGTGTACACCTGCTCAATAAAAAATGCCCTGAGATAATTATCACTTGACTTGATTTGAAAGCTTTGTAAAAAGGGGAGATTTGTGGTGAGAAATAAATGTTTACAATTGTTTACAATTAATTACAAGGCTGCAGAGAACAGTGCACTATTGCAGACTTGTATTCTACGGTTTTAATTACATTATTTTAATACAGTCAGTCGTGAACTAAAGTGGGACGGTCCAGGACTGAAAATGAGTCCCACTCCGGCCCTGCATTTGACTGTGCAATGGCACCGTAACTGTCACCCTTTTTCCATGCCTAAGCGGTGAATGTGAAGAAATGACATCTATACTGCTAATCAATGCTGCTACAACAATAAATATCTCAAGTATATACAATGGGTAATGCTTAATACTAAAATATACAAATGTGATCAATTGCTTTACGTAATTAGGAACAGATGAACTTCTGCATCAGGGGAGTCAGATGGCTGAGCGGTTAGGGAATCGGACTAGTAATCTGAAGGTTGCCAGATCAATTCCCAGCTGTGCCAAATGACGTTGTGTCCTTGGGCAAGGCAATTCACCCTACTTGCCTCGGGGGGAATGTCCCTGTACTTACTGTAAGTAGCTCTGGATAAGAGCGTCTGCTAAATGACTAAATGTAGGATGCTTCTAGGTCTGTGGAGAGTAATCCATGTTGAATGTAACTTTTGGTGTGAGAAGGAATGCTGAAGGTCAGCATGCTGACTAGGGAGGCTAAATGGTGGAGCCCAGAAACAGGTGTGAGCACAAGGGAACCTCTCAGCTCATGGGAGTAAAAGTGTCAACATGAGAGATAAGGTGATGCTCTGGGCTGTGGAGGATGCAGCTCTCTGCTCTTGAAAGTCCAGACCATCTGGCCCACCTTTGGATATACAGCCCACCCTCGGATGCCCTGTTGCCTTGGAGACTCTGCTCAAGGGTTAGGTGTTTGTTTTTTCATATGTGCAGAGTTCAGTAAAAAAATAATAATTGAATGTTGCTGTGATGCCATCAGCTATTTGAATAATGAATGCTGCAGTATCTGTTTTGGACACTAGATGGCGGTGTTGTTAAAGACTCAAGATCAGCAAGAGACACCTTCTCCGTTACCAGAAGAATCAGAATCAGAATCAGAATCAGAATGGGATTTATTCGCCATGAATGTTTGCACAGACAAGGAATTTGCTTTGGCAGGAAGGTGCATACAGTAAACATATAGGAATCTTAAATTTACATTTAAATATGTGGTCTAACTATACTAAGGATACATAAACTAGCAATACTAAGTGGAATACAGTTAATGGATCCCCATGGACCATAATGGATGAATATGCAAGTTAATCATGTCTAGAGATGTGTTTTGTAATGTTGTTATGCTAATATATTTACATTGTAAACTATTGTAAATCATATGGTAGGCTTTCAGATCTATATTAGATTTTGCTGAACGATGAGATGAAATTGTGCTTTGTAACCCTGGGTGACAGTATACTCAATCATCTGAATTTCATTAAAGCATTCAAAGCATTCAATGATGCAGGCCTTGTCCTCAACTTGGTATTCCAGCATTTTCTTGTTTATCTGTTTGGTTGGTCCCTTTATTGAGATAAAACATTTTTTAAGTCTTTTTTCATTTTTAAATGAGACCAAATCGCTTAGGTGAGCAGTTGAGGTGAGCAAACACACACACACACAAAGACCCAACCACCCCCTCACACAACCCCCAAACCCCTCCTTTACCCTCTAGCCTAAAGACCATAATTGATTCTCATTTTCATTACGTCCACCCAGGGTCCCTCTCTCCTCCCAGCCAGCTCAGGGCAGACATACTGTCTCTCTCTCACTGTGGGGATGGCCCTGCCGTCCTCTTTAAAGAGGACGAAATAGGAGCTCCGCTTTGAAGTCACTCCCCCGCAAAGGAAAGGTCAAAACAATAAATGTAGGCCCAATTAAAGCCTGTGCAGGGGGAGGGAGTTATGGAGAGGGAAGATGGGGGTGAAGGGGTGCATATTTGGTTGGGCGGGCTCCTAAAGGCTTAATAGATTCATAGAAACAGGCATAACCAAAGACGGAACAGCATGAGTCTTTGCTCGCTGAAAAGATTTTCTCAGCTCAGCCCAGGATCCCCTTATTCTGCTTGCGCCCCATCAATCTCTCCCTCCCTCTCTCTCTCTTTCTCCTTTCTTATCAAATAGCCTTACTCCATGTGGCCTACAATTACACTTTTTTGATTTCTCGACGCACAAATGAACACACTGACTCTATTACCCACACAAACACACAGAGACTTCATCTCAGCATCTGACTGCAGCACCTCTTCACCTCCATTCAGAGAGGTGAGCCCGCATCACAAAGGACACATGAACAGCCTCAAGCAGCGACAGCAGTGCTGCGCGTCTCTGGGCTGTTTCTGACGCTCACAGCAAGACTGATGTCATTTGCTAGTTGCTTAAGCAACCCTTTAAAATACGGTATATTACATAATAACATCCGGATGTTTCAAAAGAAATATATACTTATTTGTGACATGCATATTTTAAATCAGTTAAACATGATAATATTCTTCACGGGGGTTTTTCCTAAACTACATGGTTTTGAATAAGGTGATTATTTGTAGGTGCAGTAGCCGACTACTGTATTCTAAGGCCTAAAATACAAATATTGACAAATGTGTATTATTAGTTTACACTTGTCATTTTTTTTTGTTTTTACCCTCTGTAGGCCTACGCCTAGTTTGCCTTGACTATATTGTTGTTTACATTTTCCATCTGATGAATTTAGGCTAACCCGTTGCCTATCTTTTTTTTTTGAAAGAGCATAAAGCATTTTAAATGTGTTTAACGTGTTGGGTAATTTGTGTGAGGGGACAACATCCTTTTTTATGGGATGGGCATTAAAATAGGTCTACTTGTCTTGATCAATTCCCAATCACGTTTGCGTTGTTGAGCATCATGTGAAGACGCCAATTTCCTCCGGAGGATGCAACCCGAATAACATGCGCAATCCAACCCTGAATCACCACGGTAACCAGTATTCGTGGCTCACTGTTCTGTCTCCATAAACATCCAACCAAACCCAGCGAGCGAATTCAAAGTAAGTTTTCTCCTTTAACATTTCTTAGGCTGTATGGAATAGTAGGCGATCCGCTGTGAATGCGTTTCATTTCTGCTTTAAATCAAGTGGACGTAATTCATTAGAAGGTTGGTAGCTGTGAAATAAAACCAGATCAATATAACGGCAAATTAAAAACAGAAATCCTTAGTGATTCAACGCCACATAAGGCGTCTGTGTCTTGTGTTTGTGTTTTCTGCTTATTCTTTTGTTGTGTTTCACAAATTCTATTTTATGAATGAGCGCTGTTGATGTAGCCTACCTAGACATGACACTCTCCTTGACACTGAGAAATGTAGCCTATATCATAACAATGCCATTGTGTGTAGCCCATTACGGCACTAGGCTATTTGTAAGATATTTTGTACAATAGATAATCATCAATTGTATAAAAAAATAGGCCATTTTGAATGGATTTCTTTCTGGCTAAATGAATGTCGCGTTATCATTGTGCTTGCATTTTCGTCAAGAGAAAACAAAGCGGAGGCAACCCGTAGTCTAAAAGGTTAGGCATATGATTTCAAATGTAGGCTAACAGAAAAACCATTGTCGTTTTGACTATTGTTGAATTTGACTATTCACACCATCCTCTTACCCGATGTTTATATTATTCATGTTTGCTGACCACATTTGCTCTCAGGGTGCCTTATTCCGCAGCAAGCGCACTCTTTTCAATGCAGCAAGTTCTGAAATCCACGAGCGAACCCTGAAGTTGAGCATGTCGGCACAGTTCTTGCCTGCAAACGGGACAGGGACATAACGTCATTAGAAGACTGGGGCTTTTAGTGTAAAATAAAATGAATGTACGGTCTAACGCGTGCAACCTACAAACAACCACAGTGGTAACATCTAACCTAAACAAACCAGTTGTCAGCTATGCATGCATCGTACAATATGTTATAAGCTATGATGCCGCCTTTCTGGCCTATTCACCCATTAATCACTTGTTCTTCTTTGCCTGTTAGAAGTGAGGGGGGCACGCACTTTCTAGCAGCACTCAGCTCATTATTACTGTGACGTAATGACACTCAGTCATATGAATCATCACAGTGAACGCCACTCCCACTAGTGGACCAAGCGACAAGAGGGAAAGGGATGAGCTAGGGGACACTGATGATGACCACGTTAATGGATCCCACTTACAACTCACCTACTCACAGCGGCAACACACGCGCAAGCCAGCATTAGCGCACACACAAATTCAATCAAACAAGATGTCTCGAATCTAGGAGTGAGTGGGTCCAGCATGAGGCATTATCAGGATGAGTAAGAATTGATTTGTTTTGTTTTGTTATAGGTGTTCTTACCAAATCGTCAACAGTCACAGAGGACATTCTAATCTAGTGTGGTCTAGTTTAAGCTGTGTGCAATGTCCCAAATTCACTTCTCAGTCTATTCTATTCCACATCTAGTCTGGTCTGTTGTGTTCTGCTGTGTTGTGTTCTGCTGTGTTCAACATAAGGAATCTTTCTATTCTGATGTAAGTCTAATACCCTGTAGTTATGCCACAAGATCCATCGGCCTAGCACGCATTATCTCTGTGAGTCACTAGCATCATCCACCCGATGGGGGGGCATGGGGGGGTACCAGATGGAGGTAGAGATGTGTCATATTACATCACCAACGAGCAGAGCTGCTTCTCCCCTCATAGGTCCACATTAAGACCATCCTGTTCATCGAGAAAGGGAATGAGGAGAGAGAGCTAGAGAGAGAGCGAAAGCGAGAGCAAGAGAGAGAGAGAGATAGAGAGAGAATGGCGAAAATATAGCTTTGTTGCCATAGTAATATTATGTTGTGCACCAAAAAACTGGTCTCCTCCTGCCCTCCCCTCCTTTGTCCTCCTCCCCTCCCTTGTCCTCCCCTCTCCTTAGTCAGATTTGCTTTACCCAGCCTCTGCGGCCCTCCCCTGTTTCCTATGCAGGTGGAGCTGTAGAGCCGACACACAGACCAACATGGTGAAGCTAGGAAGTCATTTGTCTGACAAGCTGGAGAAGCAGCCGTCACTGGATGACGGCTTTGATAACATCCCCCTTATCACACCCTTGGAGGTCACCCAGCTCCGACAGCCGTTCCCAGACAAGGTACCTGACGAGCGTGTGCACGTGTGTGTGCACGTGTGTGTGCACGTGCGTGTGTGTTTGTCCGTGTGTCTGTCCGTGACTGTGCGCCAGCCCGCGTGGGATCCATCTCCTTGTCTAAGCAAATGTTTTAGGCACAGCGAAACCTCACACTCCTCAGTTGTTCCCCCCTCGTGCTCTACACCACATGGACACGCCCACTCGCTCCCTCCACACAGGGACACTCACAGTACATCACTACCAACAGCACATCTTCAATACAGTACAATTCACAGTATATCCCCCCCCCCCCCCCCCCGCCCACTCAAACTTTTCTCCCGGTGTTGCCGACAAGTCTGCAGTGTGACCTCAACCCGCACCCTCAGACAGCTGCCGAGAATAGATATCATGACACGCCACCACGCACCGCTGGTGTCGCGACAGGGCTGCGTTGTTGCGACCCTAGCGAGCCGGCTGTGCCAGCTAACGAACATTGTCCTCGCTGGCAGGTGATCGTGAAGACCACGACGGAGTACCAGCAGCAGAAGAAGAAGAAGAAGTCCTATGTGCCAGGCATCAACAAACTCAACATCCACCTTTACGACGAGATGTCCGAGAAGATGAAGGTGAGCTGGCGGTAGCTGATTGGGATCGAAGCGGTGTTTGAGGGGCACCTCAGGTGGTCTCGGTGGTTGATGGATAGGTGTGTGCCCGTGTGTGTCTGTGTGTGTGCGTGTGTGTGTGTGTGTGTGTGTGTGTGTGTAGTTGACAGGTCTAATCCTCCTCACTCTTGGGTTCCTGGCCTGTTTTTTCCTGGTGATTATGTACAACGTCCTGTGGTTCAACCAACTCACCTGTCCGGAGGGCTTTGTTCTCAAGGTACGACGAGTGCACACACACACACACACACGCTGTGTTAACAGGGTACTCCCTGCAGTAGGCCACAGTGTGCTAATCACACCCAAGCTTAGACTAAGACATCTACTCGAAGGCTACAAACATACGGTTCGCTTCAGTCCTCCTTTGTCAGTTGCTTTGTCAACCTGGCCTTTTCACACAAAAGACGTATCTTTCCCTCTGCCTCTCTCTCTCTCTTCATTCCCTCCCTCCCCTCCTCCCTCTCCCTCTTGCTCGGTCCTCTCACTCTGTTTTTCTCCAAAGACAAACCTCATTATCTCCCATTGACACCTTGGAGCCATCTTGTTCTCGAGCTGCTTCACGCCTCTTGGTTAAATAGCCTGTCTTAGGAGAGAGTGAGGGACGAGTCAGCATTTTGGTCAGGCAGAGATTGGGATGCCTGGCCGCCCGCATGCCTGCCTGTGAATCTGAGGGGTCTTTAATTAGGCCTGAGCGTGACTTAACTGTGATTAAAGGCTTAAAGAGAGAGAGGTGGGGGTTGGGGGGGGGGGGGGGGACTTCCGGCAAGAAGCTTTTGATGTTGACAGTTACAGTAGCTCTCAGCGTTTTTCCAGTAAACCAGTTGTCAGAGAGAGAGAGAGAGAGAGAGAGAGAGAGAGAGGGAGAGAGAGCGAGAGAGAAAGAGAGAGAGAGAGGGGGGGGAAATGAAAAGAAGGGGGGAGGAAAATGGAATGGGGTGCAGCCAGTCCCTTGTGAGGTAGTTCATCACTTCAGGAGAAGGTCAGGTGGTCTGACTCGCCCTCAGGTGGTGTTCTCCAAATAACCGACGTTAGTAAAGTAGGAAACACAGCTCTTCTCTATACAGCCATGAATACACTGTGACTTTATTGCTGTTATGCCTTAGAGCAGGGGTGTCAAACTCATTTCAGTTAAGGGGCCACATACTTTCCACTTTGATCTCAAGTGGGCCAGACCAGTAAAATCATAGCATAACAACGCATGCATAACACAATATTTCATGATGTTTAAATCGTTGGTGAAGGTTTTTGATGATAAACCCTATTTTAAGGTCTTTCTACAATAAACTAGAAACATAAAGACCAAAAACTCAGACATCAGCCCACTGTTTATCTGCCTGGGATCTCCTCTGTTGATTCGCTTGCTTTGCGACGCGTTCGACGTCAATTCATGCTGTTTTTGGAGCAATTACTGAATCGATTAAAACAATTACAAAATTGGAGTACTCATAAACCTCCATATTCTTTATAGATGTTTGGATTCGGAATAACAGTGACTTTTATAGAAAATGCAATTTATGTATTTCTGTAATACGGCCCGCGGGCAGTATGTTTGACACCCCTGGATGAAACAGAATGAAACAGGACAGAACAGAATTAAATAGAATATAGCAGCACAGAATGGAGTGTTCTTTTTGATGAATTATATCATATTAGCATTGGATATATCATTAACATAATTATTTCAATTGCATCATGATATTGTACAATTCATTCTGTTGCATCCTGTTCTGAACTGTTGTTCCATCCTGTTCCGTTCTGTTCCGTCCTGTTCTGCCCTGTTCCGTCCTGTTCCGTCCTGTTCCATCCGGTTCCGTCCTGTTCCGTCCTGTTCCGTCCTGTTCCATCCGGTTCCATCTTGTTCCGTCCTGTTCCATCCTGTTCTGTTTTGTTCCGTCCTGTTCCGTCCTGTTCCGTCCTGTTCCATCCGGTTCCGTCCTGTTCCGTCCTGTTCCGTCGTGTTCCGTCCTGTTCCGTCCTGTTCCGTCCTGTTCCGTCCTGTTCCATCCTGTTCCGTCCTGTTCTATCCGGTTCCATCTTGTTTCATCCTATTCCATCCTGTTCTGTTTTGTTCCGTCCTGTTCCGTCCTGTTCCGTCCTGTTCCATCCGGTTCCATCCTGTTCCGTCTTGTTCCATCCTGTTCTGTTCCATCGTGTTCCATCCTGTTCCGTCCTGTTCCGCCCTGTTCCGTCCTGTTCCGCCCTGTTCCATCCTGTTTCATTCTGTTCCATCCTGTTCCGTCCTGTTCCATCCTGTTCCATCCTGTGCAGCACAAGCACTGCACCCCGGCAGCTCTGGAGATGTACTACAGAGAGCAGCAGGAGCCCGTGGGCCAGAGCAGCGCCCCCCCCACCGGGGGCCTCTACGCCACCCTGGGACACCTCACCCAGGTCAAGAGGACCGCCCCCCACCTGCCGTTGCCATGGCTACCTGTCATCAGCGCTCTGAAGGAGGCCGAGAGGGCCAAGGAGGCGATGGGTCCCTCGAAGGAGTGAGTGAGAGATGGAGGGATGAGAGTGAGGGAGTGAGGGAGTGAGGGAGTGAGGGAGTGAGGGAGTGAGGAAGGGAGTGAGGGAGGGAGGGAGGGATGGGAGTGAGGGAGAGATGGAGGGAGGGATGAGAGTGAGGGAGTGAGGGAGTGAGGGAGTGAGTGAGGGAGTGAGGGAGGGAGGGAGGGATGGGAGTGAGGGAGAGATGGAGGGAGGGATGAGAGTGAGGGAGTGAGGGAGTGAGGGAGTGAGGGAGGGAGGGAGGGATGGGAGTGAGGGAGAGATGGAGGGAGGGATGAGAGTGAGGGAGTGAGGGAGTGAGGGAGTGAGTGAGTGAGGGATGGGAGTGAGGGAGTGAGGGAAGGAGGGAGGGAGGGAGGGAGGGAGGGAGGGAGGGAGGGAGGGAGGGAGGGAGGGAGGGAGGGAGGGAGGGAGGGAGGGAGGGAGGGAGGGAGGGAGGGAGAGGAGTGAGTGAGTGAGTGAGTGAGTGAGGGATGGGAGTGAGTGAGTGAGTGAGTGAGTGAGTGAGTGAGTGAGTGAGTGAGTGAGTGAGTGAGTGAGTGAGTGAGGGAGGGAGGGATGGGAGGGAGGGAGGGATGGGAGTGAGGGAGGGAGGGAGGGAGGGAGGGAGGGAGGGAGGGAGGGAGGGAGGGAGGGAGGGAGGGAGGGAGGGAGGGAGGGAGGGAGGGAGGGAGGAATTGTTTCCACAGGGAACGGTGAGGAGGGATGTACAGAAAATGATGGTGTTTTGAAGTGAAGTTGGAAGTGTGTTATTATCATGTCTGTTAGAGGTCTGCGAAAGTGCCTGGCATTTGCAGTGACACCATTTGAGGTGGGCAGTGTGGTACGTGTGTGTGAGTGTATGTGTGTGGGTGTGTGCATGTTTGAATTTGTGCTGGGAGGTGAGAGAGACGAGAGGTGACAAATGTCAGTGTGAGATAGCTAACACGTTTTGAAGTGTGTGTGTGTGTACGTGTGTGTGTGTGTGTGGGGGTGTGTGTATGTGTGTGTGTGTGTGGGGGTGTGTGTATGTGTGTGCGTGTGTGGGGGGGTGTGTATGTGTGTGCGTGTGTGGGGGGGGGGGTGTATGTGCGCTAAAGGTGAGAAAGACGAGAGGTGACAAATGTGATTGTGAGAAAACGGAACTTTAAAAACTTCACTGACGTTCTCACTCTGCCGTTATCACGCCGTAAGTTGTCATGACAGCAGATTCTCACGTGATCAAAATAATTATCAATTAATCGTGAATGTTCTCCTAGGATTTAAGTATTACATTAAGACCTACCGACCAACAGTCAACAGGGTAAAACTTGAAGAAAGTGTACCACAAATATTATATCAAACTAAAAACACTTGAATTGATCAAAGTTTGATTGAACATTCAATAAATGTATTAAATTCAATGATTGTAACTTGTGACTTGTAGGATCCCACTGTTATAATCACCAATTTCTGGAATGTAAGATAATCAACAGCAAAGTTTGGAATGTGTTCATGTAACAGATGTTTTTAATCACAGTCAGCGTGTCTTATTACACAACAATGTATTACTGAGAGAACATTGATCTTTAACATTTTGTGTTTTGTAGCATTTATTTATTAAGACATTTTAGATAAATATTTGACTATTTATTTGCATATTGGGGAGGGTGAAAATACTGTTTACATTATGATTTCATGATATCATGATTTAATGTGTAAATATGAATGTGATTATTGTGACATCACAGCTGTTAATGCTGTTGTGTTCCGAGTGCCAAATGTTGATGTCACAGTCATCTGTTCTGATGTTATTCAAGAAAAAAATAAAGTGATAAGCTTTCTCATTCATAATGTGCAGGGGTGTGTGCGGCCGGGGGTGGGTGTGGGTGGTGAGGGGAGGGGGGCGGGGTTGCCATGTGAACATGCCCATTTGGTTTAGAATTATTCTGGTCTGTGGAAGTGGCAGTAGTAATATGGCAGGAGTATTACTATTATATACAGTACCAGCACAAAGAAAACCAGAGAATGTTAAAATGTGCTCCATTGCTGAAAGATCACTGGTATGCTTAAAATGCCAAATATGACTTTCCTTTTTTCCCCTGAACATTAGTGCAGCTATTCACAGCCAAACCACATCCTCTCTCGCTCTCTCTCCTTCCCTCCCTCTTTGTCCTTCTCTCTCCATCTTTCTCTCTCTCTCTCTCCTTTCTCCCACGTTCTCCTTGTCTCCCTCCCCCCTCCCTCTCTCTCTCTCTCTCTCTCTCTCTCTCTCTCTCTCTCTCTCTCTCTCTCTCTCTCTCTCTCTCTCTCTCTCTCTCTCTCTCTCTCTCTCTCTCTCTCTCTATCTGGGCTCACTGCTGTGAGGCTGTCTGCATCTCATTTACACTCACATATTTTCACACCATCGCTCTCAGCCCAGCAATCTCTGGATTTGGGTGCATGTGTGTGTACTTGTGTGTGTGTGTTTGGCTGCATGTGTGTGTGTACGTGTGTGTGTGTGTTTGGGTGCATGTGTCAGCGTGAATGCGCATGCATGTGTGTGCCAGGGCTCAGCCACGCTTGTTAATTAAATTCACATTACGCCCTGTTCAGGCTAGGAGGAGCCTCCGTTCCCACCCCCACCCCGAGTGACATCGTTTGGAAGTGCTTGGCCCGGGGCATGGAACTGTAGTAAGTGCTAAAAAGTATTTATAAGAGCATTTACAGACCCCATGCTTGGTCAAGGCACAGCAAGTTGGCCAAGAAGAGATTCAGGGCTGAGGGGAAAATCGTATAAAATCAAGCGGGTAGTCAAGCAAAGGCCGCCAACCCCTCCTTTCCCCCTTTTTTTTTGTTGTTGTTTAAAGCTTCAACAGATCTCCATTGTAAAATAGCAGGTTGGCTTTTAATTTGGGCTGATCGTTTCGAGAACACCCTCCCAGCATCAAAATCCCAACCAACACCACCACCATCTCCTCTCCCTCCCCGCCCCACACCGCTCAGCACATTTCCCCAGAGGACAAGGTGGAGGTGGGGGGGGTTGAGGAGGGGGAGAAGAGGGAGGAGGGAGAGGGAGAGGAGGGGGAGGAAGGGGGGGGGGGAGGGGGAGGAGGGAGGGGAGGAGAAGGAGGGGGGGGGTGGAGGAGGGGGAGAAGAGGGAGGAGGGAGAGGAGGGGGAGGAAGGGGGGGGGAGGGGGAGGAGGGGGAGGAGGGAGGGGAGGAGAAGAAGGGGGGGGAGGAGGAGGGGGAGGAGGAGGTGGGGGAGGGAGTGGTAAGGAGGGGGAAGAGGAGGAGGGGGGTGGGGGTCATTTATTTGATCCTGGTCCACGTCCTGGTGGGTACTGATGTCACCCTGACAGAGTGAATGTGTGTGTGAGAGAGAGAGGGAGAGATATCCAAAATTATGGAAATGAATTAATCTGTCTTTTTGCATCTGATAGGCAAAGGAGGTGCTAGCATACAGATATGAAACCGTTAGAGGGGGAAATGTGTGACAATTGGAGAGAAGACAAAGAATGATAGATGAGAGCACGACAGAGAGTCAGAGACAGAGAAGGAGAGAGGGAGAGGGGAGGAGAACAGACAAGAAGCGGCCATGATGTGTGTGTGTGTGTGTGTGTGTGTGTGTGTGGGGGGGGGGGGGGGGTAGCAGAGGAGGGGCTCTGATTCAGACCTGACCCCGTGTCTGCGTGTGTTGTTGTGCATCTCAGTGGGTTTCCTCTGCCCTGGCGCCAGCTGGAAATGCCTCTTCACTGAGCAGCGTCGACACACACACACACACACACACAGACACACACATTACAAGCACATACAGAGATACATGCACACACACACACACACACATACACACGTATGCACACACATATAGACACACACACTCACATTAACCTATCTTCCCCTATTCAGCCCTCTCTGATGGCTGTAACTCTATACAAGCCTTCTGAGTCTCCACTTATCCTATTAGGCAGGAACTTATCATAAGTTATCTTGCGTTTCCCTGGGTACTGTTATCTTGTCGCGCTTATAAGATTGAGGGCCAAATAAAGGAGGGTACAATGACTGTATAGAGGCCCAGGCTGTCGTAATTAAGGTTGTGGGTTTCTGCAAAATGAGGTAGTGTTGTCGTTAGTGTGGAGTTTACGAGGTATGCTGCCCCCTTGAGGTCATCTCCCGTGGTTGCTGGGAGGAATTCACTCATTGGCCAAAGGGAGTTTCATTGGCTGTGTTATACTCTGACTGACCTTTCACCTCCCCCAGGGTGTGATCAGCAGTGAAGTAGATGATGTTTTGCTATTGAAATTTAACAAACGTATAGCTTTAGTTTTGCCACTTGATAGGTTTCTTTCCAGTGCTTACACTTTTTGTGGAAACTCGCATTTGTAACATATATTGACAACAGCGGCTAGATAATTAACCACGCAGGCTCATCCAACTGGCCTTTAAAAATGACTCAACAGCCATGAAATTACTCATTAGTTTGTTATCCTGCCGTGAGATCTGACTGTAAAAAACGTAGTCTGGTGGTTGAGGCAGAGGTAAGGGAGAGGAAACCTGGGATCCAGATTCGCCATCAAAGACACAAACAATTTAGGTCTGCTTTGTTCCGCAGATTATAGAGTCAGAATATTATCATTAGTCATAGACCAAATCATTTTACGACATCCTGCAATTAAACTTTAAGCTAATAGGCTAATGAGACAAATGGATGTTGAACTCTGGAAGTTGGTTCCTATTAGCGATGGCATCTTGCTGAAAGCTGACACACACACACATACACAAACACACACATACACACACATACACACACACACACAAACACAGACAGGCGGACATAGACCCTCTTTTTCTGTCTCACATGCACGGTACTCAATCCCTCTCTCTCCTCCTCTCTCCCATTCGTATCATCTGTCTCTCTCTCTCTCTCTCTCTCTCTCACACACACACATGTACGCAGACGTACACACGCAGGCTGGTTTGATTTAAGCCCTGCGGTCCCTGTGCAGTGCAGATTCAGACAGGAGAGAGAGAGAGAGAGAGAGAGAGAGAGAGAGACAGAGAGAGAGAGAGAGAGAGAGAGAGAGAGAGAGAGAGAGAGAGAGAGAGAGAGAGAGAGAGAGAGAGAGAGAGAGAGAGAGGATGGCCGTGTGAACCCCCCAGCTCAGGCCCAGAGTGGCTGAATCTGCTCAGCTTCAAACTCCAACCATCCAAATTGGGTTTAATCTGTGTTTTGCTTTGCCAATTATCGGCCCAGTGGAGCAGCAAAGGCAAATAAGGATGAATGGGACCTCGATAGGTTAGGTTGAGGGAAAGGCCACAACGTGATTTATGATGATCCACTGAATCCATGACTTGGGCCAAGACGTAGTATAGGTTATCAACTCGCTTACACATCTGCAAGACACTTTTTTGGAGGTTGGAGGACGCTCCTGATGTTTATATGTACATTACCCACTGACGTCCTCGGGTGAAGATCGACTAGACTTCTTTATAGGAAACATGTTTTCCGTTGTTCTGCAAGCTGCGCAGAGCTACCACATCAAACGCAGATGGAGATCAACCTAAAGTATAACAAACGGATTTAGCCCGGCTAAGATGAAGACATACACAACATAAGGCAGGGTTTTGAGTTCAAGATTAGTGTAGGCTAAGTCAACATATTAAAACAAGATGTCCGATGGGTTCCATGTAAACAAACATAGTTCCAGTCAGGCATTAACAGAGACTACTATTTTCCTTTCAAATGAAGGTCATTAGTGAGGATTACATGAGTTGAAGTACCTAATTAGGACAGAGGGATCATAATGACAACCGATATTGGATGTTCAACTTGAAGTTGTATGAAAAACAAAGCAGTTTTATGGTGTGCTTGAGTGTGTGTTTGAGTTGAAAAATCGTAACTTTGTACGATAAAGGAAGAGGTTGATTGTAAGTGTGTGTGTGTTGAAAAACATTAACTTTGTTTGAATAAGGGAGAGGTTGATTGTGTGTGTGCGTGTGCATAGTGGATGAACTCAGCGTCACACGGAACTCTACCGGGAACGGTTTAGGAACTAACAAAGAGACACACCACAATCATTTGAAGTCAGTTGTTTTTCTTCTCTTTCTGAGGGTGGAGGGAGTGGGGGAGCAAACTTGATTTTCACTGCTGTATTCTCATGCCATACAAAGATCATTCGTAGTGTACATCATTGGGAATTATCCCTCCTTTGAAAAAAGGAGATGAAAATGTCAGTTTGAATTTCAGTTGGTATTCCAGGGTTTCTGGTTCTGGTTATGGGATATGTGGATGGAATGTTAGACTCAGAATAGTCAAATTTGAGAGGTAAAAGAACAGTAAAATGTACACTCTGTCCATCAAATAAAAACTCTGTAGATATTTATAAGGGTATCTATTGAGCGGGGTAGTTTGAGAATATTAACGGTTATAGGATAATCCTAACTTCACAAATTATAACTTTACTTTAGTTAAGCTTCAGTTACAGGAACTTATTGTCTGACGGTGTCCTATATCTGGAGGTTTTCACACATGAGTTAACTTAATGGTGGGTCACCACCATCGAGGAAGACCTCAGAATGAGGAACGATAAAACACGAATGATGAACAACTGTCAACAAATCATGATACTAGCCCATTAAACTCTGCTGAAAGTCCTGTTGGCCCAGGCCTTCTTGGGGCAAGGACGCGGGCCAAGAATAAATTGTCTGTCTGTACTCGTTTAAATGCAACATTTAGCTGTTATTTATGTGAAGAAGAAAAGCATTATGAGCAAACATTTTCCAAGTGCAACAGCTTGCAGCAATTTACATTATATGGGGGGAAAGCCAGTGAAACAAATATTTGATCAGACTCCATAATGAAATGGATATATATTTAAACTTTTCAAATTAAGTCAAAAAAGGCTGAAACGAATGCAGGGTTTCCACTTAAAAACAACAACTCTGTTCTCATAGTAAACATTTAGCTTGAAGGGTTCTGATTAAATGTCATTACGTTCAAAATACTCCCAGAAGGCCAAGCAAGTGAGCTGACGCAAAGAGGAGCGTTCATCGAGTCAAGGCAGGAATATATCCTACATTAGGCTACCGATAATTGCACACACGCTGACTGACTTGTGTTTCTAAATGGTCGTAGGTTGTGTAAAAGATTTACTAGGAGATAAGAGACCAAGTCATTAATCAAATTGTTTATTTGGTGGTCTGAAAATAACGAAAATGAATAATTGAGTAAAAAAAGCATGTTCAACAAGAGAGCTCTCACGCCCAGTATGAGCCATCCTCAACACGATTCATTCAATAAAAAATAAATTAAAAAAGCAATGCCTGCATGCTCGTTCAGGCCTATGTGGAAACAACATGACAACCATGACCATCAGCGTCACACTCCCAAGCTGCTGCGGGGGAGTCGGATGGCTGAGCGGTTAGGGAATCGGGCTAGTAATCTGAAGGTTGCCAGCTTGATTCCTGGCCGTGCCAAATGATGTTGTGTCCTTGGGCAAGGCACTTCACCCTACTTGCCTCGGGGGGGAATGTCCTTGTACTTATTGTAAGTCGCTATGGATAAGAGTGTCTGTTAAATGACTAAATGTAATATCTTACAGAGGAAATATTTTAATGACTGACAAATGGGGGAGGGGAGGGTGTGGAGAGGAGGTCATGTGACTGGGCATCCTGCCCCATTTATTTACAGAGTGATTGAAGCTTCCTGGCACGGCTTGGCACATACAGCAAATTCTTAGACATCTAAATTAGAGGGGGCCCGTAGTGTCGTGGCTGTAGATACATGTGTGTAACCCCTGTGGTCTCCTGGCCCCCTCCTCTTCAATTTACATCTCTCCTAATCGAGGCCAAATGGAACTTTTTCCGAGAGAGAGAGAGAGAGAGAGAGAGAGAGAGAGAGAGAGAGAGAGAGAGAGAGAGAGAGAGAGAGAGAGAGAGAGAGAGAGAGAGAGAGAGAGAGAGAGAGAGAGAGAGAGAGAGAGAGAGAGAGGAAGGAAGTCATTGTTTTCAATGAGAGCCTTCCATTTTCATTTTTACAGCCGCGACAAACACACACACACGTGCAGACAGTCTGCACAGGCACGCGCACACACACACACATATGCCGACTGCACACTCATAAACTCATAGAATCACCACTGCTCACTCACCACAGACAGACGCTGGGCGAGAGGAAAGAGGAGGGGTGTGTACGTGGGGGGGGCAAGGAAGCCGTTGTAGTCAATCATACACACATACCGATGGGCCTCTGATCAGACCATGCAGACGTACATAGACAAATAGACGGACGGACAGACAGACAAGCTGATTGATTGATACAAGCTAAATCTAGCGTTGCATCTGACATCTTGATTCATCCATATTAGTGGAATACATTGTGATATAGTGACTAACGCTGGGGAAGGAAGGCTAAGAAACACAATGTCCCTGAGGTGTTCGATGAGGTGTTTTATATAGATTTTATATTTTAAACTGTTCTTATTTTAGATTGTTTAGTTCTTAGAATTAGTTAATCTATTGTACTTTTACTTAATTTAAGTTCTCTTGTCTCTTGTCTCATGTTTATTGTTTGCACCTCTCTGCCACAGTAAATTCTGTGTTTGTGTAACATACATGGCAAATAAACCGGATTCCGATTCTGATTCCGATGTGATGCCTGATTCCGGTGCGTGCACATTTCAAGTTAACAACCATAGTGTTCTGGAAGGTGGACAAGCAGTCAGTGCAAAAGGTCCTGGAACGTTCCACAGCACGTTCTCTGTAGTTTTAATCTCATTTACACCTAGTGCCACAGTAAAAAAAATAAAGTTCCACACTTTCAACCCAAGCATGTGCAAGCAATTATTAATTAGTGTTTTGCCGGCATTTAGATAATGGCTATAGAGAGGGAGAGAGAGAGAGAGAGAGGGAGGGAGGGAGGGAGGGAGGGAGGGAGGGAGGGAGGGAGGGAGGGAGGGAGGGAGGGAGGGAGGGAGGGAGGGAGGGAGGGAGGGAGGGAGGGAGGGAGGGAGGGAGGGAGAGGGAGAGAGAGAGAGAGAGAGAGAGAGAGAGAGAGAGAGAGAGAGAGGAACAGTAAAACGTTAGGCTCTATACCCAAGGCAAAGGCGTACAATTAAAATTAACTATGTGTTTGTTTTTCACTAGATTTAAAAAAAACATTTGGCTGATGCAATCGCTTGGCAGACTTGATCAACACAGAGCTACTTTCCCCCTCGTAAGATAAACAAAAGTACACAATGTGTAAGCTGAGGGGAGCGATCCTGGTGTGATGGCGGGTTAACTGGGATCATCTCTGGATCCTTTTTCTTTCTTCCATCACATCTGTGCTCTATATGTTGTCCTGGGCAGGTAAAATTCCTGGTGCATGAACACACTAACATTATGGAAACCATAGGAGGAGCACATTCACAAACAATTCTGCATTCAGAAGAATTCCATGATCACCACAGACGAGTAATACACTACCCTCGGTACCGGCAAAATTGTGCCGTCAACAAAGCCCGTCCAGTGATATTTTAAAAGCTACTCTTAGAGGAATCGTGAATAGAACTGGTTAAATTTGTTTCTTTTCAACGGTTGTGGACCGGAACATGGCCGCCCTCAGCCCCCGGCCCTCGGCCCCCGGCCCTCGGCCCTCGGCCCCCTGTGCCTCTCTACCTGTCTGACGGGGTAACAGAGGGCAATTCTTCAGCAGAAACCCCCGAGCCAAAGCGGTCATTTACTGTGATAGAAGATGAGGGGGGCTATTCTCCATACACATCTTCCACTCACAACTGGGGTGCGGGGCGGGGGGGGGGGGGGAGGGGGGGGGGGGGGAGGGAGGGGGGGGGGGGAGGGAGGGGGGGGGGAGGGAGGGGGGGGGGGAGGGAGGGGGGGCCGGGGGGGGGGGGGAAGAGAGGAAGAGAACAGAGAGTAGAAGAGGAAAAATATGTTGGACGAGGGGTGCGGGGGAGGGGGGGGGGCAGTCAGGAAGATTAACTTAATATGTTCACTCCCTCAGTCCCTCTCTCCTCGCCCTGCTCCTCGCTCCCTCTGCTGCGCCCTATTGTGTGCGCGGGTATATCTGCCACAGTGCTGTCATTTGGCCTTGCTCACACGGCAGAAGACCGTCTGGGTCACAGAGTCAGTTGGCACCAGGGCTAATAGCCCAGGTTGGTGTGTTTGTGTGTGTGTGTGTGTGTGGTAAGGGGAGGCGGGCAGAGAAGACTGTGTGTGCGTTATTGTGTGTGTGTTGGAGTAAGGGAACACAGATGAGTGTGTGTTTAAGTGTGTGTGTGTGGAGGGGACAGAGCAGTGTGTGTGTGTGTGTGTGTGTGTGGGAGTAAGGGACAACAGATGAGTGTGTGTTTAAGTGTGTGTGTGTGTGTGTGTATGGAGGGGACAGAGCAGTGTGTGTGGGGGGGCGGAGGTACAGAGGAGGCCCTCGTCTCTCCAATCACAATGAGCCTTACTCTGAAACCTGGAGCCGCGCGATGACAGCCCTATCAACTGGGGACAATGCTCTGTAATTTGTGAGGGGCCCTCGGCCGCGAGGGGCATGATGGGTAATTAAGAGGAAGACAGTGAGAGACGCGACAGCGGGAGAGCTCGATGACAGGCTTCAGGTGATTGGCTGTGTGTTGGAGCCCGCATGCCCCCTCTCTGGTTCGCTCTCTCGCTCTGCTCCCGTCTCACTCTCTCTCTCCCTCTCTCTCCCTATCGTGGCCTTTCTTTCCCTCCCGCTCTCTTCCTCTCTATTTTCCCTCGCTCTCGTCCTGGCAGAAACAAGGGAGAGGACAATCACAAACAAGGGTCATTGAAGGTGAATGAAAGGCGTGTGTGTCGTCGAGATGAGGACCGCCTGTCCCCCTGTCCGTCCCCCTCCCCTGCAGGGGAGGAGGACAGGCGGTCATGTGATCGGTTTCACATGAAGGCTTCCTTGTGTCAGCTTTCAGGTGTGTGCATCGACACAATGTCGTCCCTTGACAAACAAACTTGCCTCTGTACGAGCGGGCGACCTGCAGAAGAGAAAACCCGTAAGGAGTATATCATCATCACAATGCCGAGTACGAACACACAAACATATATCATAAAGTAGCCGCTTATCATGGATTTGAACGCTCCGTCGAGATTAAACACAGCAAAAAACTCACTGGAACAGAACGTTTGAACGGCGATGTAAAAGTCGCCCCCCTGGTTTTCCGTCTTTAACAACAACAAAAAAAAGGAATAGATAGAAAGGGGAGCCAAGCCTCCGTGGCCCTGGAGACCATGGTGTGCAGGACGCTCCTTTACTTTTCCCAGAAACTTCAAACCCTTCTCTATCAGGCCGCGTCTGGACATCTCCTTCTCTCATCTTCCTCGCAGGCTGTAAATCACCAGCCTAATTCCCCCGGCCATTAAATAAACGTGCTGGAGTTCGCCGACTAATTGATAACGTTACAATGTGAAACATTTCGGAGCGGTCCGTAATTGAAAACATTAGGGAGGAAGACAGGGGGATGTCGGCAGGAGGGAAGGAGGGAGCAAGTGAAGGTGGAAGACAGAGAGAAGGGGGGGGGGGGGGCAGTAGTCTTTGATCTAGGAGCATGTCTGTTGAGCTGTTTTCCTTCAAGGCTTCCTGGTTAGTTTCAGTAGACACCAGTGGGTCCACTCCTGGGAATAGGACACTAATGGATCACTTAAAGGGGCCTATTCTTTACGGCCAGGCTAAGTGTTATCATGTGGGGTTAAAAACATTGGCCGCTGACTCAAACCTTTCTGACGGAGAGGGCTAGCCCCATACCAGATAGCCTTGCACCGCAGATCACTGGGACACAGAAGAGGGAAGGATAAAGGAAAGGTCTTTCCATCTTTCTTTTCTCTCTCTCCTTTTTATCTGCCTCTTTCTCACTTCTTTCCTTCTTTCCTTCTTTCCTTCTTTCCTTCTTTCCTTCTTTCCTTCTTTCCTTCTTTCCTTCTTTCCTTCTTTCCTTCTTTCCTTCTTTCCTTCCCTCCCTCCCTCCCTCCCTCCCTCCCTCCCTCCCTCCCTCCCTCCCTCCCTCCTTCCTTCCTTCCTTCCTTCCTTCCTTCTTTCCTTCCTTCCTTCCTTCCTTCCTTCCTTCTTTCCTTCCTTCCTTCCTTCCTTCCTTCCTTCTCTCCATCTCTTTCTCTTTCTCTCTTTCTCTACTCCCGGTACAGTATGTCCCGCCCTCTGAAGCCCCCAGGTATCACTGTTCCAGACTGTTTGTCAGTTGCAGAGGAGAGCAGCGCTGTCGAAGAATGCCAAAGGGGTTTAAGGTGACCTGTTTCACAGAGCAGTTTCAACGCGGGTCCTGTCATTGGCCCACTGCCTCAAATGAGTTGCAGACCTCTCAGATAAGAATCACAGAGAAAGACACAGAGTCTCCTAAAGTGATCATTATCTAGTGGTGTTTACCTTTAACGAGTGGAGAGAGTGGGTGATTGACAACTCGAACGGCCACCCTTAAGTGAACGTGGTTGGTCATTAAGTTAATTTGATGTCTGTTTTAGATTGCTCTTAGATTGCCCTCTCACCTCTGGTTTTGGAAACAGAGGAATCTTATAGGTCAAAGGATCGAAAAAACAATGAGCATTTTCCCTTCGTGTTCATTAATTACCAGAACGTGTGCTTGTTCCTATCAATTCAAAATTTGATCTTCCCCAAAATAAAAAAATAAAAATACATGCATGTGTCATGTGAACAGTGTCAGTCCAAGACTGCTCAACCACCCTCTGTTAACGGGGAGCCTTCACTTGAGAGGGGAGACCTGTCGTAAAAATAGCCAATAACATGTGTTTCAAATTGGCCATTGGTTATAGTTGACTTTACTAGAGCTTCCTATTTATCGGTCTTGCGGCGTTCTTTCCTCTCTCTTGATACAGCTCTGGGGAATTGTGGGTCAATTAGTTTGCCACACTGAGAATTCCTGCAGAAGGGGCAATTAAGCTTTTTGGCCTCCGGTCATGCTTCTAGGTTCTTCCTGTTGACGAGAGTTAACAGGAGTTTTATTTTGAGTCCTCAGCACCTCATGATACCATGGCAAGAATGTTATTTCGAGATTTTGAGCCATGTAGGAGAATTTTTGTACATAGCGAAGTGCTGCAACTTTGAAACTAGAGCGACAGGAAACTGTTATGGCCAAAAAAGTGGATCTTATAGGGGAAATTATATCTATATCTGGAAAACAATTATTTATACTTGAATTAAATTTCATAAACAATGCACACACTGCAAGGTTGTAATGTAATGATTTCACTGTTAGTGGCAGTGCAACTTTAACCATCACGAATAACAGTGAAGATGATAAATGTGTCTTTATTCCTTACACCTCCTAACCCTAACCCATGATTCCACTCTGCAGAGAAAAGATAAATACCTTTCAGTTTCTCCACAGTCATTTTCCTCTCAACTTATTGGTCAAATAACCTTCTGTGAAAAACACGTGTTTATTGTTTTAAGTCACCAGCTTTTATTATGAAGCGTTTTGTTCTTTGTCAGGGTTGTAAATTGTTGTTTTTCTCTGACGCTACGCCGGCAAAGCTTAACAATAGCATATCCAACCCCATGATGGGCTGCCAAGCAGAGATGAGAAGACGGATGGTTTGACATCACCAGTTTAACCGGGATCAACTGTCATACAACAATAATAATGTGCATGAATGTGTGTGTCGGTGTGTATGTGTTTGTCTGTGTGTGCGTGTCTGTGCCCTCTATTCACCTCGCTCGTCTTCCCCTTCGTTATCTTCCTCCACCTCCTCCTCTTCCTCCTCTTTTTCATCCCCATCTTACCATGTCCTAACACACTGCCTGTGGCTACAACACCCCACCTCTCTGGGTTCATCTCCCTCCCTTTCAGGTCGGTTCAAAAGATGGATCTGCACTGCATTATGTCTGTATAATCAGATCATATTCAATTACAACATCTATGACAGCTCCGTTAGGGGTGTGTAAGTGTGTGTGTGTGTGTGTGTGTGTGTGTGTAAGTCTGTGTGTGTGTGTGTGTGTGTGTGTGTGTATGTCTGGAGAGTCTACATAACAAACACACACACACACAAACACACGCGCGACCACTTGTAAGAGCTCTCTGGACACTCCAAGCGTCAGCTGATTGGAGCCCAGGGGTATGCAGAATGGAACCATGGGAGAGTCTCCCTTTTAAGCCCAATTACGTCGTGGAGCCACGGTTGTTTCAAAGGCCAGTGGTAGAAGATGCCCTCGTTGATAAGAGACACATGTGTTCCATCACCGTGATTGAAACAAGGTTTTATTTATTTATTTTTTACCAAACTCCCAATGCAAAGAAGAAAAACAAACAATTTAATAACCTAATGACTAAATTCAAAATGTAAAAAAAAAAATGGGGATTGCAAGTTTTTATTTTGAGCTTTTATTCCTTAAGAGACTTGATTTTATAACAAACACAGCAAGCTTTTACATTTATTTTGCTTCTTTTTATTATAATTTTCTTTTTTACTGGACATCGTTTTGTCTTCTTGGAGTGCAACGCTGAAATCTTTAAAGAATTATCCTGACCATGGACTTCCAGACCTCCTCAAATCTGATTACAGGTCTGAAGAAACCACAGACAATACCATGGCAGAACACGTCGCTCACAGGACGACTCTCGCCAAACTAGATCTCAGTTCTCTCTAGATCTGCCAGAAAGGATAAGCATAATTCATGTCCTTTCCATATGAAGATTACAACTGTACATGTTTACAGTAAAAGAAAAAAGTAAAGAAAAAAAAAGATGGTTTTGACAAAAACAAAATTTATTTGTTTGGTCCATGTATTTGTTTAGCAGCAGTCGACCTTTGACCCACAGTTGTCTGAGGTTAGTTTTGTGCAAAGACGACCTGTTTGATCTTTCAGTTTACAGTAGAAAGGAGATATAATTCAACAGTTTATCAAACCAATTCTTTAGATAAAGCCAATCCGTGTTTTTCAAAGAACAATTCATCAGTTCTTTTTCATAACCTTTGACTTACTTTACTTTACACTACAAAAGAGAGCGTTCAGAACCATGTGTAACCATAAAAACGTCCCGGAAGTTCCACATCCAACAGCTTTCAACACGCAAAAAAAAACACATAAAAGGGTAGCAACACCGTACACAGCTGTAAAAGGGTTCCATCAATAAGGAACCCTAAGAACCCCAGGAGTTCCACAACCCTTTTCTTTAGGTGTGGTTAAGAACCCGCAGGTTCATGCATAGTAGCTGTACCTTGTCCGTTCTTGTGATATGTGGGATTTGTTTAGCTTGTACACTTTATTTTTAACAGGAAGTAATATTACCTCTCTGGCACAGTGCCCCTTTAAGGGATCCTGCACCTTTAATGTTAAATCATCTGGGCATTAAAGTCTTCTTTTGACTTACAAGCCATGACGTTTCTGGAAACATACAGCTCAGGTCAAAGATGGAGCTAGTTAAAGGATTGCGCGGAACCACAAACGGAGGGAAGGATGAGGAGGAAAAAGAAGAAAGAATGTTTAGTTAATTTAAAATTTCAGTCACAGGGAAATTCGGATTCGTAATTGTCCACACTAGAGACGGAGACTAAGACGTTTCCGTGTTTAAGACATCCTAACTGTTCTCTCTCTCTCTATCACTCTCTCTCTAATTTTTTCTGTCTCTCTCTTTTTCTCTCTCTTTCTCTCTCTCCTTTTCTGTCTCTCTCTCTCTCTCTCTCTCTCTCTCTTTCTCTCTCTCTCTCTCTCTCTCTCGTTCTTTCAGTTCATCATAGATTAGATTTGTTTGTTACCGACAATGGCTTTTAACAAGCACCACCAGCTTACAGAGGATATGAATGCAGTAAGATAAAAACGTCAACATAACCACAGACTGTACCTCCTGCTTCAGATCTTAGATTGGGACCATATTTTTCCAAAGGTCAAATGTCATAAAAACTGTAAGCATGCAACCATTTGGTAACAGAGAAAATGTTTTTCTGATTTACCATGCTACCTAAAGTATACTGTGTATGGAATAGTACGGAATATGGAATATTCCACATCTAAGGACACAAGAGATGTTATCTAACTTGATCATCATATTTGCTCCAAAAAAAAAATGTTATGACCTTGTGCAAAGATGTCTGATAAAAGACAAAATACATTTTCTTTCCTGTCAGTCTAAGAGCATTCAGCAGTCTCAGCAGTCTCTGAACAAATGATCATTTAAATACTGTATTTTCCTCATAGTTTACCTTAATAAAACCAAATAAATTGCAAGGCGCTACAGGTAACTATGCTAAACGTTTTCAAACAGGCTTTGAAAATGTCTATGGACTGGGGTGATAGATACATTGCTTCCATCAAATGGTTGCTATGATGTCTCACCAGTGTACTGTACAAGATACATCAGCAGAACCTACGTTAGCAGGACAACATTTGATGTGGGAGCGAGGGTGAGGGTCGGGGCTTCCTCTCCATACTCGGCCTACGCTACAGCGCCTCCCTGTTGTAGCGCGTGGCCTTGCTGTTTGCCTTTAATGGACTACTTCATAGTTCTGTAGTTCTGTTTGTACCTGTATGCGTACTTTGGTCATGTAAATTGACAGGTTGTGTATTTAAGGCAACTTAAAAGAGCTGGATTTATATCTGTGACTTTTTAAGTGCCGTGGGCTTAATTGTTGAAATGTTTACACAGAAAAATAGATAGGGCGAATATAATTAAAATGCATCAGGTGGCATTTTATATCTCTGACATATTCCTGTACTCTTTGTCCTTGCACTACTTTTAAAAAAAACTACTTAAAAAAAAACTACTTAAAAAAAAACATTTTTACTGATATGGATGCGTGACGTGTCTGAAATAGAATAACATTGAATACTCCCCAATGGATTTGTTAAAATCACTCAGCAAGACACAAACACACACACTCCTGCACACATACACATCATACCTCTAAAAGCACACAAACGAACCACCCCTAGGCAGTCATTTAGCTGTACCTCACGTCTCATTATCTGCAGTTTGTATCTCATTAAACGGACACTTAATGACCTCGTAGACTAGCAAATTACCATGGTAATTCTGTGTTCTTTAATTCAACTTTATTAGACACCTTTTGGTTTTCAAAGGGGGGGGGGCGGGGGGAGAGGGGGGTGCATTTAAAACTTTATTTTTCCAAACTCTCAAACAGACACAGCATTCGCTGAGACAAGTTCACTCGTCATGTAACTAGTCAATAAACCCGTTTGGTTGATTTGAGAGAGAGAGAGGTTCCTGTGATTAGGGGAGGTTTCTTTGGCTGACATCATGATGCAATTTGGGTTGTTTTTATCACTCTTTTAGCAGTTACAGTGTGGCTGTTCGATTTCCTGCAACAAAAGTGTGTAGGGCCATTAGTGTGGAGTAATTCCACACAGCGGGCTTCAAGTTGTCCATGTGATCTGTACAGTGGAATAAACACACAAACACATGCCTACACACGCACAAGCCCACACACACACACAAGCACACGCACGTTACACACACATAAGCACACATTCCCACATGCACACACAGAATGGAAAACCTGGAGTTTTATGTCTTGATTGTTTTTTACCTTGTTGTGGTTTGCATTACATTCTTTGGACATTATGAGGGAGAAATACCACAGATGGATGTGTCTGTGTGTGTGTGTCTGTGTGTGTGTGTCTGTGTGTGTCTGTCTGTGTGTGTCTGCGTGTGTGTGTTCTTTATCAAAGGCTCCCATGTTCCTGGCCATACAATGACTGGACTCTCCCTGCGGTCTCCTGTAATTGTAAGGTGGAGCTAAAGGCTTTCCAAAACTGGTCCAAGGTCACCTGCAACTCATACACGGATCACAAGGGACTATGGGTAGTGAGGCACTGAGAGTTAGCTACTGTGTCCTCCTTACATTAGCCATGTCAAGGTCAGGAAGAGAGAGCATGGTTCCACAAAAGCTTGCCCTCCATAGCCAAGACCCAGACACGCAGATCCTTCCTGCTGATGACCACATACTTAGAGTAATGTGTATTTTTAAGTTCCCAAAGCCATATGCCAGACTTTGTGGAAGCTAGACGCAAACTCTTGGCCAGAGTAAGTGGGCCCGATACACAAGTCAAACAAACAACGTGAATCCCACAGTAGGCCAGTTCTGATATTGAAAAAAGACTGTTTGCAGAGAAAAGCCAGCAGGGGGAAAGGAGGAGTGAAACAATTTAAAGTACTCCTTCCATACTTTTAAACAGTGTGTCTTACATAGGCTAAACCGAGTCGGACCGACTGATATCAGATAAACTAGATCAAAATTACATTATTGGTTTTTATAGCCGACTGAAAACATAGCCCAAAGGTAGGTGATTTGGCAGGGAGCAGCTTGTAATATGTCTAAGAATTGTTTCCATCTGGCTTGACTGCAGGGAACGCTCCTCTCTTAAAAACCTCAAAGTCAGAATGATAGAAAGTTTAAACGCGAGCGTTCATAACCTGCTCCGCTCTTTACCTCCGCCTACCCCTCCGTCCACATCGATTTGGCTCCACCGTACCTTAAAGAAGGATTGCGCCATTTCAAAGTTGCTCTTTTTTATATATTGCTTTTGAAATGTGGTATGATGTTGTTGGACACTGAATTGGAAAATGTAGTACTTCTGTCATGTTAACCCTTTTGTGGACCCCACCTTTGTGATTGTGACCGGATTTTTACCACTGTCATTATCTTATTAAAGGATTACAACGTCAATCTAGCTAGGGGGTAGCTCCAATGTAGCTCCAACACCAAGTGTTGGAGTCAATTTCAGTTTTAAATGGTTTTGTTGTGCAGATTTTGCAGTTCTGTTGCTCTCACCTAACATGACACGGGGTAATTCTGTGCAGTTATTAACTCTGTGGACTGACTGAGGGCATTGCCATGTCAAATCAAATGGTAAATGTCAGATGTCAAATCTTCATACACACAAAGACCCATTCAGTACACACACACACTCACACACACACAAAGACATGTGGTGCACAAAAACACTTTTATAGTGCACTAACACCTTCACACACACACACACACACACACACACAGTCAGTTGACCATGCAGGAATCCTTGTCCCAGAGAGCCGAGGCCTGTGCGCTATGAAACATGAGCCCCTGTTTAGCAGTGTGAACTGCGGGGGAAGGAGAGGGGGGGGGCGGCTGTTTTCTCAATACCTCCTTGACCTGTCGCTATAGATGATACGTGAGCGTTTGTGTGTGTGTGTTTGTGCGCGTGTGTGTATTCATGTGTGTATTTATGTGTGTGTGTGTATGTGTATATTTATATGTGTGTGTGTGTGTGTGTTTTCCAGTGGGGTGGTTGGGGGAGGGTTCCTCACTGTTGTGACTCTGACAGACATCTACAGGGGGACTCGACCCTCTCTCCACAACATCCTCTCTTCTTGCCCCCCTCGCTCCCTCGCTGCCTCGCTTCTCTCCTGGTACGGGGAGAGCAAGCTGTTGTTAATAATGAAAAAGAAAACTTC
Source organism: Hypomesus nipponensis (assembly GCF_054491055.1). Taxonomy (NCBI): domain Eukaryota; kingdom Metazoa; phylum Chordata; class Actinopteri; order Osmeriformes; family Osmeridae; genus Hypomesus; species Hypomesus nipponensis. The sequence continues at coordinate 4,647,134 of NC_140381.1, read as the reverse complement.
TCTTTTTTTTTTTCAAAAGAAAGGGATGAAAAGAAGGAGGTGAAACTGAGCAGCCCTGGCCGTATTATTTCTTCTCTGTATGGGAGCTGGCCTCTCGTGGACTCTCCGACGCTCAGGGAACAGGAGGGGGTCGCAGGCTCAGTGACCAGCACTGCCCCGGGGCCAAAGCAAATGATTTGCCTCTCTGAGGCTTCAAAGAGAGGCAATTACACTTAAGTAACCAAATGAATAGATAGCCCAGCTTGGCAGCAGTTTGAGAGGAACAGAGGAGGCCTTTGAGGGAAGAGGAACCACACCTCGGGACTAATATGTAACAGCTCGCATCACAGAGAACAGAGAGACAGAGAGCAGAGAAGATAAAGGAGAAAGTGTATAAAAAGAGAATGTGCTGCAACTGAGAAAAGGATATGGAGGGGGTGGGGGGAGCGGTTACCGGCGCCTGTCAAAAGCAAAAACAACAACAAACTTCTGAGAGGCTTTGAGTCTGTGTGCCTCATATGTTCAGAGGGATAGGGCTCATTGTGAGGGCACCTGGCCTGGTGACATTAAAGAAGTAGAAACACTGGACAGAGACCTCCCCAACCTCCCCAGCTTCTCCTTCCTCCACCCTTGGGGGCACAACGCCTTCGACAACCAACCCGGCCTGTGTCACATCACAACGCAGCCGTCCGACAGACTCGACACGTCCGAGTACGGCTGCTCGCGAGGAAAGGGGGATGGAAAAGGAGTCTTCTTCGGTCCACTAAACAAACTGACGTCAACCGACGCTTCCCGACACACATTCTGATGCTTTCTACTCCTACGATTAACTGCAATAGCCTCACCGCCCCCCCCACCGTCACCCCCCAAGCCCCCCCCCCCAGCAGCAATGAAAGGCAGGGATGAAAGGCCATTGAGCGGAGTGGAGACGGCCTGTTTGGCAGGAGAGCTCACCTGCAGAGAAGCGTCTATGGGCTGCATCGAAGGCCCAGCAGCTGCCAGGGTTGTAAGTCTAGGGCACCCAGTGGTGGGGGAGAAAGGGGGAAATGCCTGTGCCCTCAGGCCCCCTTCCTTTCAGGGCGCTGCGCTGCCACTTAGTAACAGAAGGCATGTGCCAAACTTGCAGAATGAGAATGAGAAGAATGGAGGACGAAAGAAGAAAAAGGGAACTCAGAACCTCCCCTCTCTCCTCCTCCCTATCTCCTTCTCCCTCTCCTTCTCCCTCTCTCCTCCTCCCTCTCTCCTTCTCCCTCTCTCCTCCTCCCTCCCTCTCTCCTTCTCCCTCTCTCCTCCTCCCTCTCTCCTTCTCCCTCTCTCCTCCTCTCTCTCTCTCCACCCCTTTCTCATTCTTCCTCTTTCGCTTTCACCCACATTCACTCTCACATTCTCTGAGTCCATAATGATCCAACAATAAATAAGAAAAGCACAATGGTGGAGTCAAAGATCCCCAGAACAGCAGCGATACCGCAACAACTGGCGATGCTGCCGGGTGGGGTGGGGGGGAGATGGATGAAGAAGAGGGAAGAAGATGAAGGGGGGCTGGGGGGGATTGGAGTCGGTTTATAGGGCTGAAGTGTGGAAGCCATCAATTATCAATCGGGGCCAAAGTTAACGTCCCAGCGGGGAGTGGGCATTAGGATGCAGATATGAGGGAGGCAGGGGTCCGCGAGCAGCAGATGCCCAGCGCAGCGGTCAAAAGAGCACGCGGGGACGCTAGGAGGGACATGTGCAATGTGGAGGGCTCGCTCCACCACTCTGTCGACATCACATCTCAGAGAGAATGGAGAGAATTAATGGGAATGATAATTGGTGCGGACACTGAAAAGATCCCATTGTCTGAGGGGGATAAAGAGAGAGTTTGGGGTTGTTACGGCGGCAGATAAACAAGAGCTTTATGCGTACGAGTCTGAGAGGTGTGTGTGTGTGTGTCTGACAGGCCTTCAGGCTCACAGTCCCCCGTTCTGTTGTAACTGGTCGTTGAAAGTAAACAAGATGTGTGTCGTATCATTACCTAGAAGTCATGTGATCAAGTTGTGTCGAGTGTCTCGTCCTTGCCCTGACATATTCCTGCAGTGGTTACCACAGCAACAGGAGCCACAGTACAGATAACTAGTCCGCCTGCAACAAATGGACATCTTCAGCCTCCTTCAGCCTAAACAGAAGCCCAGCTTTCCCGTATCCCTCCTCTAACAGGATTGTCCTCCACTCTTTCCCTCTTTCCTCTCCCCTCCCCTCCACATCCTCTACTCTTTCTGAGTTCTCAGCAAGATCCATCCCTTCAGGCTTCCTCTCCCCTGCTAATTTATACTAGCCTCTGGGCAATTTTCACAGTCAGAAAAGTGCAATTGTATTTTCCAGCTCATTAAGCAAAAAAGCACCAGGAAAGAGCTACTCCTGAGCACCCCCCATGCACTTTCCTGTCCGCCCTCTGGGGGGGAGAGAAAAAGAGCAGGGAGAGAGACAGAGAGAGACAGAGAGAGAGAGAGAGAGAGACAGAGAGAGAGAGAGACAGAGAGAGAGAGAGAGAGAGAGAGAGAGAGAGAGAGAGAGAGAGAGAGAGAGAGAGAGAGAGAGAGAGGGAGGGGGAGAGAGAAATATGGCTTGGTGTTAAATTTAAGTTGTGTGGAACGCCGTATCTGATTGTTTGAGAGCATCTGCTTGAATTTCAAGGGCCGTGGAGTAGTGAAGCAAACACACACACACCCCTTCACCTTTTTTTAAGCCAATCTCTCTGTTCCAGTCTCATTGAATAGAAACCCATGCTTGTTTGTTTGAAAGGGCCCCCTTTTCTTAACTTCCCACCCATTCCATTGTCGTAGCTTTTTCACGGGGAGGACTTTGTAATTGTAATCTCAGGAGGTTCAAGCACTCACATTTGTTCTGAACCTTGAGAGCTTGTAATAACATTATTACCATCAGACAAGTTAGTTCTGATGGTGACAAAGGTTGGTCTGGGAATTTTGAATCCCTGAAAGAACCATTAAAAAAAATTACAGTTTAAAAGATTGTAACTATTGCACTATAAAACGGAAATAATTGAGGTGTCTAGATGGGGTAAAAAATTGGTTTTAGATTGTTAAAGAGCTTTTCATGCAAATGATTGGAGTCCAAGCATCAGCATTCAACATATATTGTCCATTCATCGTTCCTAAGTATTATGTAAATGTAGTATAATTACCAATTCCTTTAAATGTTTCCTTTTAATCGCCAAACTCTCCGTGACATGTCTTTACGTTAAAGGATGTATGGAAATGATTTGTAACTTTCCATAACTGTAACTTTAACTTCAGTGATGCCAGTGCCTAATATCACATGGTTCATCATAGCATTGCTCATTGAGGTCAAAATATGACCTTATGGGAAAGTTACTCAACAGCAAGTATAAACATACTTGTGACAAAGATTATCGCAAAACCACTTTGGTGTCATCCCATGACACAAGCAATAACAGGGTTATGAAATTCTGTATTGTTGATAATTGAGCTTTAAAAGGTTAAGGATTCTCTTTTCAAATTTCCTGTACAGAATTATTTAATCACTAGGTCAATATGAAATAATGACTCCTTAAATATAAGTTTACTTCTCATTCATAAACAAATATGTCATGTTCTGAAAAAACTACAATTATCTTTGAGATACTCTGTGTAACCAGATTGATCTGTTATGCTGTCACAAGCTGTTTGGTTTAACTAGATGGAGACGGCTCACACAAGACCCATAGAGTAAATGCATGAAATGTCGATAATTCCACAATACAAACACACATTTAACTTCCCACTAATCCCAAAATTGACCTTAACTCTAAATCTAATTTAACGTGTTATCCCCAAATTGTTTTAGGAGCACTTAGTAGTTTGTGGATGATGTGAGAGTTTGTACATATTTGGGCTGTCTTAAAATAGGCTGTTGGCTTTTTCCCCCACTTTTTTATTTGTTTTTTAAACAAAAGATATATTTAGCAAACAACTTATTTGTATTATTCTCACCCATCCACTTACGACAACGCTCATATTTCAGCCAATACATTTTTACAAAGTGCCAAAGAGAATTTCATATGATATATACTAAATGTCTGTAATTTATGCAATCGTTTCTGGTTTCGGCTCAGCCTGCAAATGCAAGCCAACAGTAAAAAAGAAAATTGTTACCGTGCTGCCTAGAGTTTTCTCGAATATAATGCATTCTAACCCTGGCTGCTAAGACCACGTATGATTGTGGCGACATTCTTGGGTAAGCGAATGAGACCGCAAAGTGACCACAGTAAGTTTCTCATTCTGTTCTGTCCAACCTTGCTCGCCCACTCCTATTGTGTCCAGGCTTTCCTCAAGAATGCAGATTTCTATAGGCCAAACGCGAGCCAGACGAAAATGGAGAATTGCACTGTCACCTCTCGTGGGCTTTTCAGCCACAAACTCTGTTCTGTTGGCCGCTGTGTGTGTTGAAGAAACCTTCTCTCTCCCCAGCCTCAATAAAAACATCTGTTTGTTCCTGAGGTTGTTTACGATGGGGGGAATCTGAGTAAATACAATGAGGTGGTTTGTTGTCAACAATTACAATCAAGTATTTAAGTAAACAGTGTCCATTTCTTTAGCTGCATTTTCAGTAATTTAGTCCTTTCACTCTGCTGTAGAGGTGTTCTTTATTAGATCATAATTTCACAGTAAAATTATTATTAATTATTATTATTATTAAAAGTATTTTATTTATTTTTTTGAGCCTGAGACACTTTTTTTTTAAACTTTAAGCCTGAGACACATCAACACTTTTAAGAGTTTAACAGTAATTCTTTAATGGAAAACGACGTACAATTAACGATTGTGTTTCATCCACAGTTACAGAAAAGACCTCTCCCATCTTCCCATTTCTCCTGTCTTGTATACCCTTTTTCCTACAGTGCAGTGGTTTCCTACAGTTTCTCCCATTACCCCGGATTCATAGCCAGGCCTCTGTAATGTCACAAGAGGAAGTGGGCAGGAGGCCCGTCAACCAGTGTTTAACTGCAAACCTGAAGCCACTCTGATGTGGATTCATTCAACTAGTTAAGTCCAATGAAAGGTCAATATGTTTTCCATTGCACTGTGGATCCCTACACAGTGCGATGAGAAGCCCTTTTGGCAATGCCTTTGAAGATACGGTGGCTTTGTCACAAAAGCAGATTTTGACGGGGACAATGAAATTGGACAATGAAAATGTGGCTTGAAAAAAAAAAAGGATCGTTACCTCTTGGTGCACCCGTGTAAAATGGGGAGGGGTTCTGGCCTTGATGTTTGAAGACGGAGACCACAGCCATCATAGGTTAGTGACAGTTACGCAAATGTCCCTTCTGGTCACTTGAGGACATTCGATACTAATTGCTCCGCAGAACAACAGATAATATAAATCGAACTCCAATTTTCAGTAAATGAGTAGGACCTCGAATGACATTGGCCCCTTCAAAGCACTTCTAGGTAAGTAACCATATCAGGCAAATATCTTTCTCCATCCAACATCATTCTGGCAGCTTCTTCTAGGCTCTCTCCAACTGTCAGAGTGGGAGATGAGAGAGCGACAGTGAGAGAGAGAGAGAGTCAGAGAGAGAAAGACAGTCAGAGAGAGAAAGAGAGAGAGAGAGAGAGAGAGAGAGAGAGAGAGAGAGAGAGAGAGAGAGAGAGAGAGGGAATGGTGTGAGGCCCTATAGGCTTTTGGCCCCTTGTCTTCTCTCTCTTTGCGGTGTCAACGGCCTGTCCATCTCTCTCCAATACCCTGTGGCAGCTTCTCTTTTGTGTCACGACTGTCAAACCATCTCACAGGTATTGGGTTCCTGGCCTCTGTCATGCTCTGTAAATGATGTGTTTGTTTGTCAGAGGGCTCTTGACGCAACAGGGAATAGGCACATTGTTAGCGGACAGCTTGAGTCAGCGACCTTTACTTCTGTAACTGACTGTGTGGGTCCATCGACTGTGTGTCGGCCCTGGACTTGAAATTAATCATCTGTCTTCACACACTGTAGCTAATGTAGGCTGGATTTTTTGTGTGCTTATGAATTTAAGGCGTGGAGCAGCCCCGGATGGACTCTTACGGCCATCCAAATTGTGAGAATTTTTGGCTGAAGTCTTCATTAAGAATATCCTACTGCAGGTTTCCACACCAGTCATCTTACAAAACCCAAAGAGCTTAGAACATTAAGTATGTTTTCTCACATTGCTAAATGGGCCTCAACTTGGCCCCCAAGCTTCACAAAGCAGTAGAGTGGTTTCACCGAAGCATGAGAATATTAAAAATTGGCCTCATGGACGGTCCAATAGACAGGCACTTGAGAGAAAAAAAAGAAGAAAAAAAGTTTTCATATCTGGTGCCGGCATGTGGTGAAGGGAAAAGTGCTTCCCATCTCTCTCCGACCTTGAGAAACGGATCTGCTTTCAAACTCGCTAACGATTCCTGACAAAGTTCATTCCCCCGCACGCTGTTACAGAAATGACTTCTGCTGTCGATAGGAGAGGGGGGTCTGAAACCAAAGCCAACGGTAAAACACATCGGGGGATCATGGTTTAACTTGAACTTGTGTCGACATTTTACTGGGTGTGCGTGTACCTGTATCTGATCAGATCTCTGTACTGATCGTTGTGCGCTACGATTCGGGTCCCGTCCCTCTGTCTCGCACGACAGTTGGAGGGAACAGATGAAGTGGAGGGTCGGCTACACAGTTGCTGGGATTTAAACCCAAAACATCTGGATCAGGAGAGGGGCTGGCAGAGGGAACAGAGGTAGCTTGTCAAGAGGTGGAAAGAAGAAGCAGACTCAAACTTTTTTTCTTGGAGAAATCGAGGACCATCATTCGAGATGATGGTGGTTATGTCGAATTGGTTTTCAGGCTGTGAAAACAACTTGACATGTGTAATAGTGTGTCTCTGACTTGTTTTAATGGTGTACCTGGCTTTTAAAAACATATGGTGATGCCCTGTCACTAATCTGTCTTGGAGAAATCAAGGACCATCATTGAAGCTTCGCCTAACCCTAAACCAACGTGCCATTCACATTTATCAATTATTCATCCTTTAATTAAATTAAGATATAAATTGAAGTGTTAAGAGTAATGAGTAAAGGGGGGGGTGAATGAGAATGACAAGAAAGAGACAGAGAGAGAGAGAGAGAGAGAGAGAGAGAGAGAGAGAGAGAGAGCAAGAGAGAGAGAGAGGGAGAGATAAAGAGAGAGAGAGAGAGAGAGAGAGAGAGAGAGAGAGGGAGAGGAGAGAGAGAGAGAGAGAGAGAGAGAGAGAGAGAGAGAGAGAGAGAGACAGAGAGAGAGAGAGAGAGAGAGAGAGAGAGAGAGAGAGAGAGAGAGAGAGAGAGAGAGAGCGAGAGAGCGAGAGAGCAAAGGATACGTTTCAGGTGCTGATACTGGAATGACCACAAATGGGGAGACCATGGCCAACCAATTCATTAAAAAGACAACCCCATCTTGCGACTCTGTACTTTTGCACTTAAATTGTGTATCCGATCCTGCCGATGATTGTTGCAGAGTCACATGCTTTCAGTGGGGTCTCTGGGATAGCTGGGACAGCTGATGCCAGGGACCCCATCTTGTATTAGCCTCAGGGGCAGCATGTCAAGTATCTTGTCAGGTGAGCATGAAAGATGCAGGGTTTGGAATATACACATCGTGACAGAGTGGAGTCAACCTCTGCTTTTTGCGAAGAAATGTGTTCGAGTAATAAAATCCATCTGATTACATTTCGGCTTTCGTTAAAATGGCACCCCCCTCCCCTCCCCTCCCTCCCCTCATCGCTGCGGTGACAGGGCACACATAATCAACTGTAGAAAAGTCAGATGTGGATTGTCATTCTCTAGTACAAGCACCGTGTTAAATTAACCAAATACATGTGATGGACATTACCCATTGTGTCATTGTTACCAAATATCCATCTTCTAAAATAAATTCAGCAACCAATTTCTGAAATAAGGAAAATAATTTGTGTGTTTTTTTTTATTTATTAACATGATGTTTCTTCTACAGACAATTGCATACTCAATGACGATTTTTTATGATTAAATGTCCACAAGTTGTAGGCCCTATACATACCTACATAATGCTCATTCTATTTATTCTTATTTTTATATAATTATCATTATCATCAAATATGAGAAAATCCAGGAATGTATTCATACCCAAACCTCTTTCCTGCAACAAACGAAAAAGTTAAAGATCCTTTTGATGTAAAAAAAAAAATAAAATAAAAGTTGTGTCCTTCCAGTAATGCACTGGACTATGAAGTATTTCGAGGACAATTGGTTAAGTGGAGTTAACCGTTGCCTTTTCTCCCCGAGGTAGCTTCCTTTTTGATCCCGCCGAGGCTGGCGCCTTCCAAAACACAACTTGTCTGGCTTATTAAATAGTTTGACCTGAAGAAAAAAAACGCCTGTTGATTCTCAACTGAGACTATTGTGGGCCTGAAAGCGTCCGTGACAGGCCTTAAATTGCCGTAATGCTGTGTGACCAACAGACACATCTAATCGATTTCTTTCTTCATTATATCTGTTTTTTTTTCTGTTTTCGGTATGTAAATGTGTTTGTTTGTTGAATTGTTAAGATGCTCAAACCTACTTAACCTTTTCGAAAATTGATAAACAATTCAGCTAAACAAGTCAACTCTTAATAACTCTTTTCCCTTTATTGCTCAAATTCTTAGTTAGACTATCAAGGAGTTTGTTTGAGGGTGAGATTAATTCATTGAAAGGTTCCAACGAAGCCTCGACTAATGGATATAAATACTCAAGAGGCCTCCCCACTGGTTAATTGCGCTAAAATTGGTCCACTTTGTGTTCCGCGGAGACAAAACCCCTTGAGCTATCAATACCCCTGCACCGCACGGGGTCTGTACGATTAACTTCTCGTTTTCTTTCAAGGGGCCTCTTGATGTCTCTCAGAAGGCAGAGGGCCAATCGAAACGAGAGCCAGGGACGTCATGAGGGCGACTTGACGAGCTGATTGGCCGGCCCTGAGAAGGGGAACACTTTACTGCCTTTTTATAGACGACCCGATCTCGTGCACTTCGCTACTGGGCACTTTTCTGACAGCGAGAGGACACATCGGACACTACTCCATAGCACGCGATTTCTCAAGCTGGTCATACGGAGGTGTATGGCCCCTTTACCACTGCATGATGAATCCGACACTGGGGTCTCCGTCCCACGAGATTAAACAGCATCCAAAGGAAGAGTCGGATACAGAGAGCGAGGAACTTCAACCCAAAGATATGACGACCGACAAAGGATACAAAATTAAGACGAGCAGTCTACCGTTTAGTGTCGAATCGTTGATTTCGAAGAAAACGACCTGCCGGACTGTCTATTCCTCGTCGGAGTCGCATCTGGTCCAACCGAAGCCCGTTGCAGCGCAAGGCGGACAGTTTTCACCCAGGACTTTTTACGCGGACAGGAAAGTTTCAGCAGAGAGCTCTCTAAACGCCCCAGAGAGCCCTAGTGACGACAGTCCCGAGTTTTGTGAGAAAGACCAGAGCACTTGGTTCCAGACGTCCTCTTTCTCAACTCCTCCTCGTAAGTTGTTCCTTTAAAACCGTAGGTTGTTGTCGCAAGAAAGTTGTGGACACTGATCATTACGTTGTGCCTATAACACTACTCTTGTTTTTGTTATTGCTGGTATTTTCATATGTAAGCAGTATTATTATTGGCTGAACATATCATATGATTAGCTTATCATGTTTGGGCTGTAGGCTCATAGGCATTTAAATATTTACCTTTCTTAATATTCTCTGTACATATGGACTCTTTCTTTGAAAAAAGTTAAATACAAATTTGTGGGGAAACGTCGCAGAATATGAATGGACAAACTGATATTTCCTAACATTTTTTCCCAACTTGTGTCTTATCTCAGGAAGCTCGAGCCCACCTCCATGTACTTTAAGAAAGCATAAAAACAACAGAAAACCTCGAACGCCCTTCACTACCTCTCAGTTACTGGCGCTGGAGAGGAAGTTCCGACAGAAGCAATACCTGTCCATCGCGGAGAGAGCCGAGTTCTCCAACTCCCTCAATCTGACAGAGACACAGGTCAAAATCTGGTTCCAAAACAGGAGAGCCAAAGCCAAAAGACTCCAGGAGGCCGAGTTGGAGAAGTACAAACTCGCATCGAAACCCATCTTACCTGCTTTCGCTCTCCCATTTCCTTTGGGCGCACACATGGGGTCCCCGTCTCTCTACGGACCTTCCAACGGCTTTCCGAGGCCCACATTACCGGTCCCAGGACTTTTCAATGGACCAGTTACTTACGGAATGTACTATTTGTCTTAGAATACTTATTCTGAGATTGTTTCTAATATCTTAGATATTATGGTTACAACTACACTTACTTTAAATATGAATCTATTTTTTTCAAATGGTATGAATAACCCATTTTTGTATCCCTTTCAATAGATAATAATTGAAATATTTTTTGGGCCAGTAGAGGCCTGCCAAGATAAATGTGAGCCAATGCCATAATCGATTTTTTAATAGACCAAAATTATATTCTTTTAATATTTGCCACGTTTGTTTATAATAGTTTATAAGAACATTTGAGAAATTTGCATACATGGGTGTCTCATTTTATAAATTCTCATCGATTATGCACACGCTGGCACTATAAGCCTTAAACCACTTGCCTTAAACAAACATCTATGTATCATCTTTATATTTGATAACCTGTTTTTAAAATGATCATATATCCCTAACTAAGGTTCAGCATCACCGTGCGTAATTTCCTTGCGTAATGAGTGCGTGAAGCAACAAAAAAGTACTTAAAGGCTTTGCAGTTATAAAAGTGCCTTGCAACACAATTTTTTTGCTCACTGTTGATGTTTATCTGTTGACTGTGTTTTCACCGTTGCTGTTCAATTGCAAACGACCAGTAGGCCTATAGCTGAGTGTGTCTATTTGCAATTCCTAAGTGTCTTTTAGGAAATTGAATATATTCCCATATGGTTGGGCCGTTTCAACGATTACACTGTTGCCTTAGAGACCAATTTCGATAAGAGAGATGTATGAAATAACTTTTAACTTTCCAGAAATGTGCTGTATTCTTGTAATTAAAATGTTTAGTTTTTACTTTTCCGGCAACATTGCCAGGAAACTATGCAGAATTCTCGGTATTTATTAAATATCTTTGTATCTGTACTGTGTACATACATGGTCCCATTTTAATTATTCAGTTTAACTTGTATAAACTGAAACCAGTAAATAAACAATGTTTTTTTCCGTGTTGAAATGATTGGGTCTTAGTTAATTGCAGCGCAACAATTGTATCTGAAACGGGCACTTTTTGAAATTGTAGTTTACTCCTGATTTGTATTTCGAAACAAAAATGTGCTTGAAAATATTTACTTAAAAATATAGGCTACCACTAATTTATTTTCGTGCAGGCGTATTTAATTTGACAAAAAATAAGGATAATTTACGAACACATTGTGTGTGGGTCACCATTTCCGTCCATGATAACGGAATTACTTGCTCAAATTTAAATCCTATTAATTAACAATTTACGGCAGAGCTGAATAATCTCCATTGTATGGGCCACTTGAAGTGGTTAATTTATTTTCCAGAAGAAATTAAAGGCAGTCAAATAATGATTAGGCTATTTTTACCAGACACTGACGTGATTCGTTAGGACAACAGTTGCCATTAAGCAAAACGACTTGTTTCAAAGCTTCAACGCTTGGCTGTTGATTTTGTAACCATGGACTTTGGAACCATGGACTCGGATCAGTTCATGTTGTAAACGTTTTTGTTAATAATTATATTTAATAATACATTGATTAATAAAGGCTAAATAAATGTTCTCAACTATTAGCTACAGGAAAATTGTCCCAGATTCTGTTCTTTAATAAATGGTCACGTGATAAAACACATGTATCTGAAGGTCTTATTTAATATGACATTAAAATATGACGGTTTGGGGGCTTATTTGAGGACTGAGCTTAACATTTCCTGACTTGGGTACCAGTTGCGAAACGTATCTGCAGAGTCCAAAATTGCTTGCGATTATCTTCCAGTACGATAGAGGGCAGCATTATGATAAAGCTGAGGAATCTTATAACAAATAAGTCGACTTCCACACTTGCGCAGTGAGCGTGGACATCTCGGACATTTCGCTGCTAAGGTGAGTTGTAAGCCCGCTAGCTTCTGTACTAGTATACATTGTATTTAAATGTTATTCTGACATTCAAAGAGACGTTTACAACTTTCGTGTTTTGATGCGTGCATCGTATATGACCAAGCACGTTCAATTTCCTAACTTGCATTAGTCGCGACAGAGAACATTCTGACCTTGGCTTTCAAGCTACGTTTAAATGAATCGGCCCGTCACGTTTTGTGACATGCTAGCCAGCTTTGCTGAATTCAACAATTAAAAAATAACATGTTGTGCGAGTTCCTACATTAAACGTTTCCGGAGGGCTTGATTTGAACTCGCTAGAAATAGTTGTTTAAATTGCGAGTCACTACCGAGTAATAGCAGATACTTACGTAACCTACTTAACCCAAACACTGGCAAATGACCTACTGTATTAAACATGGCTAGCTCCGTAAATAGCCTTTTAAGACTACCTGTCACATTGTTACACTGGTTGACAGTACTGGCAATTCATGAGCTTATACTGTCAGTCAGCGGACTGAATTCCAATTCACTTAAGACTCTTCTCTGCCTATGTACCCCGCAGATGGTGAGGACATCTATTCGCCGCGCGGCCCTGAAAGCCATTGACTGGGTGGCGTTCGCCGAGCGCGTACCCCCCAACCAGAGGAGCATGTTCAACGCCCTGAAGACCCGCAGCGATGCAATCTCTGCCAAGTCAGTAGCCAAGCTTTACCCCACTCACCAGTTATTTCCTCATCCATTGTTTGGTCTCTCAGTCCCTCACTCGGAGGCGCAGACTCTACCCCCACAAACACACACCAAAAAGGTTTTTCTGTCCGTCAGTAGCGCCTTGTTGACTTATTCTCCCTCACTCGCTTAACAGGCTCGCTGGCCTGCCAGAGAAGCCCGTGGAAATTGACTGGGCCTACTACAAGACAGCTGTAGCTAGGCCTGGCATGGTAGACGAGTTTGAGAAGAAGGTAAGGCCGAACAAAAACTCACCTGACAAATATCTGGCTTCCACAGCAGTTAGCAGGGGTCCCATTATTGTCCACCTTGCTCTCGACGCTCGCTAGAAATTTTACCAAAATGTCAATATAATACAAATTAAAAATGTTATGTCACAGAATTGTACTTTTATGTATAGATACACACCTATATTATAACATTCCAGTTTTAAAATCCCATAAGGATATGCCTAGAAATTGTATTTTCCTGATTTTAGCAGTTAGCCAGGGGGTCCCATTATCGTCCACCCAACCACTTTCAATGAACAAATGTCAAGTTTGCAGATGGCAGATGCTACACATACGGTTTGAGAGTGTATTTACATACTCAAATCTCAAAATAAGAAGCTGTAATTTTGTGGGCAGCAATATAAGATGTGTACATATTGATGAGTTGCTTTCTTTCGTTGCTGCTGCATATCTTCTTTAAGAAATTAATGGAAGAAACTGTTGTGGACGATAATGGGGTCTGGAACGTTGGCGAGTTTGAATGGACGATAATGGGGTCGCTTACTATAACATTGTCGGAACACATGAGTTCCTGCTTCACCACCAAGTCAGGGTAGCCTGTTGGTCCAAGTTTTCAATCAGCAAAGATACAAGTCAAGCCACCTTCTTGATCTCTCTTCTACTGCTGGATTGGTTCTTCTGATTTAATTGGTTAATTTGCATCCCTACATCATCCCTTCTCTTCTCCATCCCTACAGTTCAGTGCTTTGCAGATACCTGTGCCTGTTGACACACAGACCAGTGCCATTGATGCACAGGAGGCAGTAGCGGTGAGTGTTTAAAATCTCGAGATTATTATATATATATATTTTTTTTTTATCAACCCAGGTCTTAGTTAAGTGTTTTGGTTGTCTGGATCGTGGTCTTTTGTGGTGACCTTTAACCTTTTCCCCACAGGACAAAGCGGCCGCGGCCTACATTGAGGCATCCAAGGCTCGCATCACTCAGTATGAAAAGGAGGTGATTGTCTAAAAAGTGTTAACAGAATTCACTAATTTACACACAAACTCTCACACACTTATCAAGTACTCTCTCCGTTCATCCCTGATCGCGCATTTCTCTCTCTTATACTCCTCCCATCTCTCTCTCTCTCTCTGTCTCTCCTTTTTTATTTTATTTTTATTCATTTTTACAGTTGGAGAAGTTCAGGAACATGATCCCCTTCGACCAGATGACCATTGATGATCTCAACGATACCTTCCCAGAGACCAAACTGGACAAGGTCAAGAATCCCTATTGGCCACACAAGCCCATCACCGACCTGTAATCTCACCAAAAACTAATTCAATAAACACCCCATATTTTACCGAAAACTCTTGTGGATCTGCATTTTGTTTGGGATTCTGTGTAATATGTTCATGTAGTTTTATTTTTTTCCAGACTTGCAGCATTGATGCAGAATTATTTATTTGCCACTAGGTGGCAGTGTAAGCTCATTTTAGACTGTACCTCGTTGCTCCATGAACGGAGAAGTCAATACATTTCTCCACAACTGTGTTTATAAAGGGATAGACAATATGAATATTTTTGCTTTATCAGAACTATTTTAAATATAGTAGAGTAATAATTATATTTGATGTAACTTGAAATAATGGAATGAGTCACTTAAGCACTACAGTAATGTGTCCACCTATGTTACATTAATGGAATAGGGGGGGGGTGTAATAATTTTCCCTTTATCTGGTATTTGCCAAAGGTTTCCAAGGCCATCCCCAAATAATCAGAGTATCTTATTCAAAATGTTACGTTTGACTATTAACAGTCCCAAGTATTTTATCAAAGAATTGTTACCGATAACCAACATGACAAACTTCATGTAGTCTGTTGTGTTCATTGGTTAGCTCCGTCGTCATTCACTGATGTAAACACCAATGAAAAAATCATCGTGACTGTGCCCTTCTCAATCTTGCACTGTGGTTGGCTTGAATTTGTATGTTTACTTAAAAGTAGGTGGGATATATGGCCACTGACTCATCCCTTGATGTTAATTGGTTCAAATCTGAGCTTTTGCACTTGTTTGATTTGCCAGAAGGTGTTGTTGTAAGAAAGGTGGGAGGGGCTTAGTTACCGATGATTTCCGCTATGTCTGTTGTTTGACAGCAACGATTAACAAGAACCACGCGTTTCAGGTAACGTTATTTTACTGTAACGCCCTTTTACAGTATAGAGTAAATAGTTCGGCTTCTAACCAAAATACGAATGCGTATAATACTTGTGAAAACGATGTGTATTTGTCTATTACGACCGTGGGAACTCGAAGCAAGTGTCACTTGGGATAGCACAGTGCTGTACGAAGCATGTCAATATTAGCTCTGCCGTGTCCCTGCGGAGGTCACAAACATCCTCACGATCTTGTCCGTTCACATTGAGTGTTCCCCTGAAACAGTTTTAACTCAGAAGTATCATGTTAACATATATTTAAAAAAACAGTAATTCATAAAATACATTATAGTTTATTACAAGCTGTAGCAGAGTGATATAGCTTCTGCTGTTTTTTTAGCTGGTAGCATCACTTAATGCTTGGATGCTAGCATCCACGCAAGAAGGGGATATATTTGGGAGTATTCGGGATTCTTGCCTTCTGTTGTAAAGCGTGTAAACCGGCCTAGTATTTTTAAGTAGTTAAGCAATCTAGCTAAAGCCACTACCGACATTACTGATTTAACCGACATTACTGCATTAAAATACACAGATATCAGGGAAGGGTGCTATGGATGGGAGGAAGATGATGAGGATAGCTTGACATAACAGTTCGAGTGGACACAGTCTTTTTTACATGAGTTTCACAGATTTATCAGAAAGCTGCACCAATGCAAGTCCGTTTTGCGCAGGACAGCATTCAGAATGCGGCTAAATTAAAAATATAAAGACCAGGCCTATCCTTTCTGATTAAGAGGAGTTGTATTCGTAGAGCAATACATCATTGTTAGTACACCGTCTAAGCAAACCGGGCCTTTGATTTATAAGGGATGGGAAAGACAACACCAGACGGGTACTACTCAAACTATTTTGGCTTTGAAACTTGATCTGTCCTGGCCTCAGCCATTGACTGGACACATTACCTTTGACCGTGTTTCCTTGTCCTTCGTCGTTTATTTGGCCCTAGGGCATCGATAATTGACAGATTATAACAGTGTTATGACATATATGTATGTAAAGGGGGAGAACAGCTAACCTTTTAACTCTTTGTGGTGCTAATGTTGTGCTTTCAAGAGTAAAGGTCACAAGACTACATTGGAACCAGCTTGTGTCTGGTTTCTGTTCTCAGTAGTTCATGCCCTGGCGTTTAAGATCGAGTTGTCGTATTCCCTAGTTGCTAAAGAGTTACCAGTCAATATCGAGCCATCCAGCTCTACAGGAGAAAGACATTTCCATGACAAATGGAGGAAGAAGATTGATCAAAGTTGTCCATAATTGATTCCATCGTGGTCTTCACCTCAAACACTCGAGGTATATAATATATGTTGCTTTTTTAAATAGTTGTTTTGGTTTTTGTCCGGGAAGAAAAACCAGCATGTCGCTAGTTGTTAGAGCTGCCCTATGGAGGAAGCCGCCCCTGGATCAGTGTGTGTGTTTGTGTGGAGGATTCATACCCCGGAGCATGTCTCCACTGGCAGCATTGTATCTGCAGGACAATGCGGATACGGTCGGCAAGCTGCAAGGCTAGGCCAGATACAGGCCGGTGCGGGCGTGGGCAAAGTCAGCACGTCTGGTCAGCTAGGCACTGAGAAGGCTGGCACAGTCAGACCTGTCTGCTACTGTTAGAGGTGACAGGACTTAGGATTTATATCAAGGTCGTAGACTATGTACTATATTATAAATAATCCATACACTGATGATATGGATTGATTCAAGTAATTTAAGTTTTATTATGACATGGTAGCTCTTATTACTATGACTTGTGTAGTACCAATAGGCCAACTAGAGCTGAAAGACACGCTAGAGCACACGCTAAGCTGGTCATACAGTAATATGAGTAGTGTAGCCTACAGGGCAGGACATTGCAGCTCTTGTATGGGTCTAACTCTGTAGTGTTAGTCATTTATTTTCAAACAGCGAGTTAGTAAGGCAATTATCATAACATCAATTTGTGGATTATATATTTTGTGTTGGGCCGTGATACCGTGTATAGACCTGCATGGTCTGGCCTGCATTCTTTATACGCCCCGCAGTATTTCTTCACTGTGCCAGGAAACCGTTTATTTTGTAACAAAGGGAAGGGTTTCTTCACCGGGCTGATTCGAGATTTCCGTGGGGTTTTTGCTGTTACGTGCACTTCTGACCACCGCAAGGAAGCGCTTTTTGAGTTTTGTGTCCGTTGAAGTGTTTGGTCTTACGAGACTAATCAGAATTATAGAACCGAGAGAGATAGAGATAGAGAAACCTAGAGAGAGAGATTGAGAGACCAGAGAGGAGGAGGGAGAATAGAAAGAAAAGAGATAGATAGAGAAAGGTATTCTGGCACTGTGGTTCTAGAACACAAGTGTTCTAGAACACTGAGCAGCAAGAAGGAACGTCTTTGCTGGCTTGTTAAACTTGTAGCTAGCCAGCCCACATCCTGCTTTACTCCATGAGACGCAGACACAACCATCTCTGCACAGATTGAGGCCTTATCTGTACGTGTGCATCGTGCTCCCATAGGAGTTATATCGGAGATTATGAAAGTGCAGAACGACACCAGGGACCGCCATATAGGTTCACGATCATTGTGAACGTATTGTGTGTGGGGGCTAATGCACGTCCCGTTTCACCAACTTGCTTTTGTCTTGCTTCAACATGTCTCTCTGACGCGTTCCAAGGCGGGGCCTTTGGACAAACATTAGGAGGAGATCCGTGAAGGGAGCAGGGCCTGTTTGGGAAGCACGGCTGTGCTCAGCTGCTTTGTTTGTTTGTCTGTGGCGGAGACAAGAGGCCGGGCGCTGTTTGGGGAGATGTTGGAAGATAAAGGCTGTGTCCAGGGAGGGAATGCGTGACTCATGTTTGGGAGCTAGGTCTGATTCCACTAGGCTTGTGGAGTTGATCCATCGGTATATGAACGGTGGGGACGAGTGGGACGCAGGGGGGGAAAGACAAGGAGGGGAGAGCAGGAAAGTAAGGGGGAGAAAGAGGAAGTGAGGAGGATGGGAGGAAGAGAGGAAGTGGGCCAGAGGGAGAGAGAGATGGACAAGAAGAGAGAGAGAGAGGAAAGGGATGGAGGGAGGAAAGTACAAGAGGACAGTAGTCCGTTTTAGTAGGCCTAGACCATCCCAGGAGAAACAACCCAAATTGTGGGTGTAAGAGGATCATGCTCTGGGGATGGAGAGGGGGATGGAGAGGAGGGGAGAGATGGACGGAAGAGATGAACGGGTGGAGAGAGGGGGGTGGAACCATCTGGGCAGGAGTGTGTGTCAGAATGGCCCGGGTGAGACCGTGCGGTCATCAACACAGTGATGTCAGCTTTAATGGGGGGAAGGGGGTAGACTGTCTCCATACAGTGCACAGTACATCTTTGTCTGGACGGTAGCCTGAGGCACCAGCTAAACCTCCCTCATGAAACGTCTAAATCCAGCCTGTGCATTGCCGCTTATGATAATAATGTTATTAGTTAGCGGACACTTTGATCCCAAGCTACGCACAGGGGAGATTTGACCCAGCAACCTCTTGATCTGAAGTCAAATGAGTCATACCCATACCGAGAAGACCTATTTATATTTAGGCTCCCATATTCATCCCATTGTTTGGCTTTATCATTTCCTGTGTCTGTTCAGTATGCGACACGTTTGTCTGGCACGTGGAATCTCTCGCTCTATGATGACTGTTTCCTGTGTGTGTGTGTTGTGATGACTGTTTCATGTGTGTGTGTGTGTTTGTGTGTTGTGGTGACTGTTTCCTGTGTGTGTGTTTGTGTGTTGTGATGACTGTTTCCTGTGTGTGTGTGTTGTGATGACTGTTTCCTGTGTGTGTGTGTGTTTGTGTGTTGTGGTGACTGTTTCCTGTGTGTGTGTGTGTGTTTGTGTGTTGTGGTGACTGTTTCCTGTTTGTGTGTTGTGATGACTGTTTCCTGTGTGTGTGTGTTGTGATGACTGTTTCCTGTGTGTGTGTGTGTTTGTGTGTTGTGGTGACTGTTTCCTGTGTGTGTGTGTGTGTGTGTTTGTGTGTTGTGGTGACTGTTTCCTGTGTGTGTGTGTGTGTTTGTGTGTGTTTGTGTGTTGTGGTGACTGTTTCCTGTGTGTGTGTGTGTGTTTGTGTGTTGTGGTGACTGTTTCCTGTGTGTGTGTGTGTGTTTGTGTGTTGTGGTGACTGTTTCCTGTGTGTGTGTGTTGCCAGTGGCCGTTGATGGACCAGCCCTGTGAAGACGCGGGGTTAGAATGGGACAGAGCGCCTCGGAACAGGAGGTCCAAGAAGATACCCCAGAGGTCAGAAAACACACACACACACACACACCAGAGATGGACCCACGCGATCCTTCACTCAAGCAGTTACTCCCTTTGCCTTCAGTGTGAAGAAGAGAGAGTGAGTTAGAGAGATAGAGATAATGTGCTGCCTCATCAATAACTGAACAGCCTTGTATTTCCTTTCCAGTCACTTGACTGTCCAAGAGCTAGAATTCCAAAAGCCTACGGTCTGAAGTGTGTCGACTTTGCCCTCACCCCAGTCATTTTGTTTTTAATGCTCCTAACACAACAGGCTTATCACACAGATCCATATATCTTGGCTCCCGATGTGAGTCACAGCCTTAATCAGGACTTGGGACCGGGAACGTCCTTTGGCTGGAAAATACTACAGAGTGGACGACAGAGATAAGAGTCTTATTGATCTGGCAGGGAGAGGCCTGCAGTCCAACCTATCCCCTGCTTTGTGCCTCGGATGAGTGAATCTAGAATGTATACTCTAGAATGTATCTCTCTCTCTCTCTCTCTCTCCTCCCCCTCTCTTTTCAATCTCCATATCCCTCTTTCTCTCTCCCCCTTCTCCACCCTCTCTCTCTCTCCACTGTCTTCCTTTTTCCCTCCTCCTCTCAGATCTGATTACAGTGAAACCAGATTAAACCAGATCTCTTTTCAAACCTCCAGGCCTTGGTAGACTCTCCATCTGACGTCCACACACAGACAGGAGCCAGGGGGCCTGTGTTAGCGTCAGTAGACAGCAGCCTACATCAAGCCTTCTGGAAGTGAACCTGGCCAGGGTAGAGGGAGGATGACCAGAATGATAAAGGGAGAGAGAGAGAGGGAGAGGATATTGGGGCGGTGGGGTTATAAACCGGGGACGGTGTGGGGTCAAAGTGCGGCGAAAAGGGAGTTCCCAAGCTGTACTCAGAGAGCCACTTCAGATGTCTCGTAAGCAGGACGGAAGCAGCAGCTGCTTTCAGACGGCTGCTCTCACCGGGCAGCCACCAGGGACTTTCTGACTGTGGTTCTAAGGGAAGGTCGGAATTAGTCCTTGATTGACGTGTGTTCTGTTCCAATCGCAGGAAGGGTTTAACCACCACATCAAGGCGTTTGTGGAGGAGGAGCTACAGACGAGCATGGTCAGTGTCGCTCGGGGGGGGGGGGGGGGTCTTGTTATGGACTGTTCTTGGTGTCACGGCGGTATCGTTCTGCTCCCTCCCTCCCTCCCTCCATGACTCTGCGTCCATCTCACTCACCGCTCCCCTCCGTCTCTCTCCCTCCGCCCCCCCCCCACTCTCTCCAGATGGTTGGCATGGTGATCGGCGCGGGATTTGCCATCATCCTCATCGCCATCCTCATCTTCTTCGTCCTGCGCAGGATCCAGCTACGAAGTCAGTCTCCCTCCTCCTGCTCCCTTCGTCTCCTCTCTTTAGTCAGACGCTGGTCTCCCCCGGCAGTCTGTTGACGTTATAAGACCTTCTCATTCATTCGCTTCAGTTCGGTTTTCAATAAGAATGTTCTCTCTTTCCTCTCTTTCTCCTGTCTCTCCTCTCCTCTCCTCTCCTCTCCTCTCCTCCCCTCTCCCCCTCTCCCTCTCCCCTCTCTCCCCCTCTCTCTCTCTCTCTCTCTCTCTCTCTCTCTCTCTCTCTCTCTCTCTCTCTCTCTCTCTCTCTCTCTCTCTCTCTCTCTCTCTCTCTC
This sequence comes from Hypomesus nipponensis, assembly GCF_054491055.1. Taxonomy (NCBI): domain Eukaryota; kingdom Metazoa; phylum Chordata; class Actinopteri; order Osmeriformes; family Osmeridae; genus Hypomesus; species Hypomesus nipponensis. The sequence continues at coordinate 4,625,967 of NC_140381.1, read as the reverse complement.
TCTCTCTCTCTCTCTCTCTCTCTCTCTCTCTCTCTCTCTCTCTCTCTCTCTCTCTCTCTCTCTCTCTCTCTCTCTCTCTCTCTCTCTCTCTCTCTCTCTCTCTCTCTCTCTCTCTCTCAGACATCGAGGCCCAGGAGGCTCCTAAATACCGCTTCCGTAAGAGGGACAAGGTCATGTTCTATGGGAGGAAGATCATGCGGAAGGTCAGCCCCTATGGCCAGCTGAAGTGATGTTACAACATAGAACTGCATGAAGTTCACTTCACGACCTTGACCTGTTGACACTCTCTGTCTCTCTCACTATCTCTCTCTCCCTCTCTCTCTTTGTCTCTCTCTTTGTCTTTCTCTCTTTGTCTCTCTTTGTCTCTCTCTGTCTCTCTCTCTCTCTCTCCCTCTTTGTCTCTCTGTCTCTCTCTCCCCCAGGTGTCTCAGTCTACTTCTTCTCTTGTGGGGACAGCCTCCTCCTCCCGCCCGCGCCTCAAGAAGAAGCAGAAGATGTTAAACATTGCCAAAAAGTATGCATGCAGGCCTTACCACAAACAGAAATATTGACACATCCTTTTTGTGAAACTTGCGGTACTGAAATTGAAAGAACATCGTAATGCCAACAGATCTTCTGAGAAGAGTTCTAACAGACACAAACAAAAATGAAAAGCACAATATAGCCTAGCTAGCAGAGGGTCTGGTTCAGTTTCCAGTTCAGTTAAGTCAGTGAAGATGAGTTTGAAATAACAATTCCATCATTTCCTGCCCCCCCCCCCCCCCCCTCCAGGATCCTGCGTTTTAAGAAAGAGGTCCCCATCCTGCAGGCCAAGGAGCCTCCTCCCTCTGTGCTGGAGGCCGACCTGACGGAGTTTGACGTCGCCAACTCCCACCTGCCCTCCGAGGTGCTGTACATGCTGAAGAACGTCAGGTACGCACACCGCAGGGGGGGGGGGGGGCTCTGGGGGTGTGTGTGGAGGTGTGTGTGTGTGGAGGTGTCTTGAAATATGACTACCATTTATATGTGTGTGTGTGTGTGTGTGTGTGTGACCTCCTGACCTCCAGGGTGCTGGGCCACTTTGAGAAGCCTCTGTTTCTGGAGCTGTGTAAGCACATGGTGTTCCTCAAGTTCCAGCAGGGGGAGTACGTGTTCCGGCCAGGGCAGCCGGACAGCAGCATCTACGTCGTACAGGACGGCAAGCTGGAACTGTGCCTTACCGGACAGGTGTGTGTGTGTGTGTGTGTGTGCGCGTGTGTACATGTGGGTGCGTGTACGTGTGTGTGTGTTTGTAAGTGTGGGTCGTGTTTGAGATAATTATATCATTTAACATGTATTGTAACAGACACAAAAGGTTTAGTAAAATGTATGATATTCATTTCCGTATTTTTTATACAATAACGAATTATTAACATATGTATATCTAACATGTATATTTAGAATATGACAGTTCCATCTACCAGAATAGTCAACAAACTTCACTAATGAGCTTTATCTCTCAGTCGGCACCAGAGGAGCCATTTAGCACCTCTGTCTGTTTGTCTGTTTCCATGACGGTCAAACTCTCACATGCTCAAGAGCAATCAAAGGTGTTATTAATCTCTAAGGTATTAAATATGAACACTTGTACAACAACAAAAACAAGTGACGCAAAACTTATTGTTAATTGCTGTTCTGATGCAACTCTGGTCCAAACTGATGGTGTCTTTCTATCCTGTTAAACTAGAATATGACCAGCAGATGGCGTCTCCTTCCTACACTTTGAAGATCAAGGGCCAGTTTCTCCTTTTAACTCTTAGAAGATGCATAATATGATACATTTCTGATTTGTTTTTATTATAAAACTTGTACTGTAATAGACACAAACTTTTAGTAAAATATATAATAATAATCATCATCATAAAAATAATAATATGACAATATAAAAATATAAACATATGCATATCCAACATGTGTATGCCAGTTCTATAGTATAATTAACATTATCTCTAAGGTGCATAACATAATAACCTGTGCTTATTCATACTGTAGTTTCATAAATCATTTAGCCTACTTTATCAAAGAATAAAGCTTTTGCTACAAGACATGTACTTCAATGAGATGAAGTGTCTAACCATATAGAAACCCGTTACCTTTTTCCTTGAATCCTTCCACCTACCTTTCCTTCCTGTGTTCATCACCCCTCAGCCCCCACCCTATCGAAAATCTCAACAAACTTCACTAATGAGCTTTAACTGTCAGTTGGCACCAGAGGACCCACTTAGCACCTCTGTCTGTCCTAATGGTCTGGTGGTCTGCTTGCATGATGGTAAAAGTCTCACAGGCACAAGAGCAATCAAACGTGTGAAGTTTTCAAGTACTAAATCTGAACCAAGAACCAAACGAATCTAACACCTACCTAAACAAACAATGTCATTAGAAAGCTCCCGGGATTAAAGAGACAAACCTGTTGACAGATTAGTGCTTGCATCAGTCTGTTGACCTCTGTTGTAAAGCTAATTGGCCGGGCAGCCATGACCTGGTACAGAGCAATGACAGGAAAGCATGTCTGAATTATATTTGTTAAATATTTTAATGTCTCATCTGTTGGTTTAGAAGTGTGTGCTTGTGTGAGCGTATGTGTGTGTGCGCGTAACAAACCCCACCGTTGTCTCATGTCTCCAGGATGGCAAGGATGGCGTTGTGAAGGAGGTCTACCCTGGCGACAGTGTCCACAGCCTCCTCAGCATTCTGGATGTCATCACCGTAAGATATGATGTCACTTCCTGTTTGAATCATCAACTGTCGTCACGTTTTCGGACGTGGACTTGGACTGTACTTTTGATTGGTCACTTCAGTACGTAGGAACATGTGACACATCATCATTGGTTCAATCCCCCTTTGGATGAAGACATGTCGTAACTTCTATTGAATGAAATCAAGAAGAAATCAAGCTGACTCAAACAATGAAAATGATTGTCAAATGATTTTTTTGGTCCCATCCTCAAACTGTAATCTAATTGTGATACCACAGGAAATACAAGTATTATACAGAAATACACTGTTGTTAATACGAATATGTTGACATATATGTGTGTGTTCCAGGGCCACCAGAAGCCATACAAGACTGTGTCGGCACGGGCGGCCGAGGTGTCCACTGTTCTACGTCTACCGGTAGAGGCCTTCCTCTCCATCTTTGAGAAGTACCCCGAAAGCCTTGTCAGGGTGGTGCAGGTGAGCTGAGTGTGTGACTGTGTGTGTGTGTGTGTGGGGTACAGGTGAGCTGTGTGTGTGTGTGTGTGTGTGTGTGTGTGTGTGGGGTACAGGTGAGCTGTGTGTGTGTGTGTGGGTGTGTGTGTGGGGTACAGGTGAGCTGTGTGTGTGTGTGCGTGTGTGTGTGTGGTACAGGTGAGCTGAGTGTGTGTGTGACTGTGTGTGTGTGTGGTGCAGGTGAGCTGAGTGTGTGTGTGTGCGCACGCTGAAACCCTCTTACTTTCCCTATCCATGTCTGTTGCAGATCATCATGGTCCGCCTACAGAGAGTCACCGTGCTGGCCCTGCACAACTACCTGGGCCTCACCAACGAGCTCTTTAGCCATGTAGGAGTCACACACACTCACACACACACACACACGGCATGTGGACTTCACATGAGTCACACTCCAGTCTTCCAACATCCTTGTCTAACACTCTTTGATTCACTTTTTGATTCTCTCTCTCTGATTCTCTGATTTCTCTCTCTCTCCTACTTTCTCCCCCCCTCTCTCTCTCTCTCTCTCTCTCTCTTTGTCTCTCTCTCTGTCTCTCTCTCTCTCTCATTCTCTGTCTCTCTCTCTCTCTCTCTCTCATTTTCTCTCTCTCTCTCTCTCTCTTCTCTCTCTCTCTCTCTCTCTCTCTCTCTCTCTCTCTCTCTCTCTCTCTCTCTCTCTCTCTCTCTCTCTCTCTCTCTGTCTCTCTCTGTCTCTCTCTCTCTCTGTCTCTCTCTCTCTCTTTCTCTCTCTCCCCCCCCTCTCTTTCTGTCACACACACCTGTCCTGCAGGAGATGCAGGCCCTGCGCCTGCTGCCCCTCTCCCCCCACCAGACGCGCACCAGCCCTGTCCGCCACAGCAAGCGCTTCGGCAGCCTGACGGTGACCGAGGAACACCGGGAGGCCGCCGTGAAGGGGGACACTCCGGGTGAGGCTGGGAGGGAGGGAGGCTGGGAGGGAGGGAGGCTGGGAGGGAGGGAGGCTGGGAGGATAGGAAAGACAGACAGAAGGGATGAGTGAGGGTGGGGAGTTTGAGAGGGAAACCTAAAATATTTACACATCATTGACAGTGAGGTAAAACGGCCATAGTAAATGCTGTATCGTCTGACCTGTGTGTGTGTGTGTGTGTGTGTGTGTGTGTGTGCAGCAGGGGACCATGGAAAGGATGGCGCCACCGTGCCAACCCTGAGCAGGACCATCTCCATGCCTGTAGACATTGCCTGTGAGCAGCACCCTTCACCTGGCCCCCTCCCTGTCCTTCCCCCTCTCTACTTTCAATTTCTCTCCTTCCTTCCTGTCTCTCTGTCTCTTTCTTGGTGGCATCCCTCTCTCTTTTCCTCTTCCCTCTCTCTGTTTCACCCCCCTCTCTCTCTCTCTCTCTCTCTCTCTCTCTCTCTCTCTCTCTCTCTCTCTCTCTCTCTCTCTCTCTCTCTCTCTCTCTCTCTCTCTCTCTCTCTCTCTCTCTCTCTCTCTCTCTCTCTCTCTCTCTCTCTCTCTCTCTCTCTCTCTCTCTCTCTCTCTCTCTCTCTCTCTCTCTCTCTCTCTCTCTCTCTCTCTCTCTCTCTCTCTCTCTCTCTCTCTCTCTCTCTCTCTCTCTCTCTCTGTCTCTCTCTCTGTCTCTCCCTGAGCTGGCTAGGTGACCCTGTGTGCTCTGTGTCCCTGCAGGCATGCAGAAGGGCCTGCGTTCAGACTTTGACATGGCGTACGAGCGAGGGCGCATCTCCGTGTCTGCAGAGGACGGCAACACCCCTCCCACCTTCACGCGGGTCAGCGCGCACACACACAGACACACACACACACACACAGACACACACACACCCATAGACATAAAATGATAGCGCATTATCCTTGCTCCTCCATATCTCAGACCGAGCCGCTCATTTAGCTGTTTTATTTTCAAACTCACTCAGACTTGACCAGACATGAGTCTCTTCACTAAACCCTGACGTTCTCCCAGATTCCTCCAGACATGAGTCTCTTATCCAGACCCTCAGATTCCCCCAGACATGAGTCTCTTATCCAGACCCTCAGATTCCTCCAGACATGAGTCTCTTATCCAGACCCTCAGATTCCCCCAGACTCTAACCGCCTCCCTCCCTCCAGTCTGACCAGCGGGAGAGGAAGGTGACGGTGGAGGATGTTCCCTCGGGGGTGTACCTCTACCCCGAGGAGGAGGCGGGGCCTGAAGGCGGGTACGGGCCCCTCCCGGGCCGACCCAGCGCCGCCCTGTTCGAGGAGGCCCAGAAGGAGCTCCTCAAGCTCATGAGGATCGAGGTACCCGCACAGCGCCGGAGAGGGACTTTATTTTGAAAGGGCAGGTCGTTTGTTGCTAGTGAACGATTCTAGTCAGTGTACATCTGAAAGACCTCGGGTGAAAGACACGTGAAAACAGATGATATAATTGGCGCAAGCAGCGAAAATCAGAAATGTAGATAGTGAGATATTTTGCGGACAACACAAGACGGTGAAGTTGCGTGTGACATTTGAAGACAGCTGTAGTTTGCTGTCAATGTCTGTTTCTGTGTCCAGAGACGACCTCTCTGCGTGGGCCTACTCTGTCCTCTCGTCAGGCTGCCAACCAGTAGAAACAGAGCCCACACAAGGTTGCAGCCCCAAGAGAGGGTTTCATCATTCTTCTTCTCAATCCCTCCCTCTTTCATTTCTCCCACACCTCCACCTCTCTCTCTCCTCCCCCTCTCTCTCTCTCTTCCCCCTCTCTCTCCTCCTCTCTTGCTCCTCCTCCTTTCCCACGCTCTCTCCTCCCCCTCTCTCTCTCTTCCCCCTCTCTCTCTCCTCTCTCGCTCCTCCTCCTTTCCCACCCTCCCACCCACCCTCCCTCCCTCCCCCTCTCTCCTGTCCTCTCAGGACCCATCTCTGTTGAACGGGAGGGTGACCCTGCACCATGCCAAGGCTGGAGCTGTGCTGGCCAGACAAGGAGACCAGGTACTGGCCCCGCCCCAGGCTCAGAACAGACACGCATCCCCAACCACAATATCAGCTGCCGTCCATAATGAGACACGACAGTTACAACACCCACTGTCTAGCCCTTCACTCTCCCCCTGTCGCTGTTCACCTCCCTCCATTACGTCTGTCTTCCCCCCCTCTCTCTCTCTCTCTCTCTCTCTCTCTCTCTCTCTTATTCACTCTCCCTCACTCTTATTCAATCTCCCTCCTACTTTATCTCTCACCCACTCTTTCCCTCACTCTCTCTCTCTCTCTCTCTCTCTCTCATTCAATCTCTCCTACTCCCCCCCTCTCTCTCTCATTCAATCTCTCTCTCCTACTTTCTCCCCCCCCCCCCCTCTCTCTCTCTCTCTCATTCAATCTCTCTCTCTCTCCTACTTTCTCCCCCTCCCCCCCCCCCCCCTCTCTCTAGGATGTGAGTCTCCACTTTGTCTTGTCTGGCTGTCTGCATGTGTACCAACGCATGATCGACAAGCAGGAGGCGGTGTGCCTGTTCATCACCCAGCCCGGGGAGATGGTGGGCCAGCTGGCCGTGCTGACGGGAGAGCCCCTCATCTTCACCATCAAGGCCGTGCGCGACTGCACCTTCCTCAAGATCTCCAAGTCCGACTTCTACGAGTGAGTCTGGAAACCCTCGCAGGCCGGGCCAGTAGGCTACATCGGAGACTGCTGAACATGACTTCACACACACACACACACACACACTGGTGCAGTCTTAACATGGCGAGAGACACGAATCCAGGCGACGGTTCCTCAGGCAGCGCTGACAGGGTTCTTTGTGTCGCCCCCCTGCAGGATCATGAGGGAGCAGCCCAGCGTGGTGCTGAGCGCCGCCCACACCGTGGCCATCCGCATGTCCCCTTTCGTCAGGCAGATGGACTTTGCCATCGACTGGATGGCTGTGGAGGCCGGAAGGGCTCTGTACAGGTACTGGTGGGGCTGGGCTGGGTAGGGCCGGGCCGGGCTGGGTAGGGCTGGGTTGGGTTGGGTAGGCCTGGGCTGGGTTGGGTTGGGTAGGGCTGGGCTGGGCTGGCTAGGGATGGGCTGGGCTGGGCCGGGCGGGGCTGGGTAGGGCCGGGCTGGGTAGGACTGGGTTGTGTTGGGTAGGGTAGGGTAGGGTAAGGCTGGGCTGGGCTGGGCTGGGCTGGGCTGGGCTGGGCTGGGCTGGGCTGGGCTGGGTAGGGCTGGGCTGGGCTGGGCTGGGCTGGGCTGGGCTGGGCTGGGCTGGGCTGGGCTGGGCTGGGTAGGGCTGGGCTGGGCTGGGCTGGGTAGGGCTGGGTTGGGTTGGGTTGGGTAGGCCTGGGCTGGGCTGGGCTGGGCTGGGCTGGGCTGGGCTGGCCCGGGCTGGGCTGGGTAGGGCTGGGTTGGGTTGGGTAGGCCTGGGCTGGGCTGGGCTGGGCTGGGCTGGGTAGGGTAGGGTAGGGCTGGGCTGGGCTGGGCTGGGCTGGGCTGGGTAGGGCTGGGCTGGGCTGGGCTAGGCTGGGTAGGGCTGGGCTGGGCTGGGCTGGGCTTGAAGAAGTACAATACAACAGTAACTTCCTTCCTCCCGCCCCCTCAGACAGGACGACCAATCAGACTGCACCTACATCGTCCTGAACGGGCGTCTGCGTTCGGTCATCCGCAAGGCCAACGGCAAGAAGGAGCTGGTGGGGGAGTACGGACGAGGAGACCTCATAGGAGTGGTGAGGAACCACACACACACACATAGGCATATGTACTTCTAGAGAACACAAGCATCACTCCAGTCTCAAATGAATGTCAACATTTGAACTCTAAAACGATTTCCAAATCAAACGTAACGTTTGAACCGTGATCCAGGTGGAGGCTCTGACCAGACAGCCTCGAGCCACCACCGTCCACGCCGTCAGAGACACAGAGCTGGTCAAGCTCCCAGAGGGGACCCTCAACAACATCAAGAGACGCTACCCTCAGGTACTCCTGACCCCTGACCTCCGCTACAGGAGCCCTCTGACTGAACCCTTGTTCCAATCCACCGGAACCTGACTTTGAGATCCTGGTGTGTGTGTGTGTTCTGCAGGTGGTGACCAGGCTGATCCACCTGCTGGGTCAGAAGATACTGGGGAACCTGCAGCAGGCCCGCGGTCCCTTCTCAGGTGAGACACACACAAACTCACACACACACACCCCCACACAAATTTACACACACACACACACACACACACACTTTTACACACACAAACTCTCTCTCACACACACACACACACACCCACACAAATTTACACACACACACACACAAACTCTTATACACACACACTCACACTCTTATACACACTCACACTCCCACACACACACACTCCCTCCTCTCCGCTGCAGGTTCAGCGCTAGGCCTGTCCAGCGTGGCGTCCAGCCCCGATGTCACCAACCCGGCCAGTAACCTCTCCACCGTGGCAGTGCTGCCCGTCTGCGACGACGTGCCAATCAACGCCTTCAACCTGGAGCTCAGCCACGCCCTCAGTGCCATCGGTACACGCCCACTCACAGCCTCACAGCACAGGGCACTAACACCCACACACTCTGTGAAACGTTAAAAAACACCAGCTCCAATAACGCTGGCTTGTGTGTGTGTGTTCAGGACCCACCCTGCTGCTCACCAGTGACATCATCAGAGAGCGCCTGGGGGCTTCAGCCCTGGACAGGTGAGGAAAGGAAACTTTTTGATTGTGTCTTCTGATTTTTGTTGTTTACTCCTCCTCCCTCGCTGACTCTTGATTGCTCCTCATCCTGTCGTACTCGATTACTGATTAAACTTCCCTTTCCCCTCCTTCCCTTGCTCCCTCCCAATCGTCCTTGCTCTCTGTCCTCCTTCCGTACCCCTCCTCTCCCTCTCTCCTCCCACCCTCTCCACTCTCCCCCCTTTCCAGTATCCATGAGTACCGTCTGTCGGGCTGGCTGGCCCAGCAGGAGGACATCAACAGGATCGTCCTATACCAGACAGACAGCAGCATGACCCCCTGGACCCAGCGCTGCATCCGCCAGGCCGACTGCATCCTCATCGTGGGCCTGGGAGACCAGGAGCCTGCCCTGGGCCAGGTAGGGCCTGGGGGCTGGGGCCTGGGGGCTGGAAGATTGGGGGAGGGGACAGGTCCCTGGTGTTGGGGTTACAGGTTGAAGGAGGCGGGGGATGGACGGAAGAGGGGGAGGGAAGGTAGTGGACAGGTATGTTCAGTAGAGCCTGACGATAAAGGATTTTTAAGACCGATACCGATACAAATATTTGGTGATTAAAAAATCTGATATTCCGATATATATCGGCTGATATATATATTTTTTATCCAGAAACGAGTAACAAAACATGAACAGATTTCTCTAACACTCTGCCCGACTCTGGCTGGATCAGCTGGTTGTAGGGTTTTTTGGCGTTCTAAACACGAGTGTTGCCAACAGGGACGTTGTAGAGTCCCTTCTAGTGGACAAAGTATGCAATGCAACACTCATAACATGGTTGAAGGGTGTTTTGTCTTCGTTTTGTATTTTTTTTTTTTTTTTATAGGCCATTATGAGCCTTGATTTTGTACCTTGTTTGTTTGTTTGTATTGTGAAGGCCTAATAAAAAAATATCGGCCATTATAAATGCCAATACCGGTAGTATGGAAAATGCCTAATCGACCGATAATATCGGCCCGCCGATAAATCGGTTGGGCTCTAGTGTTCAGTGAGTTACTCTCTGGTTGTTGGTGCATGTTCACTGAGGGTTGTCACCTCTCTCTTGCTCTCTTCTCTCCCTCCCTCCTCTCCGTCCCCCCGTCCCCCCTCAGCTGGAGCAGATGCTGGAGAACACGGCGGTGCGGGCGCTGAAGCAGCTGGTGCTGCTGCACAGGGAGGACGGGCCGGGGCCTTCCAGGACGGTGGAGTGGCTGAACATGAGGAGCTGGTGCTCCGGACACCTGCACCTGAGGTGCCCCCGCAGAGTGTTCTCCAGACGGGGCCCTGCCAAGCTGGTGAGAGAGGGGACAGGAGGGAGGGGGCGGGGAGAGGATGTTCTGTCTGTGTGCGTGGTGTGACTTTGTGTGTGTGTGACTGTGTGTGTGTGTGTGTCCCTCAGAGGGAGGTGTACGAGAAGGTGTTTGAGAAGACAGCAGACCGGCACAGTGACTTCTCCCGGCTGGCCCGAGTCCTGACGGGGAACAGCATCGCCCTGGTGCTGGGAGGGGGCGGGGCCAGGTGAGGAGAGAATCTTAAAATAAAGTGCCTTGCCCAAGGGCGCGTCATTTAGCATGGCCGGGAATCGAACCGGCAACCTTGTGATTACTAGCTCGATTCCCTAACCGCTCAGCCACCTGACTCCCAAATACGTCTCAAGTACAGTAACAACATCTCAAATGCTAGAGAGAGAGGAATGAAATTGTGAGTGTTAATACAGTAGTACTGTGTGGTTGGGCTAACATACAGTTTGTGTAATTAATGATTCCGGGACTGACTAATACCTTCTCAGGTATTAAAAAAGTTAAAGTAGCTAAAGTATTAGGACTTTAGGTCTTTGAGAGCCTTAAGCTTAAACCAGCCTGGCCTGGCCAAGTAAGTAGCTCATGGCATGGAAATCAGCTCGTAAGTAAGTGAGTTCTATGTGGATTTATTGGACAATAAAGTTGAAGTTGATCTTCCATGCAACAGTGGAGTTGAGATGTGGCTTGTGATTGGTTGTTTCTCCCTGTCAATCTGCCAGAGGCTGCTCCCACGTGGGCGTGATCAAGGCCATGGAGGAAGCGGGGATTCCCATCGACATCGTGGGCGGGACTTCCATCGGCTCATTCATCGGGGCGCTGTACGCGGAGGAGCGGAGCGCTGTCAGGACCAAGCAGAGGGCGCGCGAGTGGTCCAAGGTCGGTCTCTGCCACTTCCTGTGGCCCCCCAACACGCGCCTCTCTCCGTGCTCTGCGCACGTGGGACCTTGATCAGTCAGAATTGTAAGAGGTCTGTCTCTTTGTCTCTCTTGTTGTCTTTTTCCCCCCTCTTTCTCTCCCTTTCTCCCTTTCCCCCACCCTCTATCTCTCTCCGTCCGTCTAAGGCGATGAACTCAGTGTTTAAGACGGTACTGGACCTGACCTATCCCATCACCTCCATGTTCTCTGGCTCCGCCTTCAACACCAGCATCTCCAAGGTGTTTCAGGACAAGCAAGCTGAGGTGAGTGCTCACTGCCAGGGCTGTGTGTGCTGTCTCTGTGTGTGTGTGTGTGTGTGTACATAATTACACGTGTGTGTGTGTGCCCAGGACCTATGGCTGCCATACTTCAACGTCACCACTGACATCACAGCCTCAGCCATGCGTGTGCACCAGGATGGTGAGTGATTGACAGCTGACTCCCACCCGAGGCCCCTCCCCTCTTTCACTATTGCTGTTTATGATTGGCTGACTGTAGTCTCTGTTCCTCTCAGTTAGATATGAGTACCAAACAGGGACCGAATCAGGAGTTAGGACTGGTAGGGCTTTGATAGTTGTGACCAGTGTCCTGTAGTATGACACTCACACTCTCAAACATTCTGAACACACAGACACACACACACACACAGACACAGACACACACACAGACACAGACACACACACACACACATAGGTGCGTACATTTGATACAAGTTGTGAATTTCATTTAGAGGCAGGGTCCATTTTAACCCCCACTGACAGCTTTAAACCCTCCAGTCCCCTCCCTGCGTCTCTGCCCCAGATGACACGGGTCTAACTGAGTGAAAGCATGGGTATTCATCTAATCTCCTCCAGTCTCTCTCTTCTTAAATATGCTCACCACTGGTTTACATGTGGTGAGTTCCTAACCCTTGTTCCAGTGTGTTAACCCTACACTAATGACGAGAGAGCGAGAATTCACTCTGTAGGTCTAGAAAACCATGCTGCGTATAACTCTAAACATAAAAAAAACTGTAACAACATTCACATTTGCAGATAAACACATTTTTCATCACACATAAATATACATAAACATGTGGCAGTAACATGTATCTATATATATATAACTTCTAATGGGTTATGGGCTAGTATAGTGTTGTTCTGGATAACTATAGTTCTAGATCCTGTTGTCTATGTGTGTCTCTGCATCCATTGACTGATTGTGTGACTGAATGTATCTGCTTCTTGAAGGAGTAATGAATGACTGAGTGAGAATAGGCACCACTCCTAACTGTAGCTAGGGTAGTACTGACCCCCCTCCCCCCAAATCCAGCTCATTTTAGCTTTATTGTTATTTTTCATTCACAATTTTTTACGGTTACTTAACAAAACAACTGGCTTGTATTTGGAAAAGCCTTGATTTGGCAACTCTAAAATAATGTACTATCTGGATATTAGCTGATGCTGGATTTGGGGGGTTCGTTTAAAGTTGTGGGGTCATCCTCTTGAATCCCACATGAATGCCTGGAATTGCATCTTGGCATGTGTGTATGCACTAACTTCTAGGACCCAGCTTTCCTCTCACTCTCACTCACTCTTTCCCTCTCCCTCTCCCTCTCCCTCTCTCTCTCTCTCTCTCTCTCTCTCTCTCTCTCTCTCTCTCTCTCTCTCTCTCTCTCTCTCTCTCTCTCTCTCTCTCTCTCTCTCTCTCTCTCTCTCTCTCTCTCTCTCTCTCTCTCTCTCTCTGTCTTCCGTCATTCTCCAACTCCTGAGTCAGATACCATTTCCTCTTTACAATACAAGATCTTTTCCAGTTTTTCTTCATGTCAACACATAGATCTTTCACACCTTTCATTATTTGTATTGTTTTAATACTTTTCTTTGTGTGTACGCCCCGGCTGGCACCATCCCTGCTAGAACCCTGCTCTGGTGCCTTTAACTTGGGGCTGGTCCCACTAGACTGTGTTTCATGCAGAAGGCCGTCACGTAGAGTTCGTGTTTAGGCATAGGAGCCCCTCTCTCATCTCTACCGTCCTCGTCAACAAGTAGGATCCAGAACACTTCTCCTCTAGCCTCCTGCTTTCTACTTAGTTCCCCCCTTCGCTCGCTCCCTCCTCCCCTCCGCCCTTTCCTGCTTCCTTCCGTCCCTCCCTCCTTCCACTTTCCCTCCCTTGCCTCCTTAGACCCAGTCATTTTTCTGATATATATGCGCGGTGCAACGCGCACAAACTCACACGCTCGCCCACACAATCAGGCCTGGCAGCAGGGGGCGATATTTCTCACTCCAGTTCCAACTGAGAACACTGTGTCGCTGTAGTGTAGTTGTAACGGAAACTCTCTCATATGTTATTCAAGATGGTCGCCAGTAGCACTAGGTTGTTACCAAGGTGACTATGTCAGTCAGTTCCTATGTCCTGCTCTCTCTGCACGCTAGCTTACCTGTCAACCGGCCTTCTAGATATCTGGATCTCTCTTTCTTGCTCTCTCCCGAGCTGTGTCTCTCTCTGTTTTCTCGCCCTTTCCCTCTGGCTTCTTGTCGGTTCTGTTATCTACATAACCACGCTAATAAAAAACAACGTGCACCAAAAACATGCCAACTTAACACCAACACCAAGCAAGCACAGTAGAGCTGGCCCTGAGCTGACGGCTAGAATTCCAACCATCCATGTTGTCAATATGTCTTTTTGAACTGCCTGTCTGTGCCAGAAGTGTCCGTGGCTTCTAGATAGAGGATGATCAGGTTGTGTGTATAAATGCTATTCCCCCCTCTGCCATCTTCATCCCTTCTGCTGCCCTCTGCCCTCTACCTCTCTGTCCCTCGCTGCCTTCAATCTCTCTCTCTCTCTTTCTCTCACTCTCTCTCTCTCTCTCTCTCTCTCTCTCTCTCTCTCTCTCTCTCTCTCTCTCTCTCTCTCCCAATCCCTCACTCCTCTCTCTCCCTCCCTTCCTCTCTCCCTCTCTCCCCATCCCTCTCTCTCCCTCCCTTCCTCTCTCCCCCTCCCTCTCTCCCTCCCTCTATTCCCCCCCCTCTCCCCCTCCCTCCCTCTTCCTCTTCCCCTCCTTCTCTCCCCCTCCCTCCCTCCTTCTCTCTCTCCCCCTCGCTCACCCCCTCCCTCCTCCTCCCTCTCCCTTTCCCCCTCCCTCTCTCCCCCTCCTTCCCACCCTCCCTATCTCTCCCTCCTTCCCTCTCTCTCTCCCCCTCCCTCTCTCCCCCTCCCTCCCTCTCTCTCCCTCCCTCCTTACCTCTCTCTCCCCCCTCTCTCTCCCCCTCCCTCCCCCTCCCTTTCTCCCCCTCCCACCCTCCCTCTCTCTCCCTCCTTCCCTCTCTCCCCCTCCCTTTCTCCCCCTCCCACCCTCCCTCTCTCTCCCTCCTTCCCTCTCTCTCCCCCTCCCTCCCCCTCCCTCTCTCCCCCTCCCTCCCTCCCTTTCTCCCCCTCCCACCCTCCCTCTCTTTCCCTCCTTCCCTCTCTCTCCCCCTCCCTCCCCCTCCCTCTCTCCCCCTCCCTCCCTCCCTCTCTCCCCCTCCCTCCCTCCCTCCCTCCCTCCCTCCTTCCTTCTCTCTCTCCCCCTCCCTCTCTCTCCCCTTCTCCCCGTCCCCCTCTCTCCTCTCTCTGTCCATGTGTTTGACGTGCTCCTGCTCCTCTTCCTCCTCCTCTCATTCTCCATCTCCCCTCTGACAGGCTGCGTGTGGCGCTATGTCAGAGCCAGCGCCTCCTACACCCCCTACCTGCCCCCCCTCTGCGACCCCAAGGATGGCCACTTGCTTGTGGACGGTTGCTATGTCAACAATGTCCCAGGTCAGAGTTCAAACTCCGCTCCCTCCCGGTGGGGGGGGGGGGGGACGACAACAACAAATTAACAAAAATAAATAAAAAAGACAATCAACCAACTCGAGCTACCCTCCTCCGTCCTCAAGTTATGTCTCTCACCCTCTCAACCTTTTTTCCGTTACACCCCCCCCCCCCCCCTTTAACCACCCCACCCCCCCCCACCCCCACCCTGACCAGTTGGACATTGGGAGCCCATGGTTTGGAAGGAATGTTAGTAATACCACATGAATAGGATTTTGCTATAGCTTACCTCTGAGCATGTTATAGTGTGTGAGTAGAGGGAGACATTCAGCCTGCCTACCCAACCACTTGACAGGCCATTCACTCCATTCAAATTGGCCTCACATTCTCCTAGTCACACACCCCAATACTCTAGTCGCTGATTGGTTTAGCCCTGCCCCCACCCACCTCCAGAGTCAGTCATACGAATGGGTCAGAGAGAGAGAGGTGCAAGATGGTCCCTGCTTCTTGTGGTCAGTCGTCCTGCTTGGTTCCACCTCCTGCCCTCCTCCTCCTCATCTCCACAGTTCTGGCACTTGGCTGACACACACACTCGCTTCTCCCTACAATGATTCACCAGCTTTTCAAGTCCTTTCCACGCTTGTTGCTTTTTTCCCCACTTTACTCAGAAAGCTTTGTGCTTGGGTCTCAGCCCCCTTTAAGTGAAGCAGAGTTATGTTTAGGAATCAGAGGAGTCTATTTAGAGAGTCAAATAAGCAGTTTCGAGAGTCAGAGTCTGTTCACAGAGTCAAATCATCTGTTCACAGAGTCAAATCATCTGTTCACAGAGTCAAATCATAGTCCTAGTGGTTGTTCAGAGTCAAATCCTCTGTTTAGAGTCATTTAATTTGTTCCGAGAGTCATGGAATCTGATTTTGAGAGGTAAACCACTATTTAAAGTCATTTAATCTTTTTAGAGTCATATAATCTGTCTACAGAGTGACAGTTTCTTCATAGAGTCATAGAGTGGGGAATCAGTCTGTTCAGACTGAGTCATAGAGTGGGGAGTCAGTCTGTTCAGACTGAGTCATAGTCAGTCTGTTCAGACTGAGTCATGGTCAGTCTGTTCAGACTGAGTCATAGAGTGGGGAGTCAGTCTGTTCAGACTGTAGACTTGTGGCAGGCTAGGTCGTTCGCTTTGATTCTTTTCCGACGGGAGTTCCACTTTGAGACGCAAGATGAAACGCACAAAGCTGTTTTTGAGAAGAGCCGGCCGCTCAAGGCCTGCAGGTTAGGCACGAAAACACCAAGAGCACATCAGGTGTTTTGGTGTGGGTGAAGTGTTGGCTAAGGAAAAACGACCGAGGTTCCTTGCTTTTTCTCCATTTGATATTGTTTGTCATCCCTTTTTCTCAGAGTCTATCCGCCGTGTCCATGGCTTGGTCCTGTTCTCTCCCACCAAGGAATGCACAAACTGTATGGATCTGTGCTTAGCTTCCGGTGTTTGCCACCGACCTACGCGACATGTTGACGCTGTATTACAAGCACCTTGTCTTCACCCTCGCTTTGCTTGCATCTACGTGCATGTGGCCTGTGCAGTAATTGTGTTTGATATGCTCATCTATATATTTTCCCTAAATATATATATCGATGGCAGTCGTTGGTGTACCCTTTTCATATTTATATATAATTGATTTACTTTTTTTTTTTTTTTTATATATATGAAAGTGTTCTGGATCCTACTCTTCCCTGTGTTTACAACAACAAACTACTTTTTGAAGACTCAAGTAAGAAGCAGGGGTTGTTTCTGAGTAGTGTGTGACCAAAATAGGTCTGTGAAGAACATTGTTAGTCTGCAAAAGTTTATTTTTGTACCGACTCCTTCTTAAACTTTTTCACCCCACAGAACTAAATGTTGAGAAACTCTGCTATCTACTCCCCCTTACTTAAAACTACGAGCACAGTTGCACCATCCTCTTTTTCTGTGGTGCTCATTCTCCTTCCAACCCATGCAGCCCCGGCTTGCCCCCTTACCTTATCTTATCGCTGCCCTCTGCTGGACCGGAGTGGTACTGCATGACAGAGAGCTCAGGATAGGGCAGGCTGGTTTCTCCTGAAATGTTCAATGCGAGGTCCCCAAACACTGGCCCACCTCAACACACCCAACAGTGCTTAGAAATCAGAGATGGTCAAATGCGTCAGTGCTGTCTCAGCACACAGACAAGCTGTGAAAAAGTGTTCAGAATATGACAGTGTTTTGGATTCTGTAAGGGCAGTTGAAAGGGTTGTTGTTGGTGGAGCCGATTTTGGGGATCTCAAGTTTACCCCAGTACTCTCTGTGACGCCACGTCAGTTCTCTCTTTTACCCTGTGTAGAGACCTCGTCCTCTCTCACACACACACACACGCACGCACGCACACACACACACACACACACACACACACACACACACACACACAGGTCTCTGCACGGGGCACAGAGAGTTTTGAACAGGTGCAGTCCTGAGTTTGGAGGTGAGCAGTTTCTACATTTCCACCGTTGGCGGGGAGAGGGGGGGGAGTCAGGGTAACTGTACTCCTTCTCACCGCCCCCCAACACAGGGTTCGTGGACTGCGTTTCGCAACTAACCCAACGGCAACATTATTGAGATGTTATCCCCCTTCCTCCTCCTCCTCCTCCCTCCCTCCTTCCTCCCGGTGTGCCAGGCTCACTGTGGCGGTATGTGCGGGCGAGCATGACCCTGTCTGGGTACCTGCCCCCCCTGTGCGACCCCAAAGATGGCAACTTGCTCATGGATGGTGGCTACATCAACAACCTGCCAGGCAAGTAGAGGGAGCGGATCAACCCAACACCCACCCACCCACCCCTCCCAGCCCCAGCCCCATCCCCCTGCCCCCCCCCCCCTTGCCCGCCTCTCCACCTCCCTGCAGGGGGAAGGTACCGGTGGAGGTGGTGGTGAATACAGTATGTGGTCCATGGGTAAGTTGTATGGAGGGACCGAGCGTGGCTGAGGTCGTGGAGGGTAGTTTCTGAGTGGTGTGTTGAATCTTTTCCCCCAATCTGAGAACGATAGACAAGGCTTATATTTGACCCCGTACATGTTATGGAAACTGACACTGCTTCCCCCCCCCCCAAGACTGTTGGGGATCATAGACCTGCTAGTGTGCGTGTTCTGAACATGTTCCTGATTGGCTCGTTGTGTGCTGTCTGTGTTGTGTATCAGATTGGGGTAAAGCGTCATATAGGATTGTTATTGGTTCTGGTGGGCTCCCTGGTGTCTGATTGGTGGAGAAGAACAATTGGGGGCGGGAACAAAAATATTTCTTGACTTTGAAATCAAGTCGGAATAGGTATCAGTGTCCTACTGAGACACTTAGCTTCTCAGTCAGTAAAACCAAATGACCCCAGTCTGCCTTGTCCTTTCTGTGTTCACCAGAAGAAATGCTCTTCTACAGTCCACTGTCGTTGCTGACATTCCTGACATTCCACTGACAGTCTCCTATCTGTCTCACAGACACTATCTGTCTCACAGACACTGTCTCTACTTGGTACTGTACTGAGTGGTCATTTCTACCGGAGAACGAAATACTTCAGGCATACAGTGATTGGAGATTATCTGCATGCTGAAGTTCACCCGTAATATATTCTAATCTAAAAATGAAGATTTGCTATTTGAGCACATTGTTAACATAGCATTGACAATGAACGCAGACAAAAATCAAATCTGTTCTAAATTGACCCCAGTCACATTCCAGCCCACAGTGTTGCCAGATGGGTAATAATCACTAAAGCTCATGGGAATTGTGCAAATGAACGGCTATTTCTCACCTACAATTGATCAACACTGTGGAAGGTATTAACTGATATTTGAATGTAACCCAGGGCCACGACTCACACTCTAGAAACACACACCATCGAGGCGTTAGCGTTTTACAAATCCCAAAGAAACATTCTCCCAAATTTGACGCGTTCTTTTTGAATCAGACCTAAAGGTGTTGGCTGCTGTGATCTGTAATACACAGATGAAGCTGCGCCCTGGCTGTATGTGGTACTGGTAGTGTGGGTTTGAACATGTAAGTGGTCTAGAGATGTGTTGGTACTGACTATCATAATAACCCCAATCTGCTTTTCTTATTGTCCACGCTGCCGGCTCGCGTTGTGTGTATGTGCTCCTACGTGTGTGTGTGTGTGTGTGTGTGTTTGCCCATGGCAACACGACACCCCACAGCGGACATCGCCAGGAACATGGGCGCCAAAACGGTGATCGCCATCGACGTAGGCAGCCAGGACGAGACTGACCTCTGTAACTATGGCGACAGCCTGTCCGGCTGGTGGTTGCTGTGGAAACGGATCAACCCCTGGGCTGAGAAAGTGAAGGTACCCGTCCTCAGAACTGACCATTGGTGACCGTCACACACACACACACCCCTCTCGGGGTGTTGTTAGGTTCCAGACATGGTAGAGATACACATATTCACAAATGTTCACACACAAACAGTCACACACGCTAACCTGTGCTGTGGTGTTGTGTTAGGTTCCGGACATGCTTACCTGTGCTGTGGTGTTGTGTTGGTTCCAGACATGCTTACCTGTGCTGTGGTGTTGTGTTGGTTCCAGACATGCTTACCTGTGCTGTGGTGTTGTGTTAAGTTCCAGACATGCTTACCTGTTCTGTGGTGTTGTGTTAGGTTCCGGACATGGCAGAGATCCAGTCCAGGCTGGCCTACGTGTCCTGTGTGCGTCAGCTGGAGGTTGTCAAGAAGAGCGCCTACTGCGAGTACATCCGACCGCCCATCGACCGCTTCAAGACCATGGACTTTGGCAAGTTCGACGAGATCTACGTGAGTTTGTCAACCCATCCGCCTGCCTCCTCCTCTTCCTCCTTCTCTTCGCCCAGCGAATAACAGGAGAGATTAAGACTTGTGCTTCTCTCACCGAACAGTCACCTGTCTATTCATGGTATCAGGGAATCCCCTGAAGACAGGACAGAAGGTTGTGTTTTAGAGAATCCCGATATCGTCTTTAGTGATGTGAACTTGTTGTGTGTCGTCGTAGTGGTCATGTCAGCAGTGTCTCGTGTGTTCCAGGATGTGGGATACCAGCATGGCAAGCTGCTCTTCACGGGCTGGGCTCGCGGTGACATCATCCACAAGATGCTGAAGGATCACCGCTCGGCCGACTACAACGAGAGCAAGAAGACCGACGTGAGTATCACACACACGCACA
Source organism: Hypomesus nipponensis (assembly GCF_054491055.1). NCBI lineage: Eukaryota > Metazoa > Chordata > Actinopteri > Osmeriformes > Osmeridae > Hypomesus > Hypomesus nipponensis. The sequence continues at coordinate 4,605,944 of NC_140381.1, read as the reverse complement.
AATAAACACGCCCACACACACACACGCAAATAAACAAACACACACACACAGACCTTTTCAGGTGCTCTGAGCATGTCAGATGTTCCTGGTTGTTCTGACGGGTTCCTTCGGACTCTTCCGTGTTTTGGTTCAGACGTGCACCTGCCCGGGGGCGGACTTCACCGACCTGGCCGAGATTGTGTCCAGGATCGAGCCGGTCCAGAGCTACGTGGCTGCGGACGGTAAGACAACACTGACTGGCTGACGGTGACTGGCTAGTGCTGACTGGCTGACGCTGACTGGCTAGCGCTGACTGGCTGACACTGACTGGCTAGCGCTGACTGGCTGACGCTGACTGGCTAGCGCTGACTGGCTAGCGCTGACTGGCTAGCGCTGACTGGCTAGCGCTGACTGGCTAGCGCTGACTGGCTGACACTGACTGGCTAGCGCTGACTGGCTGACGCTGACTGGCTAGCGCTGACTGGCTAGCGCTGACTGGCTAGCGCTGACTGGCTAGCGCTGACTGGCTTTGACTGACATTCATTTGCATAGATACTGAAACAGACTCGGGAGATGTCTGTTCTGGCCAACATCTCTCTGGCGTTACTGTGTGAAGATACCTCGATAGAAATAATAGAAAGGCTCTCGTGTGTCTCTACTGGGATTGCGCCGCGCCCCTCAGCAGAGGAGTCGGACTGTCTGACGGAGTACGAGGAGGAGGGCATGGACACGGTGCGGGAGGAGGAGGGGGAGGAGGACGAGGAGGAGGAGGAGGAGGCAGACGACCAGGAGGACCAGGAGGACCACTCGCCCGGAGAATGGGGCCAGAACGGAGTCTTCCAGACGGTGTGTATGCAAACACGCGCGCGCACACACACGTGCAGATCCACACACGCACACATCCAGACACACGCGCACACGAGACCATTCAATCCCTTGACATTCACGCTAACATTCACGCTAACATTCACGCTAACATTCACGCTAACATTCACGCTAACATTCACGCTAACAGGCCCTCTGTGGTCCCCCAGGATGAGGAGAAGACCATCCGCCAGCGGAGGAAAGCTGCTAACGACTCTGAGTTCTCCGACTGCTGACAGAGGAGCAGAGAGGAGGAAGAAGGGAGGAGAGGAGGAAGAAGGGAGAAGGGGATGGAGGAAAAGATCAAGAGCAAAGAGGGCGACGTGAGAGGATGTGAGAGGACAGACTGACCTCAAGTCAGCCACAGCAGCTGTCTGAATCTCATGCCTGCTTTTTGTTTGTTGCTGGTTTGAAGCAGAAAACGTTATTCCTTTGACCTTTGAACCCTAACCCGTGAATCCCCGGCAAGCTGGTTTGTTCCATTGGTTTGTCACCCCCCCCCCCCCCCCCCCTCCCCCACCTCAGACTGAAGACCAACTTGTTTTCTTGAACTGGGTCCTTGCTCCCAGGCCTCAGCTGTAGGAGCCACAAACAGAGAGGGACCCAGTGAGGGTCCAGGCTGGCCCCCACCCCCAACGTCCTGGCTGTCGGGACACAGTCACACTTGGTCATCATTGGGATTCTTTATGATTGAAGATACCAAAAGGTGTTATGTTATCCAACTTTTGTTTGCAGATGGATGGATGGTCATATGGATGAATGAATGAATGAAAGAATGGGTGGATAGATGGATGGATGGATGGATGGATGGATGGATGGTTAGAAGGATGGATGGATGCATGGATGGATGGATAAGAGTTGTATCAGGGCTAGAATGATGGATAGAAACAGTTGGAATCAAATCAGAGGAAATGTAGAGAGGAATAGACAAGACTGAACAGAGATACCTTAGAGACCAAAATAATTGTCTAATTAATAAAATGGTAATAAAAGGAAAAAAGAAATGAATTGACTGACTGAATGCAGCTGTAGGTAAATAACTAAGAATTGAGTTGTGGATGTCAGTGAGTGTTTCAGCCATATAGCCTTTGAATTAGAGGATGACAAGGCTATTTGAATCTGTCTTGAAAACACAGACAAAACAATGAGGGTTGGTTTGCCAATTATCTACTATCACCCCCCCACACACACACACCACCACTACACACACTCACACACACATGCAGCACACACACACATTCATACACACACACACACACACTGTCCATCTCTCTCTCCCAATTTCTGCTTTACATGGGTCATGTACTAATTTCTAATATGTCACAGAAGCCACTTGATTGAACCTACTGTACAGTTAATGATGCAAACTTGTGTTAGAGATGTTAATAGCTATATTACATGCACATGTTGATAATTGTAAGTTCTGTAAAAAAAAGGAACAAATATATGTTTTTCCGTTGATGCTGTGCTGCAAAATGTGGGAACGTCTGCCTGAAACAGTTTCCTGTTCGACCCATTCATCATGTTCTCAATATTTTTACCACTTGTTTTTGCTTTTTATTTATTTGTTTGTGATACCACTAGCTTTTTCTTTTTTTTATCTGCCTTTTTAACACAGAAAAAAAGGAAAATCCAACTGGATATTTGAATAAACCGCAGTAGTACATAAATAACTAGAGTCTTCTTATCAGTAGTAATTGGCTTTAGCTACTTTGCACAGATGAATATCTTGGATAACTAGTTTGTTGGAAAAAACAATATATAGATATTTTTGCTTTACCTTTTAAGATGCCAGTGGAGACTGGAAGATGAATGGGATGTAACCATATTATTATACGTTGATAATATGAATACTGAATAATGAATATAAATAACAATGTAAATGACACTTTCTTTGTTACTTTGGTCAGTGTGGCATTGGCTAATGTGTCTTCTGTTTTTCCCTTGAATTTCAATTTAGGAAAACTATCTGGATGCGTGGGTGTATGAGTTTTGAATTTCTTATTTCTGTTCTTTTTTTGCACTTTGACATGTTTTCTGACTGTGTTCACACAATGAACTGATTGGTTTACTCTCACTACGAGCACTTACAGGAACATACATGAATAATTGAGTCTTAACAATTAGACAGATGACTAGAACTTGGTAGACACAAATAATCCGATCGTCTGTTTGCTGTAATACGTGTTGAACTGAGAATACTACCACAAACACTGCAGCGACTTATGCAGTCTGGTAAACTGATTTATTAATAATATGATAAGTTCAGATGTTCATATTTTAGTACAGATCAATCTGATGATACAGTCAAGTAATGAACTGTGTTTTTATACATTCAGTATCAATCACATTATTTACGTGCAAACAAAAGCCTTTACTAAGATATTTGCCAGGAACACTGTGACATTATGAAACATTTAACAAGAGTGTGGTGTAGATTCATTGAGATCAGGAAGTAAAAGGACTAACAGTCTTTTTCACCCATGCCCTGAATCAGCTGTAGACACAAACATCTCTCACACAAACTGTGCTGATAAGTCGTTTTAAGATGATCTAAATAAGATACCATTCATGCACTAATAAAAATAATTAGCAATACAAGTAAATACCTTAAATCAGGATCCCTTTGCAAAACCCAGTTAGTTTCCCTGACATTTCACTTTTTGATTGAGCCAAGTATGATTGTTTGTTTTGGCCAGACTGTTGACAGGGTAATGGGGTCAAGGCTACAGCTCTCCCTGCAGGCAGTCAGTGATACCTCACCCTTCACACATCCCCACTCTCTGAACAAGCTGCAAGATGCAGACTAGCACAGTAACCCAGTGCACTCAGCAGGTATATAATTCATAGATAAATTGAGTCAAATATGATAAATATCCCATGATTACTGTAGTATATCTAAAATGGACGGTTGAAGCACAGTCATACAGTGCACTGAGCAGGAATAGTAACTCAGGTCATTGTCATTTCATCATTTATCAAACTATTTAAACCCTGTGTCCCTCTGAGACACAGTGAGAAGGTGGACAATGTAAAATAGACACTACATCAGGTTGAGTTCAGAGGAGAAGGGCTGCAGTATCTTCAGGGTTATGATGTATTTCACAGACTTTTTAAACCAAGGGTAAAAGAAAGCATAGATCAGAGGGTTGAGACAGGAGTTGATCTGATAAATCCACATCATAGCAATCTGTAAGGACCAATCTGCAGACAAAGGTGAACAATAGTATGGAGCAAAGCAAAGCAGATACACTACTATAACTATGCTGAGAGTTTTTGCTGCTTTTCTCTCTGATTTACTCGTCTTCATCAAGTCAGACTCGATGCTCACTGACTTGGACTGGATGCTCCTGGCCTGGGAGATTGCAACAGTGAATATTCTTATATAGAGAACAACTATGACACAACAAGGGCAAATAAATGAGACAAGGAGGTCGACAATACCAGAGAAGGGTAAAAATATTACCACACACAGTCCAGTACAGCTATCATATGCATGTAGGTTACCCAGGTGGTCCATCATTATCCACCCGCAGTAACTTATAGAACAAATCCAGTTTAGGACACTAGATAAAATAATTCTCCTCATCGTGACCCTGGAGGGATACAGGAGTGGTTCACACACAGCAATGTAGCGGTCGACAGATATGAGAGCCAAGTTCCATATCGATGAGCAGGTAAAGATGCCGCTGGCATAGGGGACCAGAGAGCACATCAGCCTGCCCAGGTACCAGCAGGGGTTGGATCTGGTGATAATTTCCATAGGGATCATTTGTGATCCCACCAGGAGGTCGGCCAGGGCCAGGGAGAAGATCAGGACGTTGGTGGGGGTGTGGAGCTGCCTGAAGTGGGAGATGGAGATGAGGACCAGCATGTTGAGCAGCACCGTCAGCACAGACACAAAGGAGAGGGCAGTGTAGACGAGGGCAGACTCGTTCCTGGAGCGAACCTCCGTCTGGCAGGAAGTGTTGAGCAGGCAGGACAGAAGATCTTGTATCTCCTCCTCTCCTGGCAAGATCTGCATGAGGAGGCAGACGAAGAGAGATCAGCTCACCCACCTCCCTGACCAACCTCACCACTAGCGTCCCCTCCTGTATTTATATGTGAAAAATACCTATCTGCCTCCCCTTTTCCTTGTGTCTTTCCTTCCGACTTACATCACCATCTTCATCACCTCCTCTTCCTCTCCCCCCACCGTCCAGAATAGTCAACATACTTCACTAATGAGCTTTATCTGTCAGTTGGCACCAGAGGAGCCATTTAGAACCTCTGTCTGTTTGTCTGTTTCCATGACGGTCAAACTCTCACATGCTCAAGAGCAATTAAATGTGTTTATAGTCAAGTACTAAATATGAACACTTGTACAACAACAAATACAAATGATGCAAAACATATTGCTAATTGCAGTGATGGTGTTACACTGGTCAAAACTAATAATGTCTGTTTCAACCCTGTTAAACTAGAACATGACCAACAGATGGCGTCTCCTTCCTACACTTTGGTGTCACTGTTTGACTATCAAGGCACGGTTTCTCCCAGAAAAAAAGAATAATCTTAGAGGATGCATAACATGGGCTGTTTTTGAAACAGTTCATTAAACATGTGTAACGTGAGGGTTCGATATATGGTGGTTGGATCACTCTTAATAATCCATGACGATGGCGCTGACTGGCTGACGCTGTAACTGGCTGACTGACTGACTGACTGACGCTGACGCTGACGCTGACTGGCTGACTGGCTGACTGGCTGACTGGCTGACTGGCTGATGCTGACTGGCTGACGCTGTAACTGGCTGACTGGCTGACTGGCTGACTGGCTGATGCTGACGCTGACGCTGACTGGCTGACTGGCTGACTGGCTGACTGGCTGATGCTGACTGACTGACGCTGACTGGCTGACGCTGTAACTGGCTGACTGGCTGACTGGCTGACTGGCTGATGCTGACTGACGCTGACTGGCTGACTGGCTGACTGGCTGATGCCGACTGGCTGATGCTGATGCTGACGCTGACTGGCTGACTGGCTGACTGGCTGACTGGCTGATGCTGACTGGCTGATGCTGACGCTGACTGGCTGATGCTGACGCTGACTGGCTGACTGGCTTATGCTGACTGGCTGATGCTGACTGGCTGACGCTGTAACTGGCTGACTGACTGACTAGCTGATTCTGACTGGCTGATGCTGACGCTGACTGGCTGACTGGCTGATGCTGACTGGCTGATGCTGACGCTGACTGGCTGACTGGCTGACTGGCTGATGCTGACTGGCTGATGCTGACGCTGACTGGCTGGCAGGCTGACTGGCTGATGCTGACTGGCTGATGCTGACTGGCTGATGCTGACTGGCTGACGCTGACTGGCTGATGCTGACTGGCTGATGATGACGCTGACTGGCTGACTGACTGACTGACGCTGACGCTGACGCTGACTGGCTGACTGGCTGATGCTGACTGGCTGATGCTGACGCTGACGGACTGACTGATGCTGACGCTGACTGGCTGACTGGCTGACTAGCTGACTGGCTGACTGGCTGACTGACTGACGCTGACGCTGACGCTGACTGGCTGACTGACTGACTGACTGACGCTGACTGGCTGATGCTGACGCTGACTGGCTGACTGGCTGACTGGCTGATGCTGACTGACTGACGCTGACGCTGACGCTGACTGGCTGACTGGCTGACTGGCTGATGCTGACTGGCTGATGCTGACGCTGACTGGCTGACTGGCTGACTGGCTGACTGGCTTACTGGCTGACTGGCTGATGCTGACTGGCTGATGATGACGCTGACTGGCTGACTGACTGACTGACGCTGACGCTGACTGGCTGACTGGCTGATGCTGACTGGCTGATGCTGACGCTGACGCTGACGCTGACGCTGACTGGCTGACTGGCTGACTGGCTGACTGGCTGACTGGCTGATGCTGACTGGCTGATGCTGACGCTGACTGGCTGACTGGCTGACTGGCTGATGCTGACTGACTGACGCTGACGCTGACGCTGACGCTGACTGGCTGACTGGCTGACTGGCTGATGCTGACTGGCTGATGCTGACGCTGACTGGCTGACTGGCTGACTGGCTGACTGGCTGACTGGCTGATGCTGACCGGCTGATGCTGTAACTGGCTGACTGGCTGATGCTGACTGGCTGACGCTGACGCTGACTGGCTGACTGGCTGACTGGCTGACTGGCTGATGCTGACTGGCTGACGCTGTAACTGGCTGACTGACTGGCTGATGCTGACTGGCTGACGCTGACTGGCTGATGCTGACTGGCTGATGCTGACGCTGACTGGCTGACTGGCTGACTGGCTGACTGTCTGATGCTGACTGGCTGATGCTGACGCTGACTAGCTGACTGGCTGATGCTGACGCTGACTGGCTGATTGGCTGACTGGCTGATGCTAACTGGTTGATGCTGACGCTGACTGGCTGACTGGCTGATGCTGACTGGCTGATGCTGATGCTGACTGGCTGACTGGCTGACTGGCTGATGCTGACTGACTGATGCTGATGCTGACTGGCTGACTGGCTGATGCTGACTGGCTGATGCTGACGCTGACTGGCTGACTGGCTGATGCTGACTGACTGATGCTGTAACTGGCTGACTGACTGACTGGCTGATGCTGATGCTGACTGGCTGATGCTGACGCGTTCACGGGCTGACGCGCTGATTGGCTGATGTGTCCATTCATGCTATCATGCACTAATAAAATAATTAGCAATACAAGTAAATACTTTCAATCAGGATCCCTTTAGCAGCGCCCAGTTCATTTTCCTGACTGCATATTTGTTTTTGTTTTGCTTTTTGTTTCAACTGTGATTGTTTGTCTTCGCCAGACCGTTGACAGGGTAATGGGGTCAAGACTACAGCTCTCCCTGCAGGCAGTCAGTGATACCTCACCCTTCACACCTCCCCAATCTCTGAACAAGCTGCAAGATGCAGACTAGCACAGTAACCCAGTGCACTCAGCAGGTATAGACTTAAAAAATAAATTGACTCAAGTATGATATAGATCTCATGATCACCGTAGTATATCTAACAGGGACTGTTGAAGCACAGTCACCCAGTGCACTCAGCAGGTACAGCAACTCAGGGCATTCTCATTTTATCATTTTATCACTGCAAAACATATTGTTAATTGCAGTGATGATGTCACTCTGGGTAAAACTAATGAAGTCTGTTTCAACCCTGTTGAACTAAAATATGACCAACAGATGGTGTCTCCTTCCTACAATTTGGTGTCACTGTTTGACTATCAAGGCACAGTTTCTCCCAGGTTAATGTGTCTCTTAGAGGATTCATAACATGGGATGTTTTAGTTCATAAAACATGTACTGTCATCCTTGCACGACATGACCAGCAGCAAGGCCTAATTGACGTGACCTTATATAAAGATTAAACTTCCCTCTTCTGACGTTCTGTCAAGTATCATCAATTAAGCAAACCTAAGACTTGCTGTCAAGACGTGTACACGTTAAGGAGAATCATTGTGCTTCATGAATCAACAACTGCTGTGTAAACAGATAGGACGGTTATGTATGAGATCATAACAAGGCTGACTGTGTCATTCATACACCCCAGTATTGAAACCAGACACATTATAGAAACAATCATGTTGTTTACAGGCACCTGTAATTTATGGTTGATTGTAGGGCCGTCTTGTGACCAGCAGATGGCGACCTCTTCCTGCACTCTGGTCATATTGATTGACTGGCAGTGATTTGTTCATCCCTCAAATTCTGACCTTAATTATGACCTTACACCCTCCAACAACGGTTATCTTTATGTTTGGTATGATTTGGCATTACATTTTAGAATTACTGCGGCTTGAATGCCCATGAAATTATTTAAATATTAAAAAGGATGAGCTATCTTTGATCTTTGTTTCCCCTCTGAGACCAATAACTACAACTTACTGTAGTAGTTTCTGAGAGAGACGTGTAATTAACTTCAAACTTCAAAAAAATGTCAAAGCACACATTGCACAAAGACAATCAGGGTAAGAGCTCTTTTATTTATCAACACTTTCACATTTCAGTCGTTACTGTCTGATAAAACTGTATTTAGGTATATTTGTTGGGTATAACAGCAAATACATGATACTCTACAAAACAAATGCAACACATATTTTAGTCACCATAAAAAAACGGTGGCATATTGAAACATCTGTAAAAGACTTAAAATATAGCATGTTAAATCTAATCATCATATGTAGCAAATTAACAAAGTGCAGTCCATCTAGCATGGTCAGATACAACCACTCACACATGTAGGGATGCAGCATTAATAGTGAACTGAAATGCTCTCTTGCTGTAATACAAATAATTTGAACACATTATACCATGTTCCTTTCGGCAATCCCCTATGTTTCTGACTGCATGTGTAATTTAATTTAGTTTAGGATTGAAACAGGTATGATTGTTTGTCTTGGCCAGACTGTTGACAGGGTAATGGGGTCAAGGCTACAGCTCTCCCTGCAGGCAGTCAGTGATACCTCACCCTTCACAGATCCTCTCTCTCTAAACAAGCTGCAAGATGCAGACTAGCACAGTAACACAGTGCACTCAGCAGGTATAGAATTCATAAAGACATTTCGTCAATAAATATCCCATTATTATCCCATTATTATATCTAAAATGGACAGTTGAAGCACAGTCACACAGAGCACTGAGTAGGAATAGTAACTCAGGTCATTGTCATTTCATCATTTATCAAACTATTTAAACTCTGATTCCCTCTGAGACACAGTGAGAAGGTGGACAATGTAAAATAGACACTACATCAGGTTGAGTTCAGAGGAGAAGGGCTGCAGTATCTTCAGGGTTATGATGTATTTTACAGACTTTTTAAACCACGGGTAAAAGAAAGCATAGATCAGAGGGTTGAGACAGGAGTTCATCTGAAAAATCCAAATCATAGCCATCTGTGAGGACCAATCTGCAGAGAAAGGTGAACAGAAGTATGGAGCAAAGCAAAGCAGATAAACCACTATAACTATACTAAGAGTTTTTGCTGCTTTTCTCTCTGATTTACTTGTCTTCATCGAGTCAGACTCAGTGCTCACTGAGTTGGACTGGATGCTCCTGGCCTGGGAGATTGCCACGACAAATATTCTCACGTAAAGAATTATGATAATGCCAAAAGGGAAAAGAAATGAGACCAAAAGGTCCACAATCGCAGAGTTGGGTAAATATATGAACACACACAGTCCAGTACAGCTGTCGTATGCATTAGAGTTATCTAAGTGGTCCATCAGAAAACACCCACAGTAAATTATAGAACAAATCCAGTTTAGGACACTAGATAAAATAATCCTCCTCATCGTGACCCTGGAGGGATACAGGAGTGGTTCACACACAGCAATGTAGCGGTCGACAGATATGAGAGCCAGGTTCCATATAGAGGAAAAGGTAAAGATGCTGCTGGCATAGGGGACCAGAGAGCACATCAGCCTGCCCAGGTACCAGCAGGGGTTGGATCTGGTGATCATATCCAGAGGGATCATCTGTGCTCCCACCAGGAGGTCGGCCAGGGCCAGGGAGAAGATCAGGACGTTGGTGGGGGTGTGGAGCTGCCTGAAGTGGGAGATGGAGATGAGGACCAGCATGTTGAGCAGCACCGTCAGCACAGACACAAAGGAGAGGGCAGTGTAGACGAGGGCAGACTCATACCTGGAGCGAACATGCGTCTGGCAGGAAGTGTTTAGCTGGCAGGACAGAAGATCTTGTATCTCCTCCTCTCCTGGCAAGATCTGCATGAGGAGGCAGACGAAGAGAGATCAGATCACCCACCTCCCTGACCAACCTCACCACGAGAGTCCCCTCCTGTATTTATATGTGAAAAATACCTATCTGCCTCCCCCTTTCCTTGCGTCTTTCCTTCTGACTTACATCAACATCTTCATCACCTCCTCTTCCTCTCCCCCACCTTCCAGAAAAGTCAACAAACTTCACTAATGAGCTTTATCTGTCAGTTGGCACCAGAGGAGCCATTTAGCACCTCTGTCTGTTTGTCTGTTTCCATGACGGTCAAACTCTCACATGCTCAAGAGCAATTAAATGTGTTTGTAGTCAAGTACTAAATATGAACACTTGTACAACAACAAATACAAATGATGCAAAACATATTGCTAATTGCAGTGATGGTGTTACACTGGTCAAAACTAATGATGTCTGTTTCAACCCTGTTAAACTAGAACATGACCAACAGATGGCGTCTCCTTCCTACACTTTGGTGTCACTGTTTGACTATCAAGGCACGGTTTCTCCCAGAAAAAAAGAATAATCTTAGAGGATGCATAACATGGGCTGTTTTTGAAACAGTTCATTAAACATGTGTAACGTGAGGGTTCGATATATGGTGGTTGGATCACTCTTAATAATCCATGACGATGGCGCTGACTGGCTGACGCTGTAACTGGCTGACTGACTGACTGACTGACTGACTGACGCTGACGCTGACGCTGACGCTGACTGGCTGACTGGCTGACTGGATGACTGGATGACTGACTGACGCTGACTGGCTGACTGGCTGACTGGCTGACTGGCTGACTGGCTGATGCTGACTGGCTGACGCTGTAACTGGCTGACTGGCTGATGCTGACTGAATGACGCTGACGCTGACTGGCTGACGCTGTAACTGGCTGACTGGCTGACTGGCTGACTGGCTGACTGGCTGATGCTGACTTGCTGATGCTGACGCTGACTGGCTGACTGGCTGACTGGCTGATGCTGACTGGCTGATGCTGACTGGCTGATGCTGACGCTGACTGGCTGACTGGCTGACTGGCTGGCTGACTGGCTGACTGGCTGATGCTGACGCTGACTGGCTGACTGGCTGATGCTGACTGGCTGATGCTGACGCTGACTTGCTGATGCTGACGCTGACTGGCTGACTGGCTGACTGGCTGATGCTGACTGGCTGATGCTGACTGGCTGATGCTGACGCTGACTGGCTGACTGGCTGACTGGCTGGCTGACTGGCTGACTGGCTGATGCTGACGCTGACTGGCTGACTGGCTGATGCTGACTGGCTGATGCTGACGCTGACTGGCTGATGCTGACGCTGACTGGCTGACTGGCTGATGCTGACTGGCTGATGCTGACGCTGACTGGCTGATGCTGACTGGCTGACTGGCTGACTGGCTGATGCTGACTGGCTGATGCTGACGCTGACTGGCTGACTGACTGACTGACTGACGCTGACGCTGACGCTGACTGGCTGACTGGCTGATGCTGACTGGCTGATACTGACGCTGACGGACTGACTGATGCTGACGCTGACTGGCTGACTGGCTGACTGGCTGACTAGCTGACTAGCTGACTGGCTGACTGGCTGACTGACTGACGCTGACTGACTGACTGACTGACTGACTGACTGACGCTGACTCTGACTGGCTGACTGGCTGATGCTGACTGGCTGATGCTGACGCTGACTGGCTGACTGGCTGATGCTGACTGGCTGACGCTGACTGGCTGATGCTGACTGGCTGATGCTGACGCTGACTGGCTGACTGGCTGACTGGCTGACTGGCTGATGCTGACTGGCTGATGCTGACGCTGACTGGCTGACTGGCTGATGCTGACGCTGACTGGCTGTTTGGCTGACTGGCTGATGCTAACTGGTTGATGCTGACGCTGACTGGCTGACTGGCTGATGCTGACTGGCTGATGCTGATGCTGACTGGCTGACTGGCTGACTGGCTGATGCTGACTGGCTGATGCTGACTGGCTGATGCTGACGCTGACTGGCTGACTGGCTGACTGGCTGATGCTGACTGGCTGATGCTGACGCTCACAGGCTGGCTGGCTGAATGGCTGATGCTGACGCTGATGCTGACGCTGACTGGCTGACTGGCTGATGCTGACGCTGACTGGCTGACGCTGACTGGCTGACTGGCTGATGCTGACTGGCTGATGCTGAGGCTGACTGGCTGACTGACTGACTGACTGACTGACTGACTGACGCTGACGCTGACTGGCTGACTGGCTGATGCTGACTGGCTGATACTGACGCTGACGGACTGACTGACGCTGACGCTGACTGGCTGACTGGCTGACTGATTAACTGACTGACGCTGACTGGCTGACTAGCTGACTGACTAACTGACTGACGCTGACTGGCTGACTAGCTGATGCTGACTGGCTGATGCTGACGCTGACTGGCTGACTGGCTGATGCTGACTGACTGACGCTGACGCTGACTGGCTGATGCTGACTGGCTGATGCTGTAACTGGCTGATGCTGACGCTGACTGGCTGACTGGCTGATGCTGACTGGCTGATGCTGACGCTGACTGGCTGACTGGCTGATGCTGTAACTGGCTGATGCTGACGCTGACTGGCTGACTGGCTGATGCTGACTGGCTGATGCTGACGCTGACTGGCTGGCTGACTGACTGACTGACTGACTGACTGACTGACGCTGACGCTGACACTGACGCTGACTGGCTGACTGGCTGATGCTGACTGGCTGATACTGACGCTGACGGACTGACTGACGCTGACGCTGACTGGCTGACTGGCTGACTGGCTGACTAGCTGACTAGCTGACTGGCTGACTGGCTGACTGACTGACGCTGACTGACTGACTGACTGACTGACTGACTGACTGACGCTGACTGACTGACTGACTGACTGACGCTGACTCTGACTGGCTGACTGGCTGATGCTGACTGGCTGATGCTGACGCTGACTGGCTGACTGGCTGACTGGCTGACTGGCTGACTGGCTGATGCTGACTGGCTGACGCTGACGCTGACGCTGACTGGCTGACTGGCTGATTGGCTGATGCTCACTGGCTGACGCTGTAACTGGCTGACTGACTGGCTGATGCTGACTGGCTGATGCTGACGCTGACTGGCTGACTGGCTGATGCTGACTGGCTGACGCTGACTGGCTGATGCTGACGCTGACTGGCTGACTGGCTGACTGGCTGACTGGCTGATGCTGACTGGCTGATGCTGACGCTGACTGGCTGACTGGCTGATGCTGACGCTGACTGGCTGTTTGGCTGACTGGCTGATGCTAACTGGTTGATGCTGACGCTGACTGGCTGACTGGCTGATGCTGACTGACTGATGCTGACGCTGACTGGCTGACTGGCTGATGCTGACGCTGACTGGCTGACTGGCTGATGCTGACGCTGACTGGCTGTTTGGCTGACTGGCTGATGCTAACTGGTTGATGCTGACGCTGACTGGCTGACTGGCTGATGCTGACTGGCTGATGCTGATGCTGACTGGCTGACTGGCTGATGCTGACTTGCTGACGCTGACTGGCTGATGCTGACTGGCTGATGCTGACGCTGACTGGCTGACTGGCTGACTGGCTGATGCTGACTGGCTGATGCTGACTGGCTGATGCTGACGCTGACTGGCTGACTGGCTGACTGGCTGATGCTGACTGGCTGATGCTGACGCTCACAGGCTGGCTGGCTGAATGGCTGATGCTGACGCTGATGCTGACGCTGACTGGCTGACTGGCTGATGCTGACTTGCTGACGCTGACTGGCTGATGCTGACTGGCTGATGCTGACGCTGACTGGCTGACTGGCTGACTGGCTGATGCTGACTGGCTGATGCTGACTGGCTGATGCTGACGCTGACTGGCTGACTGGCTGACTGGCTGATGCTGACTGGCTGATGCTGACGCTCACAGGCTGGCTGGCTGAATGGCTGATGCTGACGCTGATGCTGACGCTGACTGGCTGACTGGCTGATGCTGACGCTGACTGGCTGACGCTGACTGGCTGACTGGCTGATGCTGACTGGCTGATGCTGACGCTGACTGGCTGACTGACTGACTGACTGACTGACTGACTGACGCTGACTGGCTGACTGGCTGATGCTGACTGGCTGATACTGACGCTGACGGACTGACTGACGCTGACGCTGATGCTCACTGGCTGACGCTGTAACTGGCTGACTGACTGGCTGATGCTGACTGGCTGATGCTGACGCTGACTGGCTGACTGGCTGATGCTGACTGGCTGACGCTGACTGGCTGATGCTGACGCTGACTGGCTGACTGGCTGACTGGCTGACTGGCTGATGCTGACTGGCTGATGCTGACGCTGACTGGCTGACTGGCTGATGCTGACGCTGACTGGCTGTTTGGCTGACTGGCTGATGCTAACTGGTTGATGCTGACGCTGACTGGCTGACTGGCTGATGCTGACTGGCTGATGCTGATGCTGACTGGCTGACTGGCTGATGCTGACTGACTGATGCTGACGCTGACTGGCTGACTGGCTGATGCTGACGCTGACTGGCTGACTGGCTGATGCTAACTGGTTGATGCTGACGCTGACTGGCTGACTGGCTGATGCTGACTGGCTGATGCTGATGCTGACTGGCTGACTGGCTGATGCTGACTGACTGATGCTGACGCTGACTGGCTGACTAGCTGATGCTGACTGGCTGACTGGCTGATGCTGACTGGCTGATGCTGATGCTGACTGGCTGACTGGCTGATGCTGACTGACTGATGCTGACGCTGACTGGCTGACTAGCTGATGCTGACTGGCTGATGCTGACGCTGACTGGCTGACTGGCTGATGCTGACTTGCTGACGCTGACTGGCTGATGCTGACTGGCTGATGCTGACGCTGACTGGCTGTTTGGCTGACTGGCTGATGCTAACTGGTTGATGCTGACGCTGACTGGCTGACTGGCTGATGCTGACTGACTGATGCTGACGCTGACTGGCTGACTGGCTGATGCTGACTGACTGATGCTGACGCTGACTGGCTGACTGGCTGATGCTGACGCTGACTGGCTGACTGGCTGATGCTGACGCTGACTGGCTGTTTGGCTGACTGGCTGATGCTAACTGGTTGATGCTGACGCTGACTGGCTGACTGGCTGATGCTGACTGGCTGATGCTGATGCTGACTGGCTGACTGGCTGATGCTGACTTGCTGACGCTGACTGGCTGATGCTGACTGGCTGATGCTGACGCTGACTGGCTGACTGGCTGACTGGCTGATGCTGACTGGCTGATGCTGACTGGCTGATGCTGACGCTGACTGGCTGACTGGCTGACTGGCTGATGCTGACTGGCTGATGCTGACGCTCACAGGCTGGCTGGCTGAATGGCTGATGCTGACGCTGATGCTGACGCTGACTGGCTGACTGGCTGATGCTGACTTGCTGACGCTGACTGGCTGATGCTGACTGGCTGATGCTGACGCTGACTGGCTGACTGGCTGACTGGCTGATGCTGACTGGCTGATGCTGACTGGCTGATGCTGACGCTGACTGGCTGACTGGCTGACTGGCTGATGCTGACTGGCTGATGCTGACGCTCACAGGCTGGCTGGCTGAATGGCTGATGCTGACGCTGATGCTGACGCTGACTGGCTGACTGGCTGATGCTGACGCTGACTGGCTGACGCTGACTGGCTGACTGGCTGATGCTGACTGGCTGATGCTGACGCTGACTGGCTGACTGACTGACTGACTGACTGACTGACTGACGCTGACTGGCTGACTGGCTGATGCTGACTGGCTGATACTGACGCTGACGGACTGACTGACGCTGACGCTGATGCTCACTGGCTGACGCTGTAACTGGCTGACTGACTGGCTGATGCTGACTGGCTGATGCTGACGCTGACTGGCTGACTGGCTGATGCTGACTGGCTGACGCTGACTGGCTGATGCTGACGCTGACTGGCTGACTGGCTGACTGGCTGACTGGCTGATGCTGACTGGCTGATGCTGACGCTGACTGGCTGACTGGCTGATGCTGACGCTGACTGGCTGTTTGGCTGACTGGCTGATGCTAACTGGTTGATGCTGACGCTGACTGGCTGACTGGCTGATGCTGACTGGCTGATGCTGATGCTGACTGGCTGACTGGCTGATGCTGACTGACTGATGCTGACGCTGACTGGCTGACTGGCTGATGCTGACGCTGACTGGCTGACTGGCTGATGCTGACGCTGACTGGCTGTTTGGCTGACTGGCTGATGCTAACTGGTTGATGCTGACGCTGACTGGCTGACTGGCTGATGCTGACTGGCTGATGCTGATGCTGACTGGCTGACTGGCTGATGCTGACTGACTGATGCTGACGCTGACTGGCTGACTAGCTGATGCTGACTGGCTGATGCTGACGCTGACTGGCTGACTGGCTGATGCTGACTTGCTGACGCTGACTGGCTGATGCTGACTGGCTGATGCTGACGCTGACTGGCTGACTGGCTGACTGGCTGATGCTGACTGGCTGATGCTGACTGGCTGATGCTGACGCTGACTGGCTGACTGGCTGACTGGCTGATGCTGACTGGCTGATGCTGACGCTCACAGGCTGGCTGGCTGAATGGCTGATGCTGACGCTGATGCTGACGCTGACTGGCTGACTGGCTGATGCTGACGCTGACTGGCTGACGCTGACTGGCTGACTGGCTGATGCTGACTGGCTGATGCTGACGCTGACTGGCTGACTGACTGACTGACTGACTGACTGACTGACTGACGCTGACGCTGACTGGCTGACTGGCTGATGCTGACTGGCTGATACTGACGCTGACGGACTGACTGACGCTGACGCTGATGCTCACTGGCTGACGCTGTAACTGGCTGACTGACTGGCTGATGCTGACTGGCTGATGCTGACGCTGACTGGCTGACTGGCTGATGCTGACTGGCTGACGCTGACTGGCTGATGCTGACGCTGACTGGCTGACTGGCTGACTGGCTGACTGGCTGATGCTGACTGGCTGATGCTGACGCTGACTGGCTGACTGGCTGATGCTGACGCTGACTGGCTGTTTGGCTGACTGGCTGATGCTAACTGGTTGATGCTGACGCTGACTGGCTGACTGGCTGATGCTGACTGGCTGATGCTGATGCTGACTGGCTGACTGGCTGATGCTGACTGACTGATGCTGACGCTGACTGGCTGACTGGCTGATGCTGACGCTGACTGGCTGACTGGCTGATGCTGACGCTGACTGGCTGTTTGGCTGACTGGCTGATGCTAACTGGTTGATGCTGACGCTGACTGGCTGACTGGCTGATGCTGACTGGCTGATGCTGATGCTGACTGGCTGACTGGCTGATGCTGACTGACTGATGCTGACGCTGACTGGCTGACTAGCTGATGCTGACTGGCTGATGCTGACGCTGACTGGCTGACTGGCTGATGCTGACTTGCTGACGCTGACTGGCTGATGCTGACTGGCTGATGCTGACGCTGACTGGCTGACTGGCTGACTGGCTGATGCTGACTGGCTGATGCTGATGCTGACTGGCTGACTGGCTGATGCTGACTGACTGATGCTGACGCTGACTGGCTGACTGGCTGATGCTGACGCTGACTGGCTGACTGGCTGATGCTGACGCTGACTGGCTGTTTGGCTGACTGGCTGATGCTAACTGGTTGATGCTGACGCTGACTGGCTGACTGGCTGATGCTGACTGGCTGATGCTGATGCTGACTGGCTGACTGGCTGATGCTGACTGACTGATGCTGACGCTGACTGGCTGACTAGCTGATGCTGACTGGCTGATGCTGACGCTGACTGGCTGACTGGCTGATGCTGACTTGCTGACGCTGACTGGCTGATGCTGACTGGCTGATGCTGACGCTGACTGGCTGACTGGCTGACTGGCTGATGCTGACTGGCTGATGCTGACTGGCTGATGCTGACGCTGACTGGCTGACTGGCTGACTGGCTGATGCTGACTGGCTGATGCTGACGCTCACAGGCTGGCTGGCTGAATGGCTGATGCTGACGCTGATGCTGACGCTGACTGGCTGACTGGCTGATGCTGACGCTGACTGGCTGACGCTGACTGGCTGACTGGCTGATGCTGACTGGCTGATGCTGACGCTGACTGGCTGACTGACTGACTGACTGACTGACTGACTGACTGACGCTGACGCTGACTGGCTGACTGGCTGATGCTGACTGGCTGATACTGACGCTGACGGACTGACTGACGCTGACGCTGACTGGCTGACTGATTAACTGACTGACGCTGACTGGCTGACTAGCTGACTGACTAACTGACTGACGCTGACTGGCTGACTAGCTGATGCTGACTGGCTGATGCTGACGCTGACTGGCTGACTGGCTGATGCTGACTGACTGACGCTGACGCTGACTGGCTGATGCTGACTGGCTGATGCTGTAACTGGCTGATGCTGACGCTGGAAGGCTGACTGGCTGATGCTGACTGGCTGATGCTGACGCTGACTGGCTGACTGGCTGATGCTGACGCTGACTGGCTGTTTGGCTGACTGGCTGATGCTAACTGGTTGATGCTGACGCTGACTGGCTGACTGGCTGATGCTGACTGGCTGATGCTGATGCTGACTGGCTGACTGGCTGATGCTGACTGACTGATGCTGACGCTGACTGGCTGACTGGCTGATGCTGACGCTGACTGGCTGACTGGCTGATGCTGACGCTGACTGGCTGTTTGGCTGACTGGCTGATGCTAACTGGTTGATGCTGACGCTGACTGGCTGACTGGCTGATGCTGACTGGCTGATGCTGATGCTGACTGGCTGACTGGCTGATGCTGACTGACTGATGCTGACGCTGACTGGCTGACTAGCTGATGCTGACTGGCTGATGCTGACGCTGACTGGCTGACTGGCTGATGCTGACTTGCTGACGCTGACTGGCTGATGCTGACTGGCTGATGCTGACGCTGACTGGCTGACTGGCTGACTGGCTGATGCTGACTGGCTGATGCTGACTGGCTGATGCTGACGCTGACTGGCTGACTGGCTGACTGGCTGATGCTGACTGGCTGATGCTGACGCTCACAGGCTGGCTGGCTGAATGGCTGATGCTGACGCTGATGCTGACGCTGACTGGCTGACTGGCTGATGCTGACGCTGACTGGCTGACGCTGACTGGCTGACTGGCTGATGCTGACTGGCTGATGCTGACGCTGACTGGCTGACTGACTGACTGACTGACTGACTGACTGACTGACGCTGACGCTGACTGGCTGACTGGCTGATGCTGACTGGCTGATACTGACGCTGACGGACTGACTGACGCTGACGCTGACTGGCTGACTGGCTGACTGATTAACTGACTGACGCTGACTGGCTGACTAGCTGACTGACTAACTGACTGACGCTGACTGGCTGACTAGCTGATGCTGACTGGCTGATGCTGACGCTGACTGGCTGACTGGCTGATGCTGACTGACTGACGCTGACGCTGACTGGCTGATGCTGACTGGCTGATGCTGTAACTGGCTGATGCTGACGCTGACTGGCTGACTGGCTGATGCTGACTGGCTGATGCTGACGCTGACTGGCTGACTGGCTGATGCTGTAACTGGCTGATGCTGACGCTGACTGGCTGACTGGCTGACTGGCTGATGCTGACTGGCTGATGCTGACGCTGACTGGCTGACTGACTGACTGACTGACTGACTGACGCTGACGCTGACTGGCTGACTGGCTGACTGACTGACTGACTGACTGACTGACTGACGCTGACGCTGACTGGCTGACTGGCTGATGCTGACTGGCTGATACTGACGCTGACGGACTGACTGACGCTGACGCTGACTGGCTGACTGGCTGACTGATTAACTGACTGACGCTGACTGGCTGACTAGCTGACTGACTAACTGACTGACGCTGACTGGCTGACTAGCTGATGCTGACTGGCTGATGCTGACGCTGACTGGCTGACTGGCTGATGCTGACTGACTGACGCTGACGCTGACTGGCTGATGCTGACTGGCTGATGCTGTAACTGGCTGATGCTGACGCTGACTGGCTGACTGGCTGATGCTGACTGGCTGATGCTGACGCTGACTGGCTGACTGGCTGATGCTGTAACTGGCTGATGCTGACGCTGACTGGCTGACTGGCTGATGCTGACTGGCTGATGCTGACGCTGACTGGCTGACTGACTGACTGACTGACTGACTGACTGACTGACGCTGACGCTGACACTGACGCTGACTGGCTGACTGGCTGATGCTGACTGGCTGATACTGACGCTGACGGACTGACTGACGCTGACGCTGACTGGCTGACTGGCTGACTGGCTGACTAGCTGACTAGCTGACTGGCTGACTGGCTGACTGACTGACGCTGACTGACTGACTGACTGACTGACTGACTGACGCTGACTCTGACTGGCTGACTGGCTGATGCTGACTGGCTGATGCTGACGCTGACTGGCTGACTGGCTGACTGGCTGACTGGCTGACTGGCTGATGCTGACTGGCTGACGCTGACGCTGACGCTGACTGGCTGACTGGCTGATTGGCTGATGCTCACTGGCTGACGCTGTAACTGGCTGACTGACTGGCTGATGCTGACTGGCTGATGCTGACGCTGACTGGCTGACTGGCTGATGCTGACTGGCTGACGCTGACTGGCTGATGCTGACGCTGACTGGCTGACTGGCTGACTGGCTGACTGGCTGATGCTGACTGGCTGATGCTGACGCTGACTGGCTGACTGGCTGATGCTGACGCTGACTGGCTGTTTGGCTGACTGGCTGATGCTAACTGGTTGATGCTGACGCTGACTGGCTGACTGGCTGATGCTGACTGGCTGATGCTGACGCTGACTGGCTGACTGGCTGACTGGCTGACTGGCTGACTGGCTGATGCTGACTGGCTGACGCTGACGCTGACGCTGACTGGCTGACTGGCTGATTGGCTGATGCTCACTGGCTGACGCTGTAACTGGCTGACTGACTGGCTGATGCTGACTGGCTGATGCTGACGCTGACTGGCTGACTGGCTGATGCTGACTGGCTGACGCTGACTGGCTGATGCTGACGCTGACTGGCTGACTGGCTGACTGGCTGACTGGCTGATGCTGACTGGCTGATGCTGACGCTGACTGGCTGACTGGCTGATGCTGACGCTGACTGGCTGTTTGGCTGACTGGCTGATGCTAACTGGTTGATGCTGACGCTGACTGGCTGACTGGCTGATGCTGACTGGCTGATGCTGATGCTGACTGGCTGACTGGCTGATGCTGACTGACTGATGCTGACGCTGACTGGCTGACTGGCTGATGCTGACTGGCTGATGCTGACGCTGACTGGCTGACTGGCTGATGCTGACAGACTGATGCTGTAACTGGCTGACTGACTGACTGGCTGACTGGCTGATGCTGACTGGCTGATGCTGACGCTGACTGGCTGACTGGCTGATGCTGACTGACTGATGCTGTAACTGGCTGACTGACTGACTGGCTGATGCTGATGCTGACTGGCTGATGCTGACGCGTTCACGGGCTGACGCGCTGATTGGCTGATGTGTCCATTCATGCTATCATGCACTAATAAAATAATTAGCAATACAAGTAAATACTTTCAATCAGGATCCCTTTAGCAGCGCCCAGTTCATTTTCCTGACTGCATATTTGTTTTTGTTTTGCTTTTTGTTTCAACTGTGATTGTTTGTCTTCGCCAGACCGTTGACAGGGTAATGGGGTCAAGACTACAGCTCTCCCTGCAGGCAGTCAGTGATACCTCACCCTTCACACCTCCCCACTCTCTGAACAAGCTGCAAGATGCAGACTAGCACAGTAACCCAGTGCACTCAGCAGGTATAGATTTAAAAAAATAAATTGACTCAAGTATGATATAGATCTCATGATTACCGTAGTATATCTAACAGGGACTGTTGAAGCACAGTCACCCAGTGCACTCAGCAGGTACAGCAACTCAGGGCATTCTCATGTTATCATTTTATCACTGCAAAACATATTGTTAATTGCAGTGATGGTGTTACTCTGGACAAAACTAATGACGTCTGTTTCAAACCTGTTAAACTAAAATATGACCAACAGATGGCAGCTCCTTCCTACAATTTGGTGTCACTGTTTGACTATCAAGGCCCAGTTTCTCCCAGGTTAATGTGTCTCTTAGATGATTCATAACATGGGATGTTTTAGTTCATAAAACATGTACTGTCATCCTTACACGACATGACCAGCAGCAAGGCCTAATTGACGCTGTAACTGGCTGACTGGCTGACTGGCTGACTGGCTGACTGACTGATGCTGACGCTGACGCTGACTGGCTGACTGGCTGATGCTGACTGAATGACGCTGACGCTGACTGGCTGACGCTGTAACTGGCTGACTGGCTGACTGGCTGACTGGCTGACTGGCTGACTGGCTGATGCTGACTTGCTGATGCTGACGCTGACTGGCTGACTGGTTGGGGCTGACTGACTGATGCTGACGCTGACTGGCTGACTGGCTGACTGGCTGACTGGCTGATGCTGACTGGCTGATGCTGACGCTGACTGGCTGACTGGCTGACTGGCTGACTGGCTGGCTGACTGGCTGACTGGCTGATGCTGACGCTGACTGGCTGACTGGCTGATGCTGACTGGCTGATGCTGACGCTGACTGGCTGATGCTGACGCTGACTGGCTGACTGGCTGATGCTGACTGGCTGATGCTGACGCTGACTGGCTGATGCTGACGCTGACTGGCTGACTGGCTGATGCTGACTGGCTGATGCTGACTGGCTGATGCTGACGCTGACTGGCTGATGCTGACACTGACTGGCTGACTGGCTGATGCTGACTGGCTGATGCTGACTGGCTGATGCTGTAACTGGCTGACTGACTGACTAGCTGATGCTGACTGGCTGATGCTGACGCTGACTGGCTGACTGGCTGATGCTGACTGGCTGACGCTGACTGGCTGATGCTGACTGGCTGATACTGACGCTGACGGACTGACTGACGCTGACGCTGACTGGCTGACTGGCTGACTGGCTGACTAGCTGACTGGCTGACTGGCTGACTGACTGACGCTGACTGACTGACTGACTGACTGACGCTGACTCTAACTGGCTGACTGGCTGATGCTGACTGGCTGATGCTGACGCTGACTGGCTGACTGGCTGATGCTGACTGACTGACGCTGACGCTGACTGGCTGATGCTGACTGGCTGATGCTGTAACTGGCTGATGCTGACGCTGACTGGCTGACTGGCTGACTGGCTGATGCTGACTGGCTGATGCTGACGCTGACTGGCTGACTGACTGACTGACTGACTGACTGACGCTGACGCTGACTGGCTGACTGGCTGACTGACTGACTGACTGACTGACGCTGACGCTGACTGGCTGACTGGCTGATGCTGACTGGCTGATACTGACGCTGACGGACTGACTGACGCTGACGCTGACTGGCTGACTGGCTGACTGATTAACTGACTGACGCTGACTGGCTGACTAGCTGACTGACTAACTGACTGACGCTGACTGGCTGACTAGCTGATGCTGACTGGCTGATGCTGACGCTGACTGGCTGACTGGCTGATGCTGACTGACTGACGCTGACGCTGACTGGCTGATGCTGACTGGCTGATGCTGTAACTGGCTGATGCTGACGCTGACTGGCTGACTGGCTGATGCTGACTGGCTGATGCTGACGCTGACTGGCTGACTGGCTGATGCTGTAACTGGCTGATGCTGACGCTGACTGGCTGACTGGCTGATGCTGACTGGCTGATGCTGACGCTGACTGGCTGACTGACTGACTGACTGACTGACTGACTGACTGACGCTGACGCTGACACTGACGCTGACTGGCTGACTGGCTGATGCTGACTGGCTGATACTGACGCTGACGGACTGACTGACGCTGACGCTGACTGGCTGACTGGCTGACTGGCTGACTAGCTGACTAGCTGACTGGCTGACTGGCTGACTGACTGACGCTGACTGACTGACTGACTGACTGACTGACTGACGCTGACTCTGACTGGCTGACTGGCTGATGCTGACTGGCTGATGCTGACGCTGACTGGCTGACTGGCTGACTGGCTGACTGGCTGACTGGCTGATGCTGACTGGCTGACGCTGACGCTGACGCTGACTGGCTGACTGGCTGATTGGCTGATGCTCACTGGCTGACGCTGTAACTGGCTGACTGACTGGCTGATGCTGACTGGCTGATGCTGACGCTGACTGGCTGACTGGCTGATGCTGACTGGCTGACGCTGACTGGCTGATGCTGACGCTGACTGGCTGACTGGCTGACTGGCTGACTGGCTGATGCTGACTGGCTGATGCTGACGCTGACTGGCTGACTGGCTGATGCTGACGCTGACTGGCTGTTTGGCTGACTGGCTGATGCTAACTGGTTGATGCTGACGCTGACTGGCTGACTGGCTGATGCTGACTGGCTGATGCTGACGCTGACTGGCTGACTGGCTGACTGGCTGACTGGCTGACTGGCTGATGCTGACTGGCTGACGCTGACGCTGACGCTGACTGGCTGACTGGCTGATTGGCTGATGCTCACTGGCTGACGCTGTAACTGGCTGACTGACTGGCTGATGCTGACTGGCTGATGCTGACGCTGACTGGCTGACTGGCTGATGCTGACTGGCTGACGCTGACTGGCTGATGCTGACGCTGACTGGCTGACTGGCTGACTGGCTGACTGGCTGATGCTGACTGGCTGATGCTGACGCTGACTGGCTGACTGGCTGATGCTGACGCTGACTGGCTGTTTGGCTGACTGGCTGATGCTAACTGGTTGATGCTGACGCTGACTGGCTGACTGGCTGATGCTGACTGGCTGATGCTGATGCTGACTGGCTGACTGGCTGATGCTGACTGACTGATGCTGACGCTGACTGGCTGACTGGCTGATGCTGACTGGCTGATGCTGACGCTGACTGGCTGACTGGCTGATGCTGACAGACTGATGCTGTAACTGGCTGACTGACTGACTGGCTGACTGGCTGATGCTGACTGGCTGATGCTGACGCTGACTGGCTGACTGGCTGATGCTGACTGACTGATGCTGTAACTGGCTGACTGACTGACTGGCTGATGCTGATGCTGACTGGCTGATGCTGACGCGTTCACGGGCTGACGCGCTGATTGGCTGATGTGTCCATTCATGCTATCATGCACTAATAAAATAATTAGCAATACAAGTAAATACTTTCAATCAGGATCCCTTTAGCAGCGCCCAGTTCATTTTCCTGACTGCATATTTGTTTTTGTTTTGCTTTTTGTTTCAACTGTGATTGTTTGTCTTCGCCAGACCGTTGACAGGGTAATGGGGTCAAGACTACAGCTCTCCCTGCAGGCAGTCAGTGATACCTCACCCTTCACACCTCCCCACTCTCTGAACAAGCTGCAAGATGCAGACTAGCACAGTAACCCAGTGCACTCAGCAGGTATAGATTTAAAAAAATAAATTGACTCAAGTATGATATAGATCTCATGATTACCGTAGTATATCTAACAGGGACTGTTGAAGCACAGTCACCCAGTGCACTCAGCAGGTACAGCAACTCAGGGCATTCTCATGTTATCATTTTATCACTGCAAAACATATTGTTAATTGCAGTGATGGTGTTACTCTGGACAAAACTAATGACGTCTGTTTCAAACCTGTTAAACTAAAATATGACCAACAGATGGCAGCTCCTTCCTACAATTTGGTGTCACTGTTTGACTATCAAGGCCCAGTTTCTCCCAGGTTAATGTGTCTCTTAGATGATTCATAACATGGGATGTTTTAGTTCATAAAACATGTACTGTCATCCTTACACGACATGACCAGCAGCAAGGCCTAATTGACGCTGTAACTGGCTGACTGGCTGACTGGCTGACTGGCTGACTGACTGATGCTGACGCTGACGCTGACTGGCTGACTGGCTGATGCTGACTGAATGACGCTGACGCTGACTGGCTGACGCTGTAACTGGCTGACTGGCTGACTGGCTGACTGGCTGACTGGCTGACTGGCTGATGCTGACTTGCTGATGCTGACGCTGACTGGCTGACTGGTTGGGGCTGACTGACTGACGCTGACGCTGACTGGCTGACTGGCTGACTGGCTGACTGGCTGATGCTGACTGGCTGATGCTGACGCTGACTGGCTGACTGGCTGACTGGCTGACTGGCTGGCTGACTGGCTGACTGGCTGATGCTGACGCTGACTGGCTGACTGGCTGATGCTGACTGGCTGATGCTGACGCTGACTGGCTGATGCTGACGCTGACTGGCTGACTGGCTGATGCTGACTGGCTGATGCTGACGCTGACTGGCTGATGCTGACGCTGACTGGCTGACTGGCTGATGCTGACTGGCTGATGCTGACTGGCTGATGCTGACGCTGACTGGCTGATGCTGACACTGACTGGCTGACTGGCTGATGCTGACTGGCTGATGCTGACTGGCTGATGCTGTAACTGGCTGACTGACTGACTAGCTGATGCTGACTGGCTGATGCTGACGCTGACTGGCTGACTGGCTGATGCTGACTGGCTGACGCTGACTGGCTGATGCTGACTGGCTGATACTGACGCTGACGGACTCTCTGACGCTGACGCTGACTGGCTGACTGGCTGACTGGCTGACTAGCTGACTGGCTGACTGGCTGACTGACTGACGCTGACTGACTGACTGACTGACTGACGCTGACTCTAACTGGCTGACTGGCTGATGCTGACTGGCTGATGCTGACGCTGACTGGCTGACTGGCTGATGCTGACTGACTGACGCTGACGCTGACTGGCTGATGCTGACTGGCTGATGCTGTAACTGGCTGATGCTGACGCTGACTGGCTGACTGGCTGATGCTGACTGGCTGATGCTGACGCTGACTGGCTGACTGGCTGATGCTGACTGGCTGATGCTGACGCTGACTGACTGACTGACTGACTGACGCTGACGCTGACGCTGACGCTGACGCTGACGCTGACTGGCTGACTGGCTGATGCTGACTGGCTGATACTGACGCTGACGGACTGACTGACGCTGACGCTGACTGGCTGACTGGCTGACTGGCTGACTAGCTGACTGGCTGACTGGCTGACTGACTGACGCTGACTGACTGACTGACTGACTGACTGACGCTGACTCTGACTGGCTGACTGGCTGATGCTGACTGGCTGATACTGACGCTGACGGACTGACTGACGCTGACGCTGACTGGCTGACTGGCTGACTGGCTGACTAGCTGACTGGCTGACTGGCTGACTGACTGACGCTGACTGACTGACTGACTGACGCTGACTCTAACTGGCTGACTGGCTGATGCTGACTGGCTGATGCTGACGCTGACTGGCTGACTGGCTGACTGGCTGACTGGCTGACTGGCTGACTGGCTGATGCTGACTGGCTGATGCTGACGCTGACTGGCTGACTGGCTGATGCTGACTGACTGACGCTGACGCTGACTGGCTGATGCTGACTGGCTGATGCTGTAACTGGCTGATGCTGACGCTGACTGGCTGACTGGCTGATGCTGACTGGCTGATGCTGACGCTGACTGGCTGACTGGCTGATGCTGACTGGCTGATGCTGACGCTGACTGGCTGACTGACTGACTGACTGACTGACTGACTGACGCTGACGCTGACGCTGACGCTGACTGGATGACTGGCTGATGCTGACTGGCTGATACTGACGCTGACGGACTGACTGACGCTGACGCTGACTGGCTGACTGGCTGACTGGCTGACTAGCTGACTGGCTGACTGGCTGACTGACTGACGCTGACTGACTGACTGACTGACTGACGCTGACTCTAACTGGCTGACTGGCTGATGCTGACTGGCTGATGCTGACGCTGACTGGCTGACTGGCTGATGCTGACTGACTGACGCTGACGCTGACTGGCTGATGCTGACTGGCTGATGCTGTAACTGGCTGATGCTGACGCTGACTGGCTGACTGGCTGATGCTGACTGGCTGATGCTGACGCTGACTGGCTGACTGGCTGATGCTGACTGGCTGATGCTGACGCTGACTGACTGACTGACTGACTGACGCTGACGCTGACGCTGACGCTGACGCTGACTGGCTGACTGGCTGATGCTGACTGGCTGATACTGACGCTGACGGACTGACTGACGCTGACGCTGACTGGCTGACTGGCTGACTGGCTGACTAGCTGACTGGCTGACTGGCTGACTGACTGACGCTGACTGACTGACTGACTGACTGACTGACGCTGACTCTGACTGGCTGACTGGCTGATGCTGACTGGCTGATACTGACGCTGACGGACTGACTGACGCTGACGCTGACTGGCTGACTGGCTGACTGGCTGACTAGCTGACTGGCTGACTGGCTGACTGACTGACGCTGACTGACTGACTGACTGACTGACGCTGACTCTAACTGGCTGACTGGCTGATGCTGACTGGCTGATGCTGACGCTGACTGGCTGACTGGCTGACTGGCTGACTGGCTGACTGGCTGACTGGCTGACTGGCTGATGCTGACTGGCTGATGCTGACGCTGACTGGCTGACTGGCTGATGCTGACTGACTGACGCTGACGCTGACTGGCTGATGCTGACTGGCTGATGCTGTAACTGGCTGATGCTGACGCTGACTGGCTGACTGGCTGATGCTGACTGGCTGATGCTGACGCTGACTGGCTGACTGGCTGATGCTGACTGGCTGATGCTGACGCTGACTGGCTGACTGACTGACTGACTGACTGACTGACTGACGCTGACGCTGACGCTGACGCTGACTGGATGACTGGCTGATGCTGACTGGCTGATACTGACGCTGACGGACTGACTGACGCTGACGCTGACTGGCTGACTGGCTGACTGGCTGACTAGCTGACTGGCTGACTGGCTGACTGACTGACGCTGACTGACTGACTGACTGACTGACTGACGCTGACTCTGACTGGCTGACTGGCTGATGCTGACTGGCTGATACTGACGCTGACGGACTGACTGACGCTGACGCTGACTGGCTGACTGGCTGACTGGCTGACTAGCTGACTGGCTGACTGGCTGACTGACTGACGCTGACTGACTGACTGACTGACTGACGCTGACTCTAACTGGCTGACTGGCTGATGCTGACTGGCTGATGCTGACGCTGACTGGCTGACTGGCTGACTGGCTGACTGGCTGACTGGCTGACTGGCTGATGCTGACTGACTGACTGACTGACTGACTGACGCTGACTCTGACTGGCTGACTGGCTGATGCTGACTGGCTGATGCTGACGCTGACTGGCTGACTGGCTGATGCTGACTGGCTGACGCTGACGCTGACGCTGACTGGCTGACGCTGTAACTGGCTGACTGACTGGCTGATGCTGACTGGCTGATGCTGACGCTGACTGGCTGACTGGCTGATGCTGACTGGCTGACGCTGACTGGCTGATGCTGACTGGCTGATGCTGATGCTGACGCTGACTGGCTGACTGGCTGACTGGCTGATGCTGACTGGCTGATGCTGACTGGTTGATGCTGTAACTGGCTGATGCTGACGCTGACTGGCTGACTGGCTGATGCTGACTGGCTGATGCTGACTGGCTGATGCTGACGCTGACTGGCTGACTGGCTGATGCTGACTGGCTGACGCTGACGCTGACGCTGACTGGCTGACGCTGTAACTGGCTGACTGACTGGCTGATGCTGACTGGCTGATGCTGACGCTGACTGGCTGACTGGCTGATGCTGACTGGCTGACGCTGACTGGCTGATGCTGACTGGCTGATGCTGATGCTGACGCTGACTGGCTGACTGGCTGACTGGCTGATGCTGACTGACTGACGCTGACGCTGACTGGCTGATGCTGACTGGCTGATGCTGTAACTGGCTGATGCTGACGCTGACTGGCTGACTGGCTGATGCTGACTGGCTGATGCTGACGCTGACTGGCTGACTGGCTGATGCTGACTGGCTGATGCTGACGCTGACTGGCTGACTGACTGACTGACTGACTGACTGACGCTGACGCTGACGCTGACTGGCTGACTGGCTGATGCTGACTGGCTGATACTGACGCTGACGGACTGACTGACGCTGACGCTGACTGGCTGACTGGCTGACTGGCTGACTAGCTGACTGGCTGACTGGCTGACTGACTGACGCTGACTGACTGACTGACTGACTGACTGACGCTGACTCTGACTGGCTGACTGGCTGATGCTGACTGGCTGATGCTGACGCTGACTGGCTGACTGGCTGACTGGCTGACTGGCTGACTGGCTGATGCTGACTGACTGACTGACTGACTGACTGACTGACTGACGCTGACTCTGACTGGCTGACTGGCTGATGCTGACTGGCTGATGCTGACGCTGACTGGCTGACTGGCTGACTGGCTGACTGGCTGACTGGCTGATGCTGACTGGCTGACGCTGACGCTGACGCTGACTGGCTGACTGGCTGATTGGCTGATGCTGACTGGCTGACGCTGTAACTGGCTGACTGACTGGCTGATGCTGACTGGCTGATGCTGACGCTGACTGGCTGACTGGCTGATGCTGACTGGCTGACGCTGACTGGCTGATGCTGACTGGCTGATGCTGACGCTGACTGGATGACTGGCTGACTGGCTGACTGGCTGACTGGCTGACTGGCTGATGCTGACTGGCTGATGCTGACGCTGACTGGCTGACTGGCTGATGCTGACGCTGACTGGCTGTTTGGCTGACTGGCTGATGCTAACTGGTTGATGCTGACGCTGACTGGCTGACTGGTTGATGCTGACTGGCTGATGCTGATGCTGACTGGCTGACTGGCTGATGCTGACTGACTGATGCTGACGCTGACTGGCTGACTGGCTGATGCTGACTGGCTGATGCTGACGCTGACTGGCTGACTGGCTTATGCTGACTGACTGATGCTGTAACTGGCTGACTGACTGACTGGCTGATGCTGATGCTGACTGGCTGATGCTGACGCGTTCACGGGCTGACGCGCTGATTGGCTGATGTGTCCATTCATGCTATCATGCACTAATAAAATAATTAGCAATACAAGTAAATACTTTCAATCAGGATCCCTTTAGCAGCGCCCAGTTCATTTTCCTGACTGCATATTTGTTTTTGTTTTGCTTTTTGTTTCAACTGTGATTGTTTGTCTTCGCCAGACCGTTGACAGGGTAATGGGGTCAAGACTACAGCTCTCCCTGCAGGCAGTCAGTGATACCTCACCCTTCACACCTCCCCAATCTCTGAACAAGCTGCAAGATGCAGACTAGCACAGTAACCCAGTGCACTCAGCAGGTATAGACTTAAAAAATAAATTGACTCAAGTATGATATAGATCTCATGATCACCGTAGTATATCTAACAGGGACTGTTGAAGCACAGTCACCCAGTGCACTCAGCAGGTACAGCAACTCAGGGCATTCTCATTTTATCATTTTATCACTGCAAAACATATTGTTAATTGCAGTGATGATGTCACTCTGGGTAAAACTAATGAAGTCTGTTTCAACCCTGTTGAACTAAAATATGACCAACAGATGGTGTCTCCTTCCTACAATTTGGTGTCACTGTTTGACTATCAAGGCACAGTTTCTCCCAGGTTAATGTGTCTCTTAGAGGATTCATAACATGGGATGTTTTAGTTCATAAAACATGTACTGTCATCCTTGCACGACATGACCAGCAGCAAGGCCTAATTGACGTGACCTTATATAAAGATTAAACTTCCCTCTTCTGACGTTCTGTCAAGTATCATCAATTAAGCAAACCTAAGACTTGCTGTCAAGACGTGTACACGTTAAGGAGAATCATTGTGCTTCATGAATCAACAACTGCTGTGTAAACAGATAGGACGGTTATGTATGAGATCATAACAAGGCTGACTGTGTCATTCATACACCCCAGTATTGAAACCAGACACATTATAGAAACAATCATGTTGTTTACAGGCACCTGTAATTTATGGTTGATTGTAGGGCCGTCTTGTGACCAGCAGATGGCGACCTCTTCCTGCACTCTGGTCATATTGATTGACTGGCAGTGATTTGTTCATCCCTCAAATTCTGACCTTAATTATGACCTTACACCCTCCAACAACGGTTATCTTTATGTTTGGTATGATTTGGCATTACATTTTAGAATTACTGCGGCTTGAATGCCCATGAAATTATTTAAATATTAAAAAGGATGAGCTATCTTTGATCTTTGTTTCCCCTCTGAGACCAATAACTACAACTTACTGTAGTAGTTTCTGAGAGAGACGTGTAATTAACTTCAAACTTCAAAAAAATGTCAAAGCACACATTGCACAAAGACAATCAGGGTAAGAGCTCTTTTATTTATCAACACTTTCACATTTCAGTCGTTACTGTCTGATAAAACTGTATTTAGGTATATTTGTTGGGTATAACAGCAAATACATGATACTCTACAAAACAAATGCAACACATATTTTAGTCACCATAAAAAAACGGTGGCATATTGAAACATCTGTAAAAGACTTAAAATATAGCATGTTAAATCTAATCATCATATGTAGCAAATTAACAAAGTGCAGTCCATCTAGCATGGTCAGATACAACCACTCACACATGTAGGGATGCAGCATTAATAGTGAACTGAAATGCTCTCTTGCTGTAATACAAATAATTTGAACACATTATACCATGTTCCTTTCGGCAATCCCCTATGTTTCTGACTGCATGTGTAATTTAATTTAGTTTAGGATTGAAACAGGTATGATTGTTTGTCTTGGCCAGACTGTTGACAGGGTAATGGGGTCAAGGCTACAGCTCTCCCTGCAGGCAGTCAGTGATACCTCACCCTTCACAGATCCTCTCTCTCTAAACAAGCTGCAAGATGCAGACTAGCACAGTAACACAGTGCACTCAGCAGGTATAGAATTCATAAAGACATTTCGTCAATAAATATCCCATTATTATCCCATTATTATATCTAAAATGGACAGTTGAAGCACAGTCACACAGAGCACTGAGTAGGAATAGTAACTCAGGTCATTGTCATTTCATCATTTATCAAACTATTTAAACTCTGATTCCCTCTGAGACACAGTGAGAAGGTGGACAATGTAAAATAGACACTACATCAGGTTGAGTTCAGAGGAGAAGGGCTGCAGTATCTTCAGGGTTATGATGTATTTTACAGACTTTTTAAACCACGGGTAAAAGAAAGCATAGATCAGAGGGTTGAGACAGGAGTTCATCTGAAAAATCCAAATCATAGCCATCTGTGAGGACCAATCTGCAGAGAAAGGTGAACAGAAGTATGGAGCAAAGCAAAGCAGATAAACCACTATAACTATACTAAGAGTTTTTGCTGCTTTTCTCTCTGATTTACTTGTCTTCATCGAGTCAGACTCAGTGCTCACTGAGTTGGACTGGATGCTCCTGGCCTGGGAGATTGCCACGACAAATATTCTCACGTAAAGAATTATGATAATGCCAAAAGGGAAAAGAAATGAGACCAAAAGGTCCACAATCGCAGAGTTGGGTAAATATATGAACACACACAGTCCAGTACAGCTGTCGTATGCATTAGAGTTATCTAAGTGGTCCATCAGAAAACACCCACAGTAAATTATAGAACAAATCCAGTTTAGGACACTAGATAAAATAATCCTCCTCATCGTGACCCTGGAGGGATACAGGAGTGGTTCACACACAGCAATGTAGCGGTCGACAGATATGAGAGCCAGGTTCCATATAGAGGAAAAGGTAAAGATGCTGCTGGCATAGGGGACCAGAGAGCACATCAGCCTGCCCAGGTACCAGCAGGGGTTGGATCTGGTGATCATATCCAGAGGGATCATCTGTGCTCCCACCAGGAGGTCGGCCAGGGCCAGGGAGAAGATCAGGACGTTGGTGGGGGTGTGGAGCTGCCTGAAGTGGGAGATGGAGATGAGGACCAGCATGTTGAGCAGCACCGTCAGCACAGACACAAAGGAGAGGGCAGTGTAGACGAGGGCAGACTCGTTCCTGGAGCGAACCTGCGTCTGGCAGGAAGTGTTGAGCAGGCAGGACAGAAGATCTTGTATCTCCTCCTCTCCTGGCAAGATCTGCATGAGGAGGCAGAGGGAGAGAGATCAGCTCACCCACCTCCCTGACCAACCTCACCACGAGAGTCCCCTCTTGTATTTATATCTGAAAAATACCTATCTGCCTCCCCTTTTCCTTGCGTCTTTCCTTCTGACTTACATCAACATCTTCATCACCTCCTCTTCCTCTCC
The DNA here is from genome assembly GCF_054491055.1 of Hypomesus nipponensis. Classification (NCBI taxonomy): domain Eukaryota; kingdom Metazoa; phylum Chordata; class Actinopteri; order Osmeriformes; family Osmeridae; genus Hypomesus; species Hypomesus nipponensis. Next base: position 4,571,163 of record NC_140381.1, on the reverse strand, counting down.
CCCCACCTTCCAGAAAAGTCATCAAACTTCACTAATGAGCTTTATCTGTCAGGCACCAGAGGAGCCATTTAGCACCTCTGTCTGTTTCCATGACGGTCAAACTCTCACATGCATGAGAGCAATTGAACATTGAACATTCAGTAATACTGAATACGAACACTTACAGCAACAGCAACAAAAACAAATGATGCAAAACGTAGCCTATTGTTGATTGCAGTGACAGTGTTACTATGTTCGAAACTAATGACGCCTGTTTCAACCATGTTAAACTGGAATATGACCAAAACTTTAGTCACAGTTTGAATGTTAAGGCTTTTTTCATAAAAACATGGATGGGCGGCGCTAGAAAGGAGCTAGCAGGTGCTTCAGCACCCCGATAGCACCCCCAAAAATTATTTCTGGAAAATCCGATCAGAGAATCGGATGTTAATTGTACGGAGTCTGACACGGACGGAGCAGTCCGCTGATGCGTTTGCCGCGGATGCAGAGACGGCAGCTAGCACAACTGCTATTCGATTCAAATTAGCATCACGACGAAGTTTTGCTCATTTATTAATAATATTTATAAATAATATTTATATATAATATATAATTGTGCAGCTCCCCATGTCAATGATAACATGGATAATTTTTGAAACAAATGTATAAAAAACAAACTGTAGGCTCAAAAGTGGCCTACCCTTCCCTTGTAGAGTAGGCGGCTACTGTGTTTTGAGAAGCCAGTAGCTAGTTTCCAAATGTTTTAGTTGTACCAATATTCCATACTTTCCACTTGATTTCGTCGACTACTTGAAAGATGGAACAAACCGCTCTGCTAAGCCAATTGTCGTAGGATGGTGAGGATCTGAGATAAGTTGTTGGATACCTTCCATTTTACAAAACCTCTCTCCAGTGTTCCGACGTTGTCGATCACCAGTTGTCGGGGCAACCCTGTGCGCAAGAAGGGCATGCGACGCATGTCCGCCAGTTTTAGCAGATGCTACAGAGGTTACCTCACTGGCGTAGGTGGGTATGGAGGACCAAACCTGCCATATTTAAAAAATGAATGAATGAATAAATAAATGTCCACATCCATGCATTTAGAGAAAAATAAATGAATACATGTACAAATTAATGCACAATTGTCAATCAATATTACCTTATAATTTACATGTATTTATGTATTTATTTGTGTATTCATTTATTTATTCATTTATTTATTCATTCATGTATTCATTCATTAATTCATGTGTTCATTCATTTATTCATTCATTTATTCATTCATTTATTCATTCATTTATTCATTCATTTATTCATTCATGTGTTCATTCATTTATTCATTCATTTATTAATTCATTTATTCATTCATTTATTCATTCATTCATTCCTGTATTTCTTCTTCTCAATATGTTAATGAGATGTGTCAATCAAAATAGGTAGGCGGTATTTGACACACCATTGGCTAATCGTTTTCCACGCTTTGTATTCGATTATGTAGCCTTACATCCATCCTTGCTGTCATGGACAACATAGCCTACATGGACAGGCTGGCCGACCTTGTTGAAAATAAAGATTTAATTCACCATATATGATATTTGGATAAACAAACATGTTATAAAGATTTTACTACGTTAGTTGTGGGCTATCACTTAACACCCAACTTCACTACGCTAACCGGCCAACCATGTGTTTACCCCAAAAAAAACGCAACATTTTAAAATAAAAAATCCTGATTGTTGATTGTCAAACCAACATATTTGGCCTGTGTGTAAGAGCGAGATAGACAATCTGGCATATAGCCCCCAATCAAGCAGAAGAGAAATTTGTGAAGATTGACGACACAAAGTTAATCATCGAAGATGAAAAGTAGCTTAGTCCTAAATGGAGTTGTATGCCCCATAGCACATATTTTACAAAGACTACGGCAACAAAAGCCAAACGTTGCCACGTTATGTTGGGAATGGGATGCCGTTGCGACGGTTATTGTTGGAGCAACAAGTTGCCTAAATTATTTAGTAAATAGCCTGTAGCCTATGCCATGTTTATGTACATGTCAGCTTTACATGTAGAAAAGAAAATCTCAGAGAAGGTGAAAGGCTTGGTGACCGGCGTGGAGAAATGCGCGTTTAGTGTGAACAGCATCGCACCATTCGTAGTATATTGTGGCGCTCCAGGGCGCTTCGCGGCAAGTGTGTCCCAGGCGTTAGCTAGATTGAATCTATGGCTCTGGATTGATTGCAATGTCTGAACATCAGTTTCCACGCCTACTGGCCTCCTCTCATTATCATATTGGGAACAATGAATGAATGAATGAATAAATGAATAAATAAATGAATAAATAAATGAATAAATAAATGAACATATAAATGAATGAATGAATGAATAAATAAATACATAAATACATAAATGAATACAAAATAAATAAATACATAAATGTAAAATATATGTAACTATTGATTGATAATTGTGCATTAATTAATATATATATTCGTTTATTTCTGTCTAAATGCATGGATGTGGACATTTATTTATTCATTCATTCATTTGTAAATGTGGCAGGTTTGGTCCTCCATAATACACATGCAGTAGTTTGATGTGAATTATATTATGTCAATGTCAGCTTTACAGTAAAATAAGCACAGTAAAAACAATAAAAGCAGTAGGCTAATTGTTTTTACTATTAAAAATATTATCATTACAATAGAAAATGTGTTATGAGTCGCTGAAATAAACATTTCACAATACCTGACAAGAAATGTGCCGAACAAATACGGATGTTGTCCAGATTCTTCGCACGTAGATCTTGGTTGAGCTTTGCCAACCAAGCGCCTCCTTTACTCGGATAATCACTGGCATTCCTCTCCCTGGTTTGAATAACTTGTGGAAGTCGATAATGTGTTTTTCTCGATCTTCCCTATTGGTACAAAGTGAAACACGGCAATAATTCACCATTTTCCTTGACGACGTTCGTGATATACTTCAGTGCCAGTGCTTTCTTGTGATGCGGAGTGCCTCCAAGATGGCGACTTCCGGTCCGATGAAGCATTGTGAAAACCCTCTATATTCCATCTGCACCCCTGGGTTATAGCCTTTCAGCTGGCTGATTAGCTAGCTAGTCTAGCTCTAACTTTAATGGGTAAAAAAGCAGACATCCTCTCGGAAGGTCCGGGAGTCTCCCGCATTTCAATAGTAATAGCTCCCTGACGCCCGCAAATGCTATACAATCTCCCGGAAATCGGGGATTTTGTATTTCGAGAGAGCAACAAACAGACTGCGAAATGGTCATTTATGTTAGAGATAGGTGCGGGGGTACGTGCTGGTTGAGGGGGTACTTCATGCGTCCAGATAGCGTCCCGGGGTGGGGGGGAGGAGACCTCCCGGAAATGAGTTTATGCTACTTGGAATGTCTGAAAAAGCTTTGTCAGAGCCTGTTTAAGGATGCTACAGATAAATCTATATGAGACATTCTCTGGCATTGTTAAGTTTGTATGAGTGAGGAGGTCAGTCAGCTCCACGTAGTTTGCCTTTACCATTCAAATGCTAAATTATTCTCTGTTAGCTTTCACCCTTTTCAAATTGATGCATTATGCTGAGCTCAGGGGATAGCGGAAAGTTAACATTCGAAGATTGAAGTTCGCCGTCATGAATCGGTACAGAATCCCGGATATGGTGCAGCCAGGCATTTTCTACGGAAGATCTGATCGATACTTCGAGTGGACTCCTCTTAAAAAGGTGGCATTGCATGTGTTGTCCAAATTAAATAAAATGTTTTGCTAACGGCATGGTAGTCATCCATTTGTCAAAAAGTAATTTTGACTGTAATGCAGGATTCCAACTCATAAGAGTTTATTTAAATGTTGTTTCTCTGATAAAAGTATTTGTTGAGTGAATAATGATTAGTGAATGTATCTTATGTTATGACTTTAGTTGAGGAGGCACATTACAATTAACAAATGACTAGGTACGGTCTCAATCCATGGATGCCGCCATTGTGATAATGAACACATGAATTAAGGTATTAGGCTACCATTAGTTTACCCTATTAATTAAATCTGGAATCATGTATCAATTCGTATTGACATTAACTGATAGGTGAGTTAACTACTTTAGTTAATCGTGCAAACTAATACTGTTAGTTAACTGTGTGAACTAAAACCCTGAGTAAATCATGTGTGACTCCCTATTACCAAATGATGTGTTCATGATCAGTGCATCATTAATTACTTTCTTAGTTATGTATTAACTGATGATGATTCATGCATTAGTTAATGCATTAATGAACGCTAATTATTGCACCCTAATTGTAAAGTGTTACCAGAAAAAAAGTACAGAATTAAGAATCCAAACCACTGAAAAAGCACAGAACAAACAAGGCACAGGTGAAAACTATATGTCATAATGAGAACAGATTACTGTAACAGAACTAAAACCAAGAAAACACAGCTAGGGCCTCTGGTGGCCAACAAAGGGTCACAACCCTGACAGTAGGTTTGAGCACCTAGCTACGGAGGTTACTTCGCTGGCGTAGGTTTGAGCACCTAGCTACAGAGGTCAACTCGCTGGCGTAGGTTTGAGCACCTAGCTACGGAGGTTACCTCGCTGGTGTAGGTTTGAGCACCTAGCTACAGAGGTCAACTCGCTGGCGTAGGTGTGAGCACCTATAGCTACAGAGGTTACCTCGCTGGTGTAGGTTTGAGCACCTAGCTACAGAGGTCAACTCGCTGGCGTAGGTGTGAGCACCTAGCTACAGACGTTGCCACAATTTAAATACTAACCAACAAGAGCAACACGTCTCAATAAGAGTCATTGTGATCCTGGAGGAAACTAGCATCAGGTCCAGCAAATCATTCCTAAGTACCGTTGTACTCCCGGAAAAAGTGCGTCTTAAGCCTTTTCTTGAAGGAGGGAAGACAATCAGTGTCTCTGATGGAGGTGGGGAGTTGATTTCACCATTGCGGGGCCAGACAGAAGAAGAGCTTGTGTTGGGACCGGGCGCTCTTGAGCGGTGGAACCACCAGACGGTGTCAGACAGAGCCCATTGTTGAAAGCGTGCCGCTGACAATGCTGAAACATGCTTTGTTCGATTTTAATGACACTTATTCACCCTCCAAACTAGACTCAAGCCTTCCCTGTCAATTTGGGCGTAGTTGCGATCTGCAAAGTTCAGAGGTCTCGGTGCAAAAGCAATTGGTCTCTCACACAGGTGTTCTGTGTGAGAGCACAGCGCCGATAAGCTATCAAATGAGGAAGCATCACATGCTTGCTAGATATTGAATTACTATATGTTAATTATTTGGGAATACATTATGAATACAACTGTAATAATTCTGTGTGTTTTACAGTACATGTTTTCTAATATAATTGTTACAAACACAATCTACATTATGCATCCTGTAAGAGTTGAAAAGAGAAATTGTGCCTCCAAAGTCAATATATCATATTCTAGTTTAACAGGGTTGCAACAGGCATCATTAGTTAAGAAAAGTTAACTTTTGACGTTTTAAACTAGCACTGCACTTAACAATATGTTTTGCATCATTTGTATTTGTTGTTGTACAAGTGTTCATATTTAGTACTTGACTACAAACACATTTAATTGCTCTTGAGCATGTGAGAGTTTGACCGTCATGGAAACAGACAAACAGACAGAGGTGCTAAATGGCTCCTCTGGTGCCGACTGAGAGATAAAGCTCATTAGTGAAGTTTTCTGACTACTCTGGAAGGTCGGGGGAGAGGAAGAGGAGGTGATGAAGATGGTAATGCAAGTAAGGAGCAAGGACACAAGGAAAAGGGGAGAGAGAGAAAGAGAGAGAGGAAGCTGAAGGACTGATCTTTCAGAGATAAATAGGAGGAGACGCTAGTGGTGAGGTTGGTCAGGGAGGTGGGTGAGCTGATCTCTCTTCCTCTGCCTCCTCATGCAGATCTTGCCAGGAGAGGAGGAGATACAAGATCTTCTGTCCTGCCTGCTCAACACTTCCTGCCAGACGCAGGTTCGCTCCAGGAACGAGTCTGCCCTCGTCTACACTGCCCTCTCCTTTGTGTCTGTGCTGACGGTGCTGCTCAACATGCTGGTCCTCATCTCCATCTCCCACTTCAGGCAGCTCCACACCCCCACCAACGTCCTGATCTTCTCCCTGGCCCTGGCCGACCTCCTGGTGGGAGCACAGATGATTCCTATGGAAATGATCACCAGATCCAACCCCTGCTGGTACCTGGGCAGGCTGATGTGTGCTCTGGTCCCTTATTCTAGTGGTGTCTTTTCAGTTTCCTCGATATGGAACCTGGCTCTCATATCTGTCGACCGCTACATTGCTGTGTGTAAACCACTCCTGTATCCCTCCAGGGTCACGATGAGGAGAATTATTTTATCTAGTGTCCTGAACTGGATTTGTTCTATGATTTACTGTGGGTGGTTAATGATGGATCACTTTGGTAAGAAACTTGCATACGAAAGCTGTACTGGACTGTGTATTCTTACATTTTTACCCTACTCTAGTATTGTCGACCTCTTTGCCTCTTTTTTGTTCCCTTTTAGCATTATAATTGTTCTTTACATGATCATTTTCACTGTTGCAATCTCCCAGGCCAGGAGCATCCAGTCCAACTCAGTGAGCACTGAGTCAGACTTGATGAAGACGAGTAAATCAGAGAGAAAAGCAGCAAAAACTCTCAGTATAGTTATAGTAGTTTATATGCTTTGTTTTGCTCCATACTTCTGTTCACCTTTCTCTGCCGATTGGTTGTCACAGATCGCTATGATTTGGATTGCTCAGATCAACTCCTGTCTCAACCCTCTGATTTATGCTTTCTTTTACCCGTGGTTTAAAAAGTCTGTGAAATACATCATAACCCTGAAGATACTGCAGCCCTTCTCCTCTGAAATCAACCTGATGTAGTGTCTATTTTACATTGTCCACCTTCTCACTGTGTCTCAGAGGGAGTCAGGGTTTAAATAGTTTGATAAATAATTACATGAGAATGACCTGAGTTGCTATTCCTGCTGAATCTGTACAGGGTTACTGTGCTAGTCTGCATCTTGCAGCTTGTTCAGAGAGTGGGGATGTGTGAAGGGTGAGGTATCACTGACTGCCTGCAGGGAGAGCTGTAGCCTTGACCCCATTACCCTGTCAACAGTCTGGCAAAGACAAACCATGCTGCTTGGTTCAATCCAAAGTTAAAGGAAATTAAAGCTAAAGCCAGGACAATAAGGAAAAAATAAATATGATATAATGTTAAAATATTTGTTTTACAGCATGAGAGCATTCCAGTACAATCTTACGCTGCATCCCTACCTGTGTGAGTGGTTATATCTGTCCATGTAAGAAAGACTGCACTATGTTAATATGCTACACATTTTTATCATTTTTTAAATGCCACATGTTAAGGTTTTTACAAATGTTTCAATATGGCATCGTTTTTCAATGGTGACAAAAATATGTGCTGCATCTGCACAGTAACTACTGAAATGTGCAAGTGTTGATGAATAAAAGAGCTCTCTTGTCTTCGTGCAGTGTGTGCTTTTACATTTTCTAGAAGTTTGAAGTTTATAACATGTCCCTGTCAGAAACTACTACAGTAAGTTCTAGTCATTGGTCTAAGAGGGTAAACAAAGATAGTTTATCCTTATTTATATTTAAATATTTTAATGGGCATTCTAGCAGCAGTAATTCAAAATTGTATTCAAAATCCTACCAAACAAAAAGGTAACCGCTGTTTGAGGGTGAAACGTCATGACAAAGTCAGAATTGAAGGGACGAACAAAGCACTGCCGGTCAATCAATATGCCCAGAGTGCAGGAAGAAGTCGTCATCTGCTGGTCAAAAGATGGCACTACAATTAACCAAAAATTACAGGTACCTGTAAACAACATGATTGTTTCTATAATGTGTCTGGTTTCAATACTGGGGTGTATGAATGACACAGCCAGTCTTGCTATGATCTCATACATAACCGTCCTATCTGTTTACACAGCAGTTGTTGACTCATGAAGCACAATGATTCTCCTTAACGTGTACACATGGATTGCCATTAAAACAGCAAGTCTTAGGTTTGCTTAATTGATGATACTTGACAGACCATCAGAAGAGGGATGTTTTATCTTTATATCAGATCACGTCAATTAGGCCTTGCTGCTGGTCATGTCGTGCAAGGATAACAGTACATGTTTTATGAACATGTACGATAAAAAATGAATACATAATTAATAGTTTTTTTATCAATAAAAAAAGAATAAATAATTGTTTGTTTATCATTCATACCTCTTTAATAGGTTATTAAAACATTAGTCAGCTACAAATTTATATGTATGGTTAACATATTCGAGAAAATGTGTCCAAACATTTGACTGGTACTGTTTGTATGTTATTCACTGGTTCATTCATTTCTTAACTATTATTTAATTTACACTATTTTAATGAAACTACTTGAGCTTTAAGTGATTTTTAGTTAAGACTTTTGCTTGACCAAATCTAAAGCGAGAACTGTAAAAGCCTAGTTAAGTGCGTCCACCTAATCGGTTAATAAACTACCATAAAACAATTTTTATTGGTTTTAGAATCGTCTGTCTCACGTCAGGTACAGCAATGAGGGACTGTAAGCTTAACCTGTGTCCTCAACAACACGACAAGAAAACATAACATTCGCCAACAGACAACAGTAATCCCCACATATGGCAGATTTGTATTCAATATAGTCTGATTTCATAATAATATAATTGTAATCCATTATTAATACTAGCCAAATAAGAGGAATCATGTTGATATCCCATACAATACCTTCAAGTTAAGATTGATTGCAGTGCTGCCTTATAGCCAACAGATGGAGACATCATCCTTTCTATACTTTGATGTCATCTTGATAGACTGTCAAGAGCTCGACTTTTCCATATAAACATTCAACAACACACAAACACACCCTCTCCCTCCCTCCCTCCCTCCCTCCCTCCCTCCCTCCCTCCCTCCCTCCCTCCCTCCCTCCCTCCCTCCCTCCCTCCCTCCCTCCCTCCCTCCCTCCCTCCCTCCCTCCCTCCCTCCCTCCCTCCTCTCTCTCTCTCTCTCTCTCTCTCTCTCTCTGTGAGAAACGTAAATATCATACCCAGCAGTTTCTCCATCAGCTATCTGTTGTTGCTGCCAGACAGTAGAACCATGTCCCTGTACCCATGTTAAGAGGCAATTGAAACATCTCCACCAATAAGAGGGTATAGAGCTGGCATATAGGGTGATAAAAATATTTGTCCCCACCAGTGGTCACAGCAAATCTAGGGGCCAGAGATTGGTTGTCTGAACACAGTATTTGCATCTAATAGGCTTCTTTACGTCACACCACCACAACAAGATTTTGCCCAATGTTTTGTCTCTTGTGTTCTAGAACAATCCATAGGAAATTGTATCTCTTGTGACGACTAAAACTGTTGATTATTCAACAACACTTTGATAGATTAGTTTAGCAACTACATCTCTCTGGCGTCGCTTAGTCATCCTGCAGTCATGAAAACCAGTCAGCCAGTCAGTTGTGGGCTATCACTTAACACCCAACTTCACTACGCTAACCGGCCAACCATGTGTTTACCCCCAAAAAAACGCAACATTTTAAAATAAAAAATCCTGATTGTTGATTGTCAAACCAACATATTTGGCCTGTGTGTAAGAGCGAGATAGACAATCTGGCATATAGCCCCCAATCAAGCAGAAGAGAAATTTGTGAAGATTGACGACACAAAGTTAATCATCGAAGATGAAAAGTAGCTTAGTCCTAAATGGAGTTGTATGCCCCATAGCACATATTTTACAAAGACTACGGCAACAAAAGCCAAACGTTGCCACGTTATGTTGGGAATGGGATGCCGTTGCGACGGTTATTGTTGGAGCAACAAGTTGCCTAAATTATTTAGTAAATAGCCTGTAGCCTATGCCATGTTTATGTACATGTCAGCTTTACATGTAGAAAAGAAAATCTCAGAGAAGGTGAAAGGCTTGGTGACCGGCGTGGAGAAATGCGCGTCTAGTGTGAACAGCATCGCACCATTCGTAGTATATTGTGGCGCTCCAGGGCGCTTCGCGGCAAGTGTGTCCCAGGCGTTAGCTAGATTGAATCTATGGCTCTGGATTGATTGCAATGTCTGAACATCAGTTTCCACGCCTACTGGCCTCCTCTCATTATCATATTGGGAACAATGAATGAATGAATGAATAAATAAATGAATAAACAAATGAATAAATAAATGAATAAATAAATGAACATATAAATGAATGAATGAATGAATAAATAAATAAATCAATACATAAATGAATACAAAATAAATAAATACATAAATGTAAAATATATGTAACTATTGATTGATAATTGTGCATTAATGAATATATATATTCGTTTATTTCTGTCTAAATGCATGGATGTGGACATTTATTTATTCATTCATTCATTTGTAAATATGGCAGGTTTGGTCCTCCATAATACACATGCAGTAGTTTGATGTGAATTATATTATGTCAATGTCAGCTTTACAGTAAAATAAGCACAGTAAAAACAATAAAAGCAGTAGGCTAATTGTTTTTACTATAAAAAATATTATCATTACAATAGAAAATGTGTTATGAGTCGCTGAAATAAACATTTCACAATACCTGACAAGAAATGTGCCGAACAAATACGGATATTGTCCAGATTCTTCGCACGTAGATCTTGGTTGAGCTTTGCCAACCAAGCGCCTCCTTTACTCGGATAATCACTGGCATTCCTCTCCCTGGTTTGAATAACTTGTGGAAGTCGATAATGTGTTTTTCTCGATCTGCCCTATTGGTACAAAGTGAAACACGGCAATAATTCACCATTTTCCTTGACGACGTTCGTGATATACTTCAGTGCCAGTGCTTTCTTGTGATGCGGAGTGCCTCCAAGATGGCGACTTCCGGTCCGATGAAGCATTGTGAAAACCCTCTATATTCCATCTGCACCCCTGGGTTATAGCCTTTCAGCTGGCTGATTAGCTAGCTAGTCTAGCTCTAACTTTAATGGGTAAAAAAGCAGACATCCTCTCGGAAGGTCCGGGAGTCTCCCGCATTTCAATAGTAATAGCTCCCTGACGCCCGCAAATGCTATACAATCTCCCGGAAATCGGGGATTTTGTATTTCGAGAGAGCAACAAACAGACTGCGAAATGGTCATTTATGTTAGAGATAGGTGCGGGGGTACGTGCTGGTTGAGGGGGTACTTCATGCGTCCAGATAGCGTCCCGGGGTGGGGGGGGAGGAGACCTCCCGGAAATGAGTTTATGCTACTTGGAATGTCTGAAAAAGCTTTGTCAGAGCCTGTTTAAGGATGCTACAGATAAATCTATATGAGACATTCTCTGGCATTGTTAAGTTTGTATGAGTGAGGAGGTCAGTCAGCTCCACGTAGTTTGCCTTTACCATTCAAATGCTAAATTATTCTCTGTTAGCTTTCACCCTTTTCAAATTGATGCATTATGCTGAGCTCAGGGGATAGCGGAAAGTTAACATTCGAAGATTGAAGTTCGCCGTCATGAATCGGTACAGAATCCCGGATATGGTGCAGCCAGGCATTTTCTACGGAAGATCTGATCGATACTTCGAGTGGACTCCTCTTAAAAAGGTGGCATTGCATGTGTTGTCCAAATTAAATAAAATGTTTTGCTAACGGCATGGTAGTCATCCATTTGTCAAAAAGTAATTTTGACTGTAATGCAGGATTCCAACTCATAAGAGTTTATTTAAATGTTGTTTCTCTGATAAAAGTATTTGTTGAGTGAATAATGATTAGTGAATGTATCTTATGTTATGACTTTAGTTGAGGAGGCACATTACAATTAACAAATGACTAGGTACGGTCTCAATCCATGGATGCCGCCATTGTGATAATGAACACATGAATTAAGGTATTAGGCTACCATTAGTTTACCCTATTAATTAAATCTGGAATCATGTATCAATTCGTATTGACATTAACTGATAGGTGAGTTAACTACTTTAGTTAATCGTGCAAACTAATACTGTTAGTTAACTGTGTGAACTAAAACCCTGAGTAAATCATGTGTGACTCCCTATTACCAAATGATGTGTTCATGATCAGTGCATCATTAATTACTTTCTTAGTTATGTATTAACTGATGATGATTCATGCATTAGTTAATGCATTAATGAACGCTAATTATTGCACCCTAATTGTAAAGTGTTACCAGAAAAAAAGTACAGAATTAAGAATCCAAACCACTCCAAAAGCACAGAACAAACAAGGCACAGGTGAAAACTATATGTCATAATGAGAACAGATTACTGTAACAGAACTAAAACCAAGAAAACACAGCTAGGGCCTCTGGTGGCCAACAAAGGGTCACAACCCTGACAGTAGGTGTGAGCACCTATAGCTACAGAGGTTACTTCGCTGGTGTAGGTTTGAGCACCTAGCTACAGAGGTCAACTCGCTGGCGTAGGTTTGAGCACCTAGCTACGGAGGTTACCTCGCTGGTGTAGGTTTGAGCACCTAGCTACAGAGGTCAACTCGCTGGCGTAGGTGTGAGCACCTATAGCTACAGAGGTTACCTCGCTGGTGTAGGTTTGAGCACCTAGCTACAGAGGTCAACTCGCTGGCGTAGGTGTGAGCACCTAGCTACAGAGGTTGCCACAATTTAAATACTAACCAACAAGAGCAACACGTCTCAATAAGAGTCATTGTGATCCTGGAGGAAACTAGCATCAGGTCCAGCAAATCATTCCTAAGTACCGTTGTACTCCCGGAAAAAGTGCGTCTTAAGCCTTTTCTTGAAGGAGGGAAGACAATCAGTGTCTCTGATGGAGGTGGGGAGTTGATTTCACCATTGCGGGGCCAGACAGAAGAAGAGCTTGTGTTGGGACCGGGCGCTCTTGAGCGGTGGAACCACCAGACGGTGTCAGACAGAGCCCATTGTTGAAAGCGTGCCGCTGACAATGCTGAAACATGCTTTGTTCGATTTTAATGACACTTATTCACCCTCCAAACTAGACTCAAGCCTTCCCTGTCAATTTGGGCGTAGTTGCGATCTGCAAAGTTCAGAGGTCTCGGTGCAAAAGCAATTGGTCTCTCACACAGGTGTTCTGTGTGAGAGCACAGCGCCGATAAGCTATCAAATGAGGAAGCATCACATGCTTGCTAGATATTGAATTACTATATGTTAATTATTTGGGAATACATTATGAATACAACTGTAATAATTCTGTGTGTTTTACAGTACATGTTTTCTAATATAATTGTTACAAACACAATCTACATTATGCATCCTGTAAGAGTTGAAAAGAGAAATTGTGCCTCCAAAGTCAATATATCATATTCTAGTTTAACAGGGTTGCAACAGGCATCATTAGTTAAGAAAAGTTAACTTTTGACGTTTTAAACTAGCACTGCACTTAACAATATGTTTTGCATCATTTGTATTTGTTGTTGTACAAGTGTTCATATTTAGTACTTGACTACAAACACATTTAATTGCTCTTGAGCATGTGAGAGTTTGACCGTCATGGAAACAGACAAACAGACAGAGGTGCTAAATGGCTCCTCTGGTGCCGACTGAGAGATAAAGCTCATTAGTGAAGTTTTCTGACTACTCTGGAAGGTCGGGGGAGAGGAAGAGGAGGTGATGAAGATGGTAATGCAAGTAAGGAGCAAGGACACAAGGAAAAGGGGAGAGAGAGAAAGAGAGAGAGGAAGCTGAAGGACTGATCTTTCAGAGATAAATAGGAGGAGACGCTAGTGGTGAGGTTGGTCAGGGAGGTGGGTGAGCTGATCTCTCTTCCTCTGCCTCCTCATGCAGATCTTGCCAGGAGAGGAGGAGATACAAGATCTTCTGTCCTGCCTGCTCAACACTTCCTGCCAGACGCAGGTTCGCTCCAGGAACGAGTCTGCCCTCGTCTACACTGCCCTCTCCTTTGTGTCTGTGCTGACGGTGCTGCTCAACATGCTGGTCCTCATCTCCATCTCCCACTTCAGGCAGCTCCACACCCCCACCAACGTCCTGATCTTCTCCCTGGCCCTGGCCGACCTCCTGGTGGGAGCACAGATGATTCCTATGGAAATGATCACCAGATCCAACCCCTGCTGGTACCTGGGCAGGCTGATGTGTGCTCTGGTCCCTTATTCTAGTGGTGTCTTTTCAGTTTCCTCGATATGGAACCTGGCTCTCATATCTGTCGACCGCTACATTGCTGTGTGTAAACCACTCCTGTATCCCTCCAGGGTCACGATGAGGAGAATTATTTTATCTAGTGTCCTGAACTGGATTTGTTCTATGATTTACTGTGGGTGGTTAATGATGGATCACTTTGGTAAGAAACTTGCATACGAAAGCTGTACTGGACTGTGTATTCTTACATTTTTACCCTACTCTAGTATTGTCGACCTCTTTGCCTCTTTTTGTTCCCTTTTAGCATTATAATTGTTCTTTACATGATCATTTTCACTGTTGCAATCTCCCAGGCCAGGAGCATCCAGTCCAACTCAGTGAGCACTGAGTCAGACTTGATGAAGACGAGTAAATCAGAGAGAAAAGCAGCAAAAACTCTCAGTATAGTTATAGTAGTTTATATGCTTTGTTTTGCTCCATACTTCTGTTCACCTTTCTCTGCCGATTGGTTGTCACAGATCGCTATGATTTGGATTGCTCAGATCAACTCCTGTCTCAACCCTCTGATTTATGCTTTCTTTTACCCGTGGTTTAAAAAGTCTGTGAAATACATCATAACCCTGAAGATACTGCAGCCCTTCTCCTCTGAAATCAACCTGATGTAGTGTCTATTTTACATTGTCCACCTTCTCACTGTGTCTCAGAGGGAGTCAGGGTTTAAATAGTTTGATAAATAATTACATGAGAATGACCTGAGTTGCTATTCCTGCTGAATCTGTACAGGGTTACTGTGCTAGTCTGCATCTTGCAGCTTGTTCAGAGAGTGGGGATGTGTGAAGGGTGAGGTATCACTGACTGCCTGCAGGGAGAGCTGTAGCCTTGACCCCATTACCCTGTCAACAGTCTGGCAAAGACAAACCATGCTGCTTGGTTCAATCCAAAGTTAAAGGAAATTAAAGCTAAAGCCAGGACAATAAGGAAAAAATAAATATGATATAATGTTAAAATATTTGTTTTACAGCATGAGAGCATTCCAGTACAATCTTACGCTGCATCCCTACCTGTGTGAGTGGTTATATCTGTCCATGTAAGAAAGACTGCACTATGTTAATATGCTACACATTTTTATCATTTTTTAAATGCCACATGTTAAGGTTTTTACAAATGTTTCAATATGGCATCGTTTTTCAATGGTGACAAAAATATGTGCTGCATCTGCACAGTAACTACTGAAATGTGCAAGTGTTGATGAATAAAAGAGCTCTCTTGTCTTCGTGCAGTGTGTGCTTTTACATTTTCTAGAAGTTTGAAGTTTATAACATGTCCCTGTCAGAAACTACTACAGTAAGTTCTAGTCATTGGTCTAAGAGGGTAAACAAAGATAGTTTATCCTTATTTATATTTAAATATTTTAATGGGCATTCTAGCAGCAGTAATTCAAAATTGTATTCAAAATCCTACCAAACAAAAAGGTAACCGCTGTTTGAGGGTGAAACGTCATGACAAAGTCAGAATTGAAGGGACGAACAAAGCACTGCCGGTCAATCAATATGCCCAGAGTGCAGGAAGAAGTCGTCATCTGCTGGTCAAAAGATGGCACTACAATTAACCAAAAATTACAGGTACCTGTAAACAACATGATTGTTTCTATAATGTGTCTGGTTTCAATACTGGGGTGTATGAATGACACAGCCAGTCTTGCTATGATCTCATACATAACCGTCCTATCTGTTTACACAGCAGTTGTTGACTCATGAAGCACAATGATTCTCCTTAACGTGTACACATGGATTGCCATTAAAACAGCAAGTCTTAGGTTTGCTTAATTGATGATACTTGACAGACCATCAGAAGAGGGATGTTTTATCTTTATATCAGATCACGTCAATTAGGCCTTGCTGCTGGTCATGTCGTGCAAGGATAACAGTACATGTTTTATGAACATGTACGATAAAAAATGAATACATAATTAATAGTTTTTTTATCAATAAAAAAAGAATAAATAATTGTTTGTTTATCATTCATACCTCTTTAATAGGTTATTAAAACATTAGTCAGCTACAAATTTATATGTATGGTTAACATATTCGAGAAAATGTGTCCAAACATTTGACTGGTACTGTTTGTATGTTATTCACTGGTTCATTCATTTCTTAACTATTATTTAATTTACACTATTTTAATGAAACTACTTGAGCTTTAAGTGATTTTTAGTTAAGACTTTTGCTTGACCAAATCTAAAGCGAGAACTGTAAAAGCGTAGTTAAGTGCGTCCACCTAATCGGTTAATAAACTACCATAAAACAATTTTTATTGGTTTTAGAATCGTCTGTCTCACGTCAGGTACAGCAATGAGGGACTGTAAGCTTAACCTGTGTCCTCAACAACACGACAAGAAAACATAACATTCGCCAACAGACAACAGTAATCCCCACATATGGCAGATTTGTATTCAATATAGTCTGATTTCATAATAATATAATTGTAATCCATTATTAATACTAGCCAAATAAGAGGAATCATGTTGATATCCCATACAATACCTTCAAGTTAAGATTGATTGCAGTGCTGCCTTATAGCCAACAGATGGAGACATCATCCTTTCTATACTTTGATGTCATCTTGATAGACTGTCAAGAGCTCGACTTTTCCATATAAACATTCAACAACACACAAACACACCCTCTCCCTCCCTCCCTCCCTCCCTCCCTCCCTCCCTCCCTCCCTCCCTCCCTCCCTCCCTCCCTCCCTCCCTCCCTCCCTCCCTCCCTCCCTCCCTCCCTCCCTCCCTCCCTCCCTCCCTCCCTCCTCTCTCTCTCTCTCTCTCTCTCTCTCTCTCTGTGAGAAACGTAAATATCATACCCAGCAGTTTCTCCATCAGCTATCTGTTGTTGCTGCCAGACAGTAGAACCATGTCCCTGTACCCATGTTAAGAGGCAATTGAAACATCTCCACCAATAAGAGGGTATAGAGCTGGCATATAGGGTGATAAAAATATTTGTCCCCACCAGTGGTCACAGCAAATCTAGGGGCCAGAGATTGGTTGTCTGAACACAGTATTTGCATCTAATAGGCTTCTTTACGTCACACCACCACAACAAGATTTTGCCCAATGTTTTGTCTCTTGTGTTCTAGAACAATCCATAGGAAATTGTATCTCTTGTGACGACTAAAACTGTTGATTATTCAACAACACTTTGATAGATTAGTTTAGCAACTACATCTCTCTGGCGTCGCTTAGTCATCCTGCAGTCATGAAAACCAGTCAGCCAGTCAGTTGTGGGCTATCACTTAACACCCAACTTCACTACGCTAACCGGCCAACCATGTGTTTACCCCCAAAAAAACGCAACATTTTAAAATAAAAAATCCTGATTGTTGATTGTCAAACCAACATATTTGGCCTGTGTGTAAGAGCGAGATAGACAATCTGGCATATAGCCCCCAATCAAGCAGAAGAGAAATTTGTGAAGATTGACGACACAAAGTTAATCATCGAAGATGAAAAGTAGCTTAGTCCTAAATGGAGTTGTATGCCCCATAGCACATATTTTACAAAGACTACGGCAACAAAAGCCAAACGTTGCCACGTTATGTTGGGAATGGGATGCCGTTGCGACGGTTATTGTTGGAGCAACAAGTTGCCTAAATTATTTAGTAAATAGCCTGTAGCCTATGCCATGTTTATGTACATGTCAGCTTTACATGTAGAAAAGAAAATCTCAGAGAAGGTGAAAGGCTTGGTGACCGGCGTGGAGAAATGCGCGTCTAGTGTGAACAGCATCGCACCATTCGTAGTATATTGTGGCGCTCCAGGGCGCTTCGCGGCAAGTGTGTCCCAGGCGTTAGCTAGATTGAATCTATGGCTCTGGATTGATTGCAATGTCTGAACATCAGTTTCCACGCCTACTGGCCTCCTCTCATTATCATATTGGGAACAATGAATGAATGAATGAATAAATAAATGAATAAATAAATGAATAAATAAATGAATAAATAAATGAACATATAAATGAATGAATGAATGAATGAATAAATAAATACATAAATCAATACATAAATGAATACAAAATAAATAAATACATAAATGTAAAATATATGTAACTATTGATTGATAATTGTGCATTAATTAATATATATATTCGTTTATTTCTGTCTAAATGCATGGATGTGGACATTTATTTATTCATTCATTCATTTGTAAATATGGCAGGTTTGGTCCTCCATAATACACATGCAGTAGTTTGATGTGAATTATATTATGTCAATGTCAGCTTTACAGTAAAATAAGCACAGTAAAAACAATAAAAGCAGTAGGCTAATTGTTTTTACTATTAAAAATATTATCATTACAATAGAAAATGTGTTATGAGTCGCTGAAATAAACATTTCACAATACCTGACAAGAAATGTGCCGAACAAATACGGATATTGTCCAGATTCTTCGCACGTAGATCTTGGTTGAGCTTTGCCAACCAAGCGCCTCCTTTACTCGGATAATCACTGGCATTCCTCTCCCTGGTTTGAATAACTTGTGGAAGTCGATAATGTGTTTTTCTCGATCTGCCCTATTGGTACAAAGTGAAACACGGCAATAATTCACCATTTTCCTTGACGACGTTCGTGATATACTTCAGTGCCAGTGCTTTCTTGTGATGCGGAGTGCCTCCAAGATGGCGACTTCCGGTCCGATGAAGCATTGTGAAAACCCTCTATATTCCATCTGCACCCCTGGGTTATAGCCTTTCAGCTGGCTGATTAGCTAGCTAGTCTAGCTCTAACTTTAATGGGTAAAAAAGCAGACATCCTCTCGGAAGGTCCGGGAGTCTCCCGCATTTCAATAGTAATAGCTCCCTGACGCCCGCAAATGCTATACAATCTCCCGGAAATCGGGGATTTTGTATTTCGAGAGAGCAACAAACAGACTGCGAAATGGTCATTTATGTTAGAGATAGGTGCGGGGGTACGTGCTGGTTGAGGGGGTACTTCATGCGTCCAGATAGCGTCCCGGGGTGGGGGGGGAGGAGACCTCCCGGAAATGAGTTTATGCTACTTGGAATGTCTGAAAAAGCTTTGTCAGAGCCTGTTTAAGGATGCTACAGATAAATCTATATGAGACATTCTCTGGCATTGTTAAGTTTGTATGAGTGAGGAGGTCAGTCAGCTCCACGTAGTTTGCCTTTACCATTCAAATGCTAAATTATTCTCTGTTAGCTTTCACCCTTTTCAAATTGATGCATTATGCTGAGCTCAGGGGATAGCGGAAAGTTAACATTCGAAGATTGAAGTTCGCCGTCATGAATCGGTACAGAATCCCGGATATGGTGCAGCCAGGCATTTTCTACGGAAGATCTGATCGATACTTCGAGTGGACTCCTCTTAAAAAGGTGGCATTGCATGTGTTGTCCAAATTAAATAAAATGTTTCTCTGAAAAAAGTATTTGTTGAGTGAATAATGATTAGTGAATGTATCTTATGTTATGACTTTAGTTGAGGAGGCACATTTCAATTAACAAATGACTAGGTACGGTCTCAATCCATGGATGCCGCCATTGTGATAATGAACACATGAATTAAGGTATTAGGCTACCATTAGTTTACCCTATTAATTAAATCTGGAATCATGTATCAATTCGTATTGACATTAACTGATAGGTGAGTTAACTACTTTAGTTAATCGTGCAAACTAATACTGTTAGTTAACTGTGTGAACTAAAACCCTGAGTAAATCATGTGTGACTCCCTATTACCAAATGATGTGTTCATGATCAGTGCATCATTAATTACTTTCTTAGTTATGTATTAACTGATGATGATTCATGCATTAGTTAATGCATTAATGAACGCTAATTATTGCACCCTAATTGTAAAGTGTTACCAGAAAAAAAGTACAGAATTAAGAATCCAAACCACTGCAAAAGCACAGAACAAACAAGGCACAGGTGAAAACTATATGTCATAATGAGAACAGATTACTGTAACAGAACTAAAACCAAGAAAACACAGCTAGGGCCTCTGGTGGCCAACAAAGGGTCACAACCCTGACAGTAGGTGTGAGCACCTATAGCTACAGAGGTTACTTCGCTGGTGTAGGTTTGAGCACCTAGCTACAGAGGTCAACTCGCTGGCGTAGGTTTGAGCACCTAGCTACGGAGGTTACCTCGCTGGTGTAGGTTTGAGCACCTAGCTACAGAGGTCAACTCGCTGGCGTAGGTGTGAGCACCTATAGCTACAGAGGTTACCTCGCTGGTGTAGGTTTGAGCACCTAGCTACAGAGGTCAACTCGCTGGCGTAGGTGTGAGCACCTAGCTACAGAGGTTGCCACAATTTAAATACTAACCAACAAGAGCAACACGTCTCAATAAGAGTCATTGTGATCCTGGAGGAAACTAGCATCAGGTCCAGCAAATCATTCCTAAGTACCGTTGTACTCCCGGAAAAAGTGCGTCTTAAGCCTTTTCTTGAAGGAGGGAAGACAATCAGTGTCTCTGATGGAGGTGGGGAGTTGATTTCACCATTGCGGGGCCAGACAGAAGAAGAGCTTGTGTTGGGACCGGGCGCTCTTGAGCGGTGGAACCACCAGACGGTGTCAGACAGAGCCCATTGTTGAAAGCGTGCCGCTGACAATGCTGAAACATGCTTTGTTCGATTTTAATGACACTTATTCACCCTCCAAACTAGACTCAAGCCTTCCCTGTCAATTTGGGCGTAGTTGCGATCTGCAAAGTTCAGAGGTCTCGGTGCAAAAGCAATTGGTCTCTCACACAGGTGTTCTGTGTGAGAGCACAGCGCCGATAAGCTATCAAATGAGGAAGCATCACATGCTTGCTAGATATTGAATTACTATATGTTAATTATTTGGGAATACATTATGAATACAACTGTAATAATTCTGTGTGTTTTACAGTACATGTTTTCTAATATAATTGTTACAAACACAATCTACATTATGCATCCTGTAAGAGTTGAAAAGAGAAATTGTGCCTCCAAAGTCAATATATCATATTCTAGTTTAACAGGGTTGCAACAGGCATCATTAGTTAAGAAAAGTTAACTTTTGACGTTTTAAACTAGCACTGCACTTAACAATATGTTTTGCATCATTTGTATTTGTTGTTGTACAAGTGTTCATATTTAGTACTTGACTACAAACACATTTAATTGCTCTTGAGCATGTGAGAGTTTGACCGTCATGGAAACAGACAAACAGACAGAGGTGCTAAATGGCTCCTCTGGTGCCGACTGAGAGATAAAGCTCATTAGTGAAGTTTTCTGACTACTCTGGAAGGTCGGGGGAGAGGAAGAGGAGGTGATGAAGATGGTAATGCAAGTAAGGAGCAAGGACACAAGGAAAAGGGGAGAGAGAGAAAGAGAGAGAGGAAGCTGAAGGACTGATCTTTCAGAGATAAATAGGAGGAGACGCTAGTGGTGAGGTTGGTCAGGGAGGTGGGTGAGCTGATCTCTCTTCCTCTGCCTCCTCATGCAGATCTTGCCAGGAGAGGAGGAGATACAAGATCTTCTGTCCTGCCTGCTCAACACTTCCTGCCAGACGCAGGTTCGCTCCAGGAACGAGTCTGCCCTCGTCTACACTGCCCTCTCCTTTGTGTCTGTGCTGACGGTGCTGCTCAACATGCTGGTCCTCATCTCCATCTCCCACTTCAGGCAGCTCCACACCCCCACCAACGTCCTGATCTTCTCCCTGGCCCTGGCCGACCTCCTGGTGGGAGCACAGATGATTCCTATGGAAATGATCACCAGATCCAACCCCTGCTGGTACCTGGGCAGGCTGATGTGTGCTCTGGTCCCTTATTCTAGTGGTGTCTTTTCAGTTTCCTCGATATGGAACCTGGCTCTCATATCTGTCGACCGCTACATTGCTGTGTGTAAACCACTCCTGTATCCCTCCAGGGTCACGATGAGGAGAATTATTTTATCTAGTGTCCTGAACTGGATTTGTTCTATGATTTACTGTGGGTGGTTAATGATGGATCACTTTGGTAAGAAACTTGCATACGAAAGCTGTACTGGACTGTGTATTCTTACATTTTTACCCTACTCTAGTATTGTCGACCTCTTTGCCTCTTTTTTGTTCCCTTTTAGCATTATAATTGTTCTTTACATGATCATTTTCACTGTTGCAATCTCCCAGGCCAGGAGCATCCAGTCCAACTCAGTGAGCACTGAGTCAGACTTGATGAAGACGAGTAAATCAGAGAGAAAAGCAGCAAAAACTCTCAGTATAGTTATAGTAGTTTATATGCTTTGTTTTGCTCCATACTTCTGTTCACCTTTCTCTGCCGATTGGTTGTCACAGATCGCTATGATTTGGATTGCTCAGATCAACTCCTGTCTCAACCCTCTGATTTATGCTTTCTTTTACCCGTGGTTTAAAAAGTCTGTGAAATACATCATAACCCTGAAGATACTGCAGCCCTTCTCCTCTGAAATCAACCTGATGTAGTGTCTATTTTACATTGTCCACCTTCTCACTGTGTCTCAGAGGGAGTCAGGGTTTAAATAGTTTGATAAATAATTACATGAGAATGACCTGAGTTGCTATTCCTGCTGAATCTGTACAGGGTTACTGTGCTAGTCTGCATCTTGCAGCTTGTTCAGAGAGTGGGGATGTGTGAAGGGTGAGGTATCACTGACTGCCTGCAGGGAGAGCTGTAGCCTTGACCCCATTACCCTGTCAACAGTCTGGCAAAGACAAACCATGCTGCTTGGTTCAATCCAAAGTTAAAGGAAATTAAAGCTAAAGCCAGGACAATAAGGAAAAAATAAATATGATATAATGTTAAAATATTTGTTTTACAGCATGAGAGCATTCCAGTACAATCTTACGCTGCATCCCTACCTGTGTGAGTGGTTATATCTGTCCATGTAAGAAAGACTGCACTATGTTAATATGCTACACATTTTTATCATTTTTTAAATGCCACATGTTAAGGTTTTTACAAATGTTTCAATATGGCATCGTTTTTCAATGGTGACAAAAATATGTGCTGCATCTGCACAGTAACTACTGAAATGTGCAAGTGTTGATGAATAAAAGAGCTCTCTTGTCTTCGTGCAGTGTGTGCTTTTACATTTTCTAGAAGTTTGAAGTTTATAACATGTCCCTGTCAGAAACTACTACAGTAAGTTCTAGTCATTGGTCTAAGAGGGTAAACAAAGATAGTTTATCCTTATTTATATTTAAATATTTTAATGGGCATTCTAGCAGCAGTAATTCAAAATTGTATTCAAAATCCTACCAAACAAAAAGGTAACCGCTGTTTGAGGGTGAAACGTCATGACAAAGTCAGAATTGAAGGGACGAACAAAGCACTGCCGGTCAATCAATATGCCCAGAGTGCAGGAAGAAGTCGTCATCTGCTGGTCAAAAGATGGCACTACAATTAACCAAAAATTACAGGTACCTGTAAACAACATGATTGTTTCTATAATGTGTCTGGTTTCAATACTGGGGTGTATGAATGACACAGCCAGTCTTGCTATGATCTCATACATAACCGTCCTATCTGTTTACACAGCAGTTGTTGACTCATGAAGCACAATGATTCTCCTTAACGTGTACACATGGATTGCCATTAAAACAGCAAGTCTTAGGTTTGCTTAATTGATGATACTTGACAGACCATCAGAAGAGGGATGTTTTATCTTTATATCAGATCACGTCAATTAGGCCTTGCTGCTGGTCATGTCGTGCAAGGATAACAGTACATGTTTTATGAACATGTACGATAAAAAATGAATACATAATTAATAGTTTTTTTATCAATAAAAAAAGAATAAATAATTGTTTGTTTATCATTCATACCTCTTTAATAGGTTATTAAAACATTAGTCAGCTACAAATTTATATGTATGGTTAACATATTCGAGAAAATGTGTCCAAACATTTGACTGGTACTGTTTGTATGTTATTCACTGGTTCATTCATTTCTTAACTATTATTTAATTTACACTATTTTAATGAAACTACTTGAGCTTTAAGTGATTTTTAGTTAAGACTTTTGCTTGACCAAATCTAAAGCGAGAACTGTAAAAGCCTAGTTAAGTGCGTCCACCTAATCGGTTAATAAACTACCATAAAACAATTTTTATTGGTTTTAGAATCGTCTGTCTCACGTCAGGTACAGCAATGAGGGACTGTAAGCTTAACCTGTGTCCTCAACAACACGACAAGAAAACATAACATTCGCCAACAGACAACAGTAATCCCCACATATGGCAGATTTGTATTCAATATAGTCTGATTTCATAATAATATAATTGTAATCCATTATTAATACTAGCCAAATAAGAGGAATCATGTTGATATCCCATACAATACCTTCAAGTTAAGATTGATTGCAGTGCTGCCTTATAGCCAACAGATGGAGACATCATCCTTTCTATACTTTGATGTCATCTTGATAGACTGTCAAGAGCTCGACTTTTCCATATAAACATTCAACAACACACAAACACACCCTCTCCCTCCCTCCCTCCCTCCCTCCCTCCCTCCCTCCCTCCCTCCCTCCCTCCCTCCCTCCCTCCCTCCCTCCCTCCCTCCCTCCCTCCCTCCCTCCCTCCCTCCCTCCCTCCCTCCCTCCCTCCCTCCCTCCCTCCCTCCTCTCTCTCTCTCTCTCTCTCTCTCTCTCTCTGTGAGAAACGTAAATATCATACCCAGCAGTTTCTCCATCAGCTATCTGTTGTTGCTGCCAGACAGTAGAACCATGTCCCTGTACCCATGTTAAGAGGCAATTGAAACATCTCCACCAATAAGAGGGTATAGAGCTGGCATATAGGGTGATAAAAATATTTGTCCCCACCAGTGGTCACAGCAAATCTAGGGGCCAGAGATTGGTTGTCTGAACACAGTATTTGCATCTAATAGGCTTCTTTACGTCACACCACCACAACAAGATTTTGCCCAATGTTTTGTCTCTTGTGTTCTAGAACAATCCATAGGAAATTGTATCTCTTGTGACGACTAAAACTGTTGATTATTCAACAACACTTTGATAGATTAGTTTAGCAACTACATCTCTCTGGCGTCGCTTAGTCATCCTGCAGTCATGAAAACCAGTCAGCCAGTCAGTTGTGGGCTATCACTTAACACCCAACTTCACTACGCTAACCGGCCAACCATGTGTTTACCCCCAAAAAAACGCAACATTTTAAAATAAAAAATCCTGATTGTTGATTGTCAAACCAACATATTTGGCCTGTGTGTAAGAGCGAGATAGACAATCTGGCATATAGCCCCCAATCAAGCAGAAGAGAAATTTGTGAAGATTGACGACACAAAGTTAATCATCGAAGATGAAAAGTAGCTTAGTCCTAAATGGAGTTGTATGCCCCATAGCACATATTTTACAAAGACTACGGCAACAAAAGCCAAACGTTGCCACGTTATGTTGGGAATGGGATGCCGTTGCGACGGTTATTGTTGGAGCAACAAGTTGCCTAAATTATTTAGTAAATAGCCTGTAG
This sequence comes from Hypomesus nipponensis, assembly GCF_054491055.1. Classification (NCBI taxonomy): domain Eukaryota; kingdom Metazoa; phylum Chordata; class Actinopteri; order Osmeriformes; family Osmeridae; genus Hypomesus; species Hypomesus nipponensis. The sequence goes on along the minus strand of NC_140381.1, from coordinate 4,545,590 downwards.
CCTATGCCATGTTTATGTACATGTCAGCTTTACATGTAGAAAAGAAAATCTCAGAGAAGGTGAAAGGCTTGGTGACCGGCGTGGAGAAATGCGCGTCTAGTGTGAACAGCATCGCACCATTCGTAGTATATTGTGGCGCTCCAGGGCGCTTCGCGGCAAGTGTGTCCCAGGCGTTAGCTAGATTGAATCTATGGCTCTGGATTGATTGCAATGTCTGAACATCAGTTTCCACGCCTACTGGCCTCCTCTCATTATCATATTGGGAACAATGAATGAATGAATGAATAAATAAATGAATAAATAAATGAATAAATAAATGAATAAATAAATGAACATATAAATGAATGAATGAATGAATAAATAAATAAATCAATACATAAATGAATACAAAATAAATAAATACATAAATGTAAAATATATGTAACTATTGATTGATAATTGTGCATTAATGAATATATATATTCGTTTATTTCTGTCTAAATGCATGGATGTGGACATTTATTTATTCATTCATTCATTTGTAAATATGGCAGGTTTGGTCCTCCATAATACACATGCAGTAGTTTGATGTGAATTATATTATGTCAATGTCAGCTTTACAGTAAAATAAGCACAGTAAAAACAATAAAAGCAGTAGGCTAATTGTTTTTACTATAAAAAATATTATCATTACAATAGAAAATGTGTTATGAGTCGCTGAAATAAACATTTCACAATACCTGACAAGAAATGTGCCGAACAAATACGGATATTGTCCAGATTCTTCGCACGTAGATCTTGGTTGAGCTTTGCCAACCAAGCGCCTCCTTTACTCGGATAATCACTGGCATTCCTCTCCCTGGTTTGAATAACTTGTGGAAGTCGATAATGTGTTTTTCTCGATCTGCCCTATTGGTACAAAGTGAAACACGGCAATAATTCACCATTTTCCTTGACGACGTTCGTGATATACTTCAGTGCCAGTGCTTTCTTGTGATGCGGAGTGCCTCCAAGATGGCGACTTCCGGTCCGATGAAGCATTGTGAAAACCCTCTATATTCCATCTGCACCCCTGGGTTATAGCCTTTCAGCTGGCTGATTAGCTAGCTAGTCTAGCTCTAACTTTAATGGGTAAAAAAGCAGACATCCTCTCGGAAGGTCCGGGAGTCTCCCGCATTTCAATAGTAATAGCTCCCTGACGCCCGCAAATGCTATACAATCTCCCGGAAATCGGGGATTTTGTATTTCGAGAGAGCAACAAACAGACTGCGAAATGGTCATTTATGTTAGAGATAGGTGCGGGGGTACGTGCTGGTTGAGGGGGTACTTCATGCGTCCAGATAGCGTCCCGGGGTGGGGGGGGAGGAGACCTCCCGGAAATGAGTTTATGCTACTTGGAATGTCTGAAAAAGCTTTGTCAGAGCCTGTTTAAGGATGCTACAGATAAATCTATATGAGACATTCTCTGGCATTGTTAAGTTTGTATGAGTGAGGAGGTCAGTCAGCTCCACGTAGTTTGCCTTTACCATTCAAATGCTAAATTATTCTCTGTTAGCTTTCACCCTTTTCAAATTGATGCATTATGCTGAGCTCAGGGGATAGCGGAAAGTTAACATTCGAAGATTGAAGTTCGCCGTCATGAATCGGTACAGAATCCCGGATATGGTGCAGCCAGGCATTTTCTACGGAAGATCTGATCGATACTTCGAGTGGACTCCTCTTAAAAAGGTGGCATTGCATGTGTTGTCCAAATTAAATAAAATGTTTCTCTGAAAAAAGTATTTGTTGAGTGAATAATGATTAGTGAATGTATCTTATGTTATGACTTTAGTTGAGGAGGCACATTTCAATTAACAAATGACTAGGTACGGTCTCAATCCATGGATGCCGCCATTGTGATAATGAACACATGAATTAAGGTATTAGGCTACCATTAGTTTACCCTATTAATTAAATCTGGAATCATGTATCAATTCGTATTGACATTAACTGATAGGTGAGTTAACTACTTTAGTTAATCGTGCAAACTAATACTGTTAGTTAACTGTGTGAACTAAAACCCTGAGTAAATCATGTGTGACTCCCTATTACCAAATGATGTGTTCATGATCAGTGCATCATTAATTACTTTCTTAGTTATGTATTAACTGATGATGATTCATGCATTAGTTAATGCATTAATGAACGCTAATTATTGCACCCTAATTGTAAAGTGTTACCAGAAAAAAAGTACAGAATTAAGAATCCAAACCACTGCAAAAGCACAGAACAAACAAGGCACAGGTGAAAACTATATGTCATAATGAGAACAGATTACTGTAACAGAACTAAAACCAAGAAAACACAGCTAGGGCCTCTGGTGGCCAACAAAGGGTCACAACCCTGACAGTAGGTGTGAGCACCTATAGCTACAGAGGTTACTTCGCTGGTGTAGGTTTGAGCACCTAGCTACAGAGGTCAACTCGCTGGCGTAGGTTTGAGCACCTAGCTACGGAGGTTACCTCGCTGGTGTAGGTTTGAGCACCTAGCTACAGAGGTCAACTCGCTGGCGTAGGTGTGAGCACCTATAGCTACAGAGGTTACCTCGCTGGTGTAGGTTTGAGCACCTAGCTACAGAGGTCAACTCGCTGGCGTAGGTGTGAGCACCTAGCTACAGAGGTTGCCACAATTTAAATACTAACCAACAAGAGCAACACGTCTCAATAAGAGTCATTGTGATCCTGGAGGAAACTAGCATCAGGTCCAGCAAATCATTCCTAAGTACCGTTGTACTCCCGGAAAAAGTGCGTCTTAAGCCTTTTCTTGAAGGAGGGAAGACAATCAGTGTCTCTGATGGAGGTGGGGAGTTGATTTCACCATTGCGGGGCCAGACAGAAGAAGAGCTTGTGTTGGGACCGGGCGCTCTTGAGCGGTGGAACCACCAGACGGTGTCAGACAGAGCCCATTGTTGAAAGCGTGCCGCTGACAATGCTGAAACATGCTTTGTTCGATTTTAATGACACTTATTCACCCTCCAAACTAGACTCAAGCCTTCCCTGTCAATTTGGGCGTAGTTGCGATCTGCAAAGTTCAGAGGTCTCGGTGCAAAAGCAATTGGTCTCTCACACAGGTGTTCTGTGTGAGAGCACAGCGCCGATAAGCTATCAAATGAGGAAGCATCACATGCTTGCTAGATATTGAATTACTATATGTTAATTATTTGGGAATACATTATGAATACAACTGTAATAATTCTGTGTGTTTTACAGTACATGTTTTCTAATATAATTGTTACAAACACAATCTACATTATGCATCCTGTAAGAGTTGAAAAGAGAAATTGTGCCTCCAAAGTCAATATATCATATTCTAGTTTAACAGGGTTGCAACAGGCATCATTAGTTAAGAAAAGTTAACTTTTGACGTTTTAAACTAGCACTGCACTTAACAATATGTTTTGCATCATTTGTATTTGTTGTTGTACAAGTGTTCATATTTAGTACTTGACTACAAACACATTTAATTGCTCTTGAGCATGTGAGAGTTTGACCGTCATGGAAACAGACAAACAGACAGAGGTGCTAAATGGCTCCTCTGGTGCCGACTGAGAGATAAAGCTCATTAGTGAAGTTTTCTGACTACTCTGGAAGGTCGGGGGAGAGGAAGAGGAGGTGATGAAGATGGTAATGCAAGTAAGGAGCAAGGACACAAGGAAAAGGGGAGAGAGAGAAAGAGAGAGAGGAAGCTGAAGGACTGATCTTTCAGAGATAAATAGGAGGAGACGCTAGTGGTGAGGTTGGTCAGGGAGGTGGGTGAGCTGATCTCTCTTCCTCTGCCTCCTCATGCAGATCTTGCCAGGAGAGGAGGAGATACAAGATCTTCTGTCCTGCCTGCTCAACACTTCCTGCCAGACGCAGGTTCGCTCCAGGAACGAGTCTGCCCTCGTCTACACTGCCCTCTCCTTTGTGTCTGTGCTGACGGTGCTGCTCAACATGCTGGTCCTCATCTCCATCTCCCACTTCAGGCAGCTCCACACCCCCACCAACGTCCTGATCTTCTCCCTGGCCCTGGCCGACCTCCTGGTGGGAGCACAGATGATTCCTATGGAAATGATCACCAGATCCAACCCCTGCTGGTACCTGGGCAGGCTGATGTGTGCTCTGGTCCCTTATTCTAGTGGTGTCTTTTCAGTTTCCTCGATATGGAACCTGGCTCTCATATCTGTCGACCGCTACATTGCTGTGTGTAAACCACTCCTGTATCCCTCCAGGGTCACGATGAGGAGAATTATTTTATCTAGTGTCCTGAACTGGATTTGTTCTATGATTTACTGTGGGTGGTTAATGATGGATCACTTTGGTAAGAAACTTGCATACGAAAGCTGTACTGGACTGTGTATTCTTACATTTTTACCCTACTCTAGTATTGTCGACCTCTTTGCCTCTTTTTTGTTCCCTTTTAGCATTATAATTGTTCTTTACATGATCATTTTCACTGTTGCAATCTCCCAGGCCAGGAGCATCCAGTCCAACTCAGTGAGCACTGAGTCAGACTTGATGAAGACGAGTAAATCAGAGAGAAAAGCAGCAAAAACTCTCAGTATAGTTATAGTAGTTTATATGCTTTGTTTTGCTCCATACTTCTGTTCACCTTTCTCTGCCGATTGGTTGTCACAGATCGCTATGATTTGGATTGCTCAGATCAACTCCTGTCTCAACCCTCTGATTTATGCTTTCTTTTACCCGTGGTTTAAAAAGTCTGTGAAATACATCATAACCCTGAAGATACTGCAGCCCTTCTCCTCTGAAATCAACCTGATGTAGTGTCTATTTTACATTGTCCACCTTCTCACTGTGTCTCAGAGGGAGTCAGGGTTTAAATAGTTTGATAAATAATTACATGAGAATGACCTGAGTTGCTATTCCTGCTGAATCTGTACAGGGTTACTGTGCTAGTCTGCATCTTGCAGCTTGTTCAGAGAGTGGGGATGTGTGAAGGGTGAGGTATCACTGACTGCCTGCAGGGAGAGCTGTAGCCTTGACCCCATTACCCTGTCAACAGTCTGGCAAAGACAAACCATGCTGCTTGGTTCAATCCAAAGTTAAAGGAAATTAAAGCTAAAGCCAGGACAATAAGGAAAAAATAAATATGATATAATGTTAAAATATTTGTTTTACAGCATGAGAGCATTCCAGTACAATCTTACGCTGCATCCCTACCTGTGTGAGTGGTTATATCTGTCCATGTAAGAAAGACTGCACTATGTTAATATGCTACACATTTTTATCATTTTTTAAATGCCACATGTTAAGGTTTTTACAAATGTTTCAATATGGCATCGTTTTTCAATGGTGACAAAAATATGTGCTGCATCTGCACAGTAACTACTGAAATGTGCAAGTGTTGATGAATAAAAGAGCTCTCTTGTCTTCGTGCAGTGTGTGCTTTTACATTTTCTAGAAGTTTGAAGTTTATAACATGTCCCTGTCAGAAACTACTACAGTAAGTTCTAGTCATTGGTCTAAGAGGGTAAACAAAGATAGTTTATCCTTATTTATATTTAAATATTTTAATGGGCATTCTAGCAGCAGTAATTCAAAATTGTATTCAAAATCCTACCAAACAAAAAGGT